>NC_050583.1:29383432-29699682 GCF_013368585.1 Megalops cyprinoides
CATGTTCCTAACCTGTGTCTATTGTTGAAAAAAGTTCAAATCCCAGTCACGGAGCTCTCTCTTCTGCATGGGGCATACAAGACTGAAAAAGTGTCAGTCACTCCTGTCGGCGTGAGCCTGACTGCCGTGTGCTGTCCCCCCCGCAGCGTGTGGGAGATCATCGGCCAGTCAGACGGGGGCCTGTCGGTGCTGCGGACGTTCCGCCTGCTGCGTGTGCTCAAGCTGGTGCGCTTCCTGCCGGCGCTGCGCAGGCAGCTGGTGGTGCTGATGAAGACCATGGACAACGTGGCCACCTTCTGCATGCTCCTCATGCTCTTCATCTTCATCTTCAGGTCCGTTGTGCAAGCCGTGCTAACAACGCCGCAGCCCTGATTCAGACGCACTGCTGTTCTCGCGGCAGTGAGGAGAAGATGGCTTTTCAGTTGATTTACAGACCTTCAGCTGAAACTTGTGAAGTGAATAAAGCAACCACATGTATCTGCCACCAGGAAAGCTGACTTATATTTGTGAATTTGAACATGGGCAGAGTAACATTTGCAGAGTAATATTTGAGAGGAGAAGTATTTCGTATTCAGTGATGAATGTATGCATCTATTATAAATATATATATACATATGTAACAAGTAAAGTTACCTTAAAAATAAAACTGATTTTTGTTTGCTGTTCCTAGTATTTTGGGAATGCACCTGTTCGGATGCAAGTTCAGCGTGAGGATGGAGAATGGAGACACCGTGCCGGACAGGAAGAACTTTGACTCCTTGCTGTGGGCGATCGTCACTGTCTTTCAGGTAAGATTAGAAGCTGTAATGAGTCTGGGCTTGCTGTAGGCAGAGGTGACAGGCAGCCCGAGAGTCGATAGCCGCACTGTCCAGAGGTGTGGGACGCTGCAAAAATTATCGCCTTCACCATCCCTGGGAGGTAAAAGGGGGGGGGGGGGAACCGCTGCGCTCCCTCTCACACCAGCCATGTGAAAACGCTTGTTAGCTGGAGCTGGCAGTCTCCATAGCAACAGCGGGGATAGGCCTGGATGTAGATGAGCTGGTGGTTTTCAGGCAGATGGCAGCTGCAGGTAACTGTCCTGCCTGGCTCCTTTCCAGACAGCTGAAAACCGACGATAACCTAACGTCATGTTTACTCCTCTGCCCACACTGGCAAATCGTGCAGTGCGGAAAAACACAGAGGTCACCACATCCTGTCATTCAATATTACTAACACGATGAGGTCATTGGGGGCAATAGTTTTTTGTGCTCGGAAATGATTTCTGTTCACTCTGGAGATGACGATAAGATGATGCGGGTCATGCAGGCTCAGGTTTGCCGTGATTCCCAGACTCTGCGTTTAATTTGGGATTTATCAGTCAATGGACTTAAACCGCAGAATACATCTGCCTTGTTAAATTCATGGAGACGTGTTTAGCTTATTAATGTGATGGATTTCTCTAGATCCTAAGAGCCTTTTCCCGTTTAAAAAAATCCTGCTTACTGCTGGGTTCAGTGATTTGTGAAATCAAATTCTGCTCCAGTAGAAGCGCTGTTCATTAAAATGTCCAGACTATGAACAAAGAGCTAACCAATCCCTTCTCTCTGAGGTATAAGACCCATCCAATAAAAAACACCAAACCCCACCCCGGAACTACCAAACCCCTCCCTCAGAAGCATCAAATCCTTGACTAGCACAAATTTGCATATGGTGGGGTACACAAATAATTACTTGCCCAAATGTGATTATGCATGGCCAAGCGTAAACACATTGAATTGAGACTGCTGAAAACCTTACACAGGAATAAACAGATACTCTCAAATAATATGTGCAAATGCAGTTTAAACAGACATGTATATATGAAGGATATTAGTTGCAAGTTGAGGGAAACTAGCTGTATTGCTCATTTCCTTCTTGAATTTTACCCAAGTCTAGTCAGGTATTCTGTTAGTTTGTCTTGTTGCAGTACAACACAGTATGAAGTCGTCTGCAGTAAACATAATGAAATTTTGTTTTGTTGTTAAGACTCTGGGCAGTGATGTTTTCATCTTGTTCCGGACGCATTTAGAGCTGTGTGTGAGCGCTAGTTCCGTGTTCCTCACGCTAACTTTCTTCGCGATCAATAAGTGCCACTGTATTATTTATTGGTTCCTCCTCTATTGAGGATAGAGCTGCTCGATATCTGTAACATGTGGGCATTGTAAACAATTGGAAAACAACAGAGGCTTCAGTTAGTGCAGAAGACAAGTGTTCCATCCACAGCAGTAAACCATACTGACACACAGTTCCAGGATGGCTGGAAAGTGCCCAGGGGTTCGCTTGACTGAGAGTGCAATTGTTGACTTGCAGATCCTGACTCAGGAGGACTGGAACGTGGTTCTCTACAATGGCATGGCCTCCACCTCCCCGCTGGCTGCTCTCTACTTTGTGGCCTTGATGACCTTTGGAAATTATGTCCTCTTTAACTTGCTGGTGGCTATTCTGGTGGAGGGGTTTCAAGCAGAGGTAAGGTAATCCTCATGATTTCTGTCTGAGTCCAGTCACCCGCTGGCAGTTGAAAACAACAGCAAGGGCCTGCCTGTCATAAGCAATCGCTGTGCGCTACACAGGAAAGGGGGAGATGAGGAGAAAACACGGCTTGCTCTTAACACGCCTAGCAGGTTGCCAGGACTGGTCCTGACTGCCTCCAAAGATCCCGAGCCTGCTGTCACACGTGTGAACACTCCCTCGCTGTGCAGATAGCACCGTGCCGCACGCCTTTGATCCTGTTCTGCTCTGTCACAGCTCGGCCGGGTCACTCCGGAGCGTTTGAACCCAGACGGACTGAGAGTTGTCTCATCACAGGGCGCAGGCCTTCCGGAGGGGGTCAGACCATTTGCATGCAGTCCCGTCACCGGCGTCGGCCTGTTTTTGTGGACGCTATAATGGCGGCGTAGATCTGAGGCCTGCATTTGATATTCACAGCCTGAGCATTTCGGCTGTTTTGTTTTTCCCCCTTATTTGAGTGGATTATATCACTAGCAGCTGCGCTCTAATTAATATTCCTTTGTGGTTATTGAAATGCCACCGGCTGTCTCTCGCGATGCCTCTCTCTTGTTGCCGTCTTGTTGCTCAGCTTTTCCGAACTCGTGTTTGTGCTTCACAGGGAGACGCAAATAGGTCAGACTCCGACGAGGAGAAAATGTCGACAAATTTTGAAGAGGAGGAGAAGATGAGGGAGCTACACTCCTCAGGTGATTATAGCGTCTTAAGGACTCTGAGCCGCCACATTAACGTGTTATTTTTACTCCTGGAGGATGAATAGCTCTTTACTGGCGTACACTCTTCCTCATCAGCATGGAAAGTGCTTGTTGTAGATGCACGTGGCTTTCAGAGCAACAGCATCCAGAACCTGCTCCTGAAGGGGAGGAGAGGATAAAGGAGAGGACGGTGCTGTCAGTGTCGACTCCTTCTCGATGATTACCAGTGAAATAGAAGTTAATGGCCCCTCAGGGCCCAAATTAACACACACCTCCCTAGCACTTTTACACAGTGGTAAATTATTCAAAGGAGATCTCACATTTCATCTTTATTACCAGGCATAAATGACACAGATCGCTTGACCTATCGAAGAATGTCTGTTTATGCATTCCCATTTCACACACGTTCCCTCGTCAGGGACAGCGGTTTATGGACTGCTCAGCAATGAAGCGCTGTTTAACTAGCATGGATATTATCTGATGCGGCGTGTCTGAGCTTAACCAAGGGCCCGCCGCTTTCACGCCACACTCCACAGAGATGAAGATGCAGTCCTTGATGATCACGCCCAACGGACACATGGAGCCGCGTGCCAGCATGCCCCCGCCCATCATCATGCGCACGGCCGCCACGCCCATGCCCACTCCCAAACCCTCCCCCTACATGGACTCGGTGCATACCTACTGTGACTCCCGCCGGGGCAGCAGCGCCTCGGTTGACCCAAACACCTGTGACCAGAAGTCCCTGGTGAGTGGAGCGCTCAGCTCACTCTTCATCAGCCCAATGCTTTACTTATCCTTCCCCCATTGGACACTGTAAGTCATTCCCTGGATAATGGATGGCCTTCCATATCAGTCACATGCAAAGAATGTTTATGAGCATTTTTCAGTATGACACAGTTTAAGTGGATGTATTGACCCAGGTGTGTCCCTGTCATCTGCTCAGTCCAGCCTGCGAAGCTCCCCTTGTCCCCCGTGGGGTTCGGGCAGCAACTGGGGCAGCCGGCGTTCCAGCTGGAACAGTCTGGGCCGGGCCCCCAGCCTAAAGAGGAAGACCCAGTCCGGGGAGCGGGAGTCCCTGCTGTCGGGCGAGGGCCGGGGCAGCTCGGAGGACGAGGACTCCGACGGGGGCAAGTCCAGCAAAACGGGCAGTGTGAGCGGCGCCTCGCTGCAGAACCGGGCGGAGTCCCTGGACCTCCCCGAGCTGCTGCAGGTGCCCGTGTTGCGCCCGCCGGGCGAGCACTATGACTGCAACGGCAAGACCCTGCACCTGCCCCCTGACTACCTGCACAAGGACGACCCCGACTACGAGGAGGACATGGAGGAGGTGAGCGGGCAGCGGGAGACACGTCCGCGTTATTGATGCTCCCTGCTGAGTGACCGTGCGGTGACTCTGGTGCCAGCACATCGCTTTACAAATTACATCCCCGAGTGCCTTGCGTATTTATCATCAGGTGAAATGGCAGAGTGAGAGTTTTTTTCTCCTCTACCCTAAAAAGCAAAGTGGTCTATATTCACAGCATTTTCCCTGTAAACACACTTGTGGTGAGACTAATTGTCATGGCATAATTGATTCAGTGCAGGACTTCACAGGCAGTAAGTGACTGGAAAGTGACCTCTCCAGTGTGGCAGTGGTATCACAGGGCTGGGGAGCCATTGCAGTTTCAGGAGCTCTAAATTAGGCAGATGGCACTCAGAAACAATGGCCTGGTTCTCCTGTCCAGCTGAAGGGGGCTGAAATCAGTGCCCTACGTTTTGGAGTGTGAGGGATGAGACAGATGCTGACACAGAGCAGGGTCCTGGGGAACAGAGACAGGTGTGAGCTGCAAGCACAACTGATTATAAAACCATCTTTTTTCGGGAAAAACAGGACTGCAATTAAGGCAGCCTGCCAGTTTAGCCAGCAGTAAATTTGGGGCTTTTAATTTTAATTAGCAGGACGAGCTGAGAGAGGCAATCAGGGAGCTAATGTCTCCGCTTAGTTTTGGCTGTGTGGTGAATTCAGTCCGTGATTGAAACTCTAATCCCTGACATGGCGGTCTATCTTCATTGCGAAATGAGGGCCCCCTTTCACCCCATGTCTCCCCGCAGAGCTACTGCCTCCGGATCAAGAAGCTGCTGGAGCCCTATAAGCCTCAGTGGTGCAGGGATCACGAGGAGTGGTCACTCTATCTGTTCTCGCCACAGAACGAGTAAGTAACCGACCCGCAGCGCCTCCTTGTGTGACTCCCACGCTTGTGCCTGGCCTGGGACCGGCAGCCATTCCAGCATGACTCTCGTGTCCCTCTCCCTGGCAGGTTTCGCGTGACGTGTCAGAAGGTCATTGCGCACAAGATGTTTGACCATGTGGTCCTGGTGTTTATTTTCCTCAACTGCATCACCATAGCACTGGAGAGGCCAGACATCCTCCCTCACAGCACGGTAAGCCCCACTGCAGCATGTGTGACCAGCCTAGGGAGGGCATGCTGACTGTCTCTCATTACTCAATGTATCTGGGCCTAATGGACAAAAGAGCATCTGTCTGATACTGCCTTTAGCCTCATAGTATTGCAATGTGGTGCACCTTAGCTATGTGTTGCATTCACTGTTTTCGTGGAAGCCCAGAGAGGCCACAGCAACATGCAGCTATTTTTGACATGGAAACAAAATGTTGGATGCAAACTGTTACATGTGGAAGTTGTTCTTTTTTGTTGTTTCAGGAGCGTGTGTTTCTCAGTGTCTCCAACTACATTTTCACTGTGATCTTTGTTGCTGAAATGACTGTAAAGGTAACTGTTTTTATGGAGTGTGTCATGTAGGTACTGAGTATTTCTGTTCACAGAATATATGAGCAAATAATATTGCATGTAGCACATGATCAGACACTAGGGATATAGTCCAGACAGTTTTGACTTGTTATTGTCTTTGCACTTGATTTTTGGTGCTGGATACTGTAAAACAAAAGCAAAAAAAAAAATGTGACACACTAGACAACCCATCCATCAAAATATCATATCTGTTTAATATGATACAATATTATGGTTTCACAAGTGGCAAAAGTAAAGAACTAGCCATTGTATACAAAGAGGACAGTAGCCATCAATATATTTTACTTTATGTTAGATTATTTTTACTTTATTTCATGCTCAAATTGGGTGACACATAATTTGTTGTATTACAAGCATGAAATTATTCTCCACTGAGGCATTGAGTCTGCAAATACAAAGAGGAATTGGTATTACAGATCCTAGATAGCAGCCATGCAGATATTTTTTCTGTTTCAACACTAAGAATATTTCACATCCGCTTGTTAATTACACTGCTTTCAAAATGATATTTTTCCAGTTGTGAGATTAATTTGATCGCTGTTTTCTCTGTAGGCGTAAAGAGAATTATCTGTGTTTTAATATGCTGTGATTCTGCAATAATGTATTTTTTATACCTACAATTTTGTTCTTATTGTGTGATGGTATGATCATCATAGCCAAATTAATCAAGTGAATGAGAACTGGACATAGTGCAGAGGAGCAGTTCTTAGGAATATTCAAGCAAAGCAGACATGCAGTGAAAGCCATATCTCAGTCAGTCAGGACTGTGTAGTGAAAGCCATATCTCAGTCAGTCAGGACTTCGTAGTGAAAGCCATATCTCAGTCAGTCAGGACTGTGTAGTGAAAGCCGTACCTTAGTCAGTCAGGACTGTGTAGTGAAAGCCATATCTCAGTCAGTCAAGACTGTGTAGTGAAAGCCATATCTCAGTCAGTCAAGACTGTGTAGTGAAAGCCGTACCTTAGTCAGTCAGGAATGCGTAGTGGAAGCCGTATCTCAGTCAGTCAGGACTGTGTATTAAAAGCCATATTTCAGTCAGTCAGGGCTGTGTATTGAATGCCGTATCTCAGTCAGTCAGACAGGATTGTGTAGTGTGAGCATGTACTCACCTGTTTCCTGCACTGTTACAGGTGGTGGCTCTGGGCTTCTACAATGGGCCCAACAGCTACCTGCAAAGCAGCTGGAATGTCTTGGATGGGTTGCTGGTGTTCGTGTCCATCGTGGACATCATCGTGTCCCTGGCCTCAGCGGGAGGGAACAGGATCCTGGGCATTCTGAGAGTGCTGCGCCTGCTGAGGACACTTCGGCCCCTGAGGTCAGCGCCGGGGTCATTTTGGATGCATACTGAGGGGCTAACCATGATCCAACATCACAAGGCTTACTAATATAGAAAAATCAGGCATACGTCTGCAGACTTTTAATGTAGTTTTCCGGTCTCATGACTGCTGTTCATTCAGACTCAGTTATCTGGTGTAAGCCGCTATAGTAATGATTGTGACACATACAGTATGTCTGTATATAAAGATGTAAAATGGGCTCATTTTTGACCCCTTATGTGGTGTAATTTTGGAGGAAGGCAGGCTTGACATTGATGAGAAACGTAGCCGCTGGCTTTCCTCAATGTTTGCGTCTGCGTCTTCAGGGTGATCAGTCGAGCGCCGGGCCTCAAGCTGGTGGTGGAGACGTTGATAACATCCCTTCGCCCCATTGGCAACATTGTGTTGATCTGCTGCGCCTTTTTCATCGTCTTCGGAATCCTGGGGGTGCAGGTAGGTCCCTTCTATGGGGACTGCTGCTGTGTGCTGCAGCAACAGCCAAAATCTCATACTGCAGCTTGTTCAGCATGAGGCAGGCAGCTCTTCAGGACTGCTCAGTGCAGGGAATTGGCTGGTGAAAATATAAAGAAGTAGAAATTGTTGTACAAAGGCAATCACAGTAAAATCCGCAAAGTGGACAGTCAGCCTGAAGCAGGCAACTGTCCAGCTGTCTTCAGTCTAAACCAATGTCTAATAAAAACACAAAATGATGGAATAGAAAAATGCCATTTAAAGGCTGACAATGGGAGAAATTGGAACTGATCCAATCAGGCTGATGTGCTGGATTTCATTTCTGCCACAGACAACAAAGCAGTTTAACAATCCGGACACTCTTGGCTCAAATTTTTTTATTCCCTCTCTGGCCAGCTGAGGATAAAAGAGCGTGCTCCAGTCTGATGTTCAGCAAATGTGTGTGCCTCAGAGTTTACAGACACAATAGATAATTCATGAGCACTTAATTGAGGTCAACTCCATCAACGTCCCTTTAGGATGTTTGCTTTTCTGAACTGCTTGAGAGATTTTTTTTTCCATCTCTAATATCATGCTGCCAGAAATTATTTTCCCCTGTACGTGCATAGGAGACTCCAGCGCAGTAAACTTTATGAATCGTAAAGAGCTTCCCTCTGCCGAAACCCATTTGCAAGTTACAATTAACTGAGCTCCAGAAAACGGTAGCTTTTGATTTGAGGGACCACGGCGGGTGGCTCGACCCACTTTTCTGCAGCGTGTCTCTGGGGGACGGCGCTGCAGTAAGAGCACCTTGAGTTGGGAGAGCTGAGGCGTGGCCTATACGGCTGAGACTGGCTTTGCTCCCTCCAGCTCCCATCCATCATTAGCAGAAAAGTTTAAAAAAAAAATCCTCTTAGAAAAGAGGATTAGGTCACAGAGTGAAATGAGATGCCTTCAGTGTATGGATTGCTGGCCAGGAGTCATCCTGGGAATGATTATGCCTATAGTAGTGATTTAAAAGAGAAATGCAGAGACACGAGGTACACTTTGGATCCAGGGGATGCTGACTGATACCTGGACACCAAGATGTTTGTGTGTGTGCGTGTGTGTGTGTGTGTGTGTGTGTGTGTGTGTTTGGTGTAGAATTTTTGTCTGGGGTTCCAGGAAATGACTTGATGCTTCTCTTAGGAGAGATCCACAGAAGCTGTAATGTTTTGTAAATTGCAGCTTTTCAAAGGAAAGTTCTACCACTGTGAAGGATTTGACACGAGGAACATCACCAACAAATCTGATTGCCTGCAAGCCAACTACCGCTGGGTACGGAGGAAATACAATTTCGACAACCTTGGACAGGTGAGACGGATGCCTTGGTGTAGGACAAGAGCTAGTCTAACGTGGCTTTGAAATGTTGCGTAGTAAATCAAATTTCATTCACCGCCATTTGTCATGGAACAAATAGCAGGGGGTTGTGGACTGACAGCCTCACATTGTCTTTGTTTTCTAGGCCCTCATGTCGCTGTTCGTTCTGTCTTCCAAGGACGGCTGGGTCAATATTATGTATGATGGCCTGGACGCTGTGGCAGTGGACCAGCAGGTGAGGCCCCAGCTCAGTGACGAGGGAAAAGAATCTGACATAGAGGATATGCCAGAAAATCAATCTGTAGTGAGCCCCTACACTGGAAGCCTGTAGTGAAAGCCTGTGCTGTCTGTCGCTGTTACCAAGTGATATTGACAGGATATTTTCAGCTCCTTTAAATAAAGCATCGGTCAGACTCACGGACTTCCTCATCGGTTCCCTGTTGAAAGCAATCCATTACCTAGACCCTTCCAGCAGCTTGCAGTCTCCAGGGGGTTAATTAGTTGGCCCAGTTTCACTAATTAGTTCATGCTTTATAATACAGTGCACATTTTATTTTTGCTGACAGATAGGCATCCAATTTAATATATACGAATGTGAGTATAAAGGCTATCCCCAACAAATCTCCCTCTGGAGGCTAACCTACATTCCAGGACAAAACACCTCAAAAGTGCTCTTCTTATTTACCTTTGCAGGAGTGCATTTATCATGCCTGTAAAGTGCAGAAGTAGAGAACTGGGACACGGGACCTCTAGAGGCTAGTAGTAAAGATTCATTCGTGTGCTGGCAGGGGGAGAATTCCATGACTAAAATAATGGGAATCTGCCAGATTGTTACGCGAGCCCCGGAGATGCTGCCTAATGTTGTAGATGCACGGTCAGGATGAAAGGCTCTCCTTAAAGTGGCGCGTGTAGGCCTCGCTCACTCGCCTGTGCTCTCAGCTCCCCTCTCCCATCTGTGCCCTGCAGCCCATCCGCAACCACAACCCCTGGATGCTGCTCTACTTCATCTCCTTCTTGCTGATCGTCAGCTTCTTTGTGCTCAACATGTTCGTGGGTGTGGTGGTGGAGAACTTCCACAAGTGCCGGCAGCACCAGGAGGCCGAGGAGGCGCGGCTCCGCGAGGAGAAGAAGCTGAAGCGCATGGAGAGAAAGCGCAGGAGTAAGGAGAAATACGGGTCCGGTCGGTAGTCTATCTTTCTGAGCCCTGCCTGCTTCCAGAGTCTGACCAAGTAAAAGAGAGAGAAAGAGTAAAAAAGAGAGAAAAACTCCATGCACCATGTGACCGCGCAGAGAGAGGCAGCCAAATGACAAATGCCTTTGGCTGCGTCGGTCCACAGCATGCCCCTGCATGCCTCCTCCAAATGCTGCATGAGGGCATGACAAGTCAGTTGGCTTGACAGGCAATGGACCGGAACATCAGTGAACAGAGGAGGTCCACACAGACTCCCAGTCTGGATGATATATGGGGTCACCATAACAGGTACACAAGCAGGTTCATTACAAAACAAATGGATTAAGCGGTTTAAACTGTCCTTGGTGCACCCAGCACACATACACCATGATAGTATCCACGAGTGCATTACTTACGCATTAAACTTATCTGTTCCATATTTATCATACCCCAGGTCTTTCTCACTAAACGTACAGCACAGGAAGGTAAACTAGTAATAATTTTGTTGTAATCACAGTTTATGTTTTCACAGAACTCATAGGTCAAAAGAATATGGGGATAAATGGAATTTTTTCACGCAAAGACACTTACATCTTGAAGTGGCGGCGCTCCTGATTGATGGTCTGGAACATACGATTTGACAGTTCTATCTATGCACAGGATTTAGAGTAATCCATTTTGTGATCATTCGGGCGGCGACTTAATCATATCTGTGATGCAGCGTTAGCATTTTTATTGTCAAACTGAAAAAACAGGTCAGTGTGTTCTCCGCTGCGTCTTATTTCAGATCTGAAAGACAAAGCTCTCTGATTTCACCCGGCTTTTCACTTAAGCCCCCAGGAGCATCCAAGGACAAAAAAGGTTTTGGATACTCGTGATCCTCGTGTCATTGTTTAAAGGTTGGGAGAGGAGGGCGGGAAAGTAATGAGAGTGTGAGTGGTTTGTCACTGTCAGGAGGGCAGCCTTACGCCTATGGAGCAGCATGTATCTGGGTACCCAAGGATACGGTGACTGACAGTTTACTCAATTAGTTTTTATTTCAGAACTATGTTTTCAAAATCCCACATCAGTCTGATAACGCATGACAGGGAAATATATTACAGCTCGCTGCTGTGTCTTATTCACTGCACAGCGCAATCTGTTTGTGAGTATCTGGTAGCAAAGTCCACTGTTTCTTTATTCACATAGAAAGCTTCTGAATGCAATTTATGTGTTTAATCACCCCAAAAGGAGCTGTGTGCTCTGAAATATGGCTTCACTGGAAGTTAAATAAAAGGGAATGACAATAAAACATGGATTTGTTACATACAGTGTGTTATTATGTATACTTAATCAGGCATAAATTCACATAATTACAAATGAAGTGTGCCAGGGGTTTGGATGAGTAGCATTGAGTTACTGCATGCACAAGGTAGATTTTGTACATTCAAATGACAGGATATTTAAATGCACAAAACAATTGCTCCTATTCTATCACGCTATTCTATCACCCAGTTTTGACCCCATACATGCTAGAGATGGTGAAACCTGTGTACATGATTAGCTTTCGCCATTTGCCTGTGCAGCTGTGAGAAATTCTAATGTGGAAGAGAAGTTGTTTCTCTTCTCACGTGGTAAGTCATTACCGGTAAACATGTTTCAAAATGGCAGACTCAGAAAGGTGGCTCTACAGTAAAACTGAAATCTGGATAATATGTCCATTTTACATATGATATTTACAGATACATACATATTTATCAATTGACGTGCAATTTTATTACAAATTTTCTTTTGAATAGATTTTTAGTATTGATCAATATGCTATCTCTTATTCCACGGTTATTTATGGAAGAAGATTTCATTGTGGAAATAATGGTTTTAATTGATCTGTGAAATCCATAGCCTCCTAAGAGGAAGTGAAAATTAAGCATATTACTGTGTTTGATTCAGCCAAATATTTCCATGTTTACAAAGGCATGATCTGGACTTATTGCATGTGTCAGTGCAGGAAAAGCATGAAGAAGCCGCATGACTGAAAGTCTTCAAAGAATGTCTATTTCAATTTCTATATTAAAGCTGGAAATATAATCAAATTTTGGTTAGCCTACTATTCACCAAATAGAAATGTGGTTATGTGTGGATTTGGTAATTGGTAGATTATCTGTGGTTGTTTTTGATTGGTCAGTGTCTACTTTTTATAAGGTGTTTATTTTAGATACTCTCTATTGAACATTCCTTAAGTGACAAAGGCAAAGCAATGCCAGCATAATTTCAAAGGGGAACTATGAACCAAAGTGCTATTAATTAAATTCAGTGCAGTCCAATGTCCACTTTGATTCAGTTTCCAAATTTCCCCTCAGTGCAAGGTGAAGGAGAAAGTAACCATTGCTGCTTTGATCAGAATAGCTGATAGCTGATAGAAGTGCCTATTCTTGCACTTGTACAGTGTGTTTTTGAAGTGATGAAAAAAACTCTCATCACTTTCAGAAAATCCTGGCCTGCTTGTGCTTTACCATCATATAGGGAGAGGCGTAACGCCGGATGTGCTCAGTGGAGGCATTGTATGGAAGCCTTTTTAGGCATGCCCAGCACTGATGACTGCATGTTGCGTGATTGTGTTGCTCAGAAGCCCAGCAGCGGCCATACTACGCAGACTATTCCCCCGCCCGCCTCTACATCCACACACTGTGCACCAACCACTACCTGGACCTCTTCATCACCTGCATCATCGGGATCAACGTGGTCACCATGTCCATGGAGCATTACAACCAGCCCAAGGTAACTGACCCCTGCTGATCAGGTTGTCCCCCAGAGTCTGCAAGTCAAGGTTGACCTGCTCTGAACCTCCAGTCACTGCACTTCCCCTTCAACTTGATATCAGCTCAGCGTTACCTAAAATAGATGTATAGATGTATAAGTTCCACTCATTTGTAAAGATGCTGCACCCATCTTCTTTTTTAAGAAGTAATATTAATAGTAATCATGGTAATTAGAATAATTACCCTAAGAATGTGCAAACATGGAAATATAGAAAAGCCCCTCCCACCATAGATAGACTTTTGGTTATTTCTGTTATTTCATGTCAGCATTTCAGTTATGATCCTACTGAATTATGATTTGGCAAACAATTATTTCTAAGTACTGGAAATGTCAGCCAAAGCCATCCCTCTACTTGTTGCAGTGACGAATAAGGTGATGCTCTTGTTGATTCAAATCGTTGCATTCACCCAATGCAGTTAATAAGTGAGCTCATGCCATATCAGTACATACACATCAAAAGATACTGCAGTGTTATACGATCAGTGTTAAACAATACAACCACACAAACCTGTAGCAAAGGTGTCATTGCCCATACATGTACATACATATCTGAGTAAAATGGCCAGACATGCACAGCATTAGACAAACTATTCTACTGATGGTAACTCAGATTTAATGAAGATATATCCGCTTCAGACATTTCACTTTCAACTGCCAGTTAAAGAACTACTGAAAAGTAACTCTGCCAAACCATTAGTTTACTGCACCGTGTGACGTGTGCTTGCAGAACTGTTTAGTGAGACAGTGTTTTTGTATTTCTTCAGTACCTTGAAGAAGCTCTGAAATACTGCAACTATTTCTTCACCATTGTCTTCGTCTTTGAGGCGCTACTCAAGCTGATCGCTTTCGGCTTTCGGAGATTCTTCAAAGAGAGGTAGCAGACCTTTTACAGTCCATCTGGCAGGGGAGCATACAGCATGCACGTTTTATTTTTGGTACAAAGTTAATCCACAGCACAGTAATATCCCAGCCTCTATTGACTGGAATGGGGTTATGACTGGTCTGTTGGATTGGCCATAATCTCCGTGTTCTCTGCCACTCCCCTTACTGCCTGCTGTCCGTTTGCTGGATACGTCTGTGTTGAGTGGATGTTTTGGTAATACTGGAAATTGTTGCTCCAAAGCTCATTCAGCCGCATTCAAGTGAACTGACAGTTGTTTCGGATCACTACGGAAACAGAGCCAAACATCCCTGGGGGCTGAGATCCTTCTGTCAGTCTCAGTGTGCAGAGCGAACAAAGTCACCTTTTTGATGCCTTTTGGGGAGTCTCTACTTTTAGGAGCACAGTCTGAGATGCCATTCACTGGGACCGTGTGTAGAACTCCACAGTACTCCTCAGCCCTTCTGCCAAAATGTCTGTTCAAGTCAGGCTGTAGACAGAAATCTTTACTGAGCGTAGATGAAAGAGCAGGGTGCTTTTTAATGTTGTTAGAATGTAATGCCTCTAATTCCTCAATACACTTCATTTATGCCTGAAGTGGTAATCACAATGTCTCTTGCCAAGTGTCAGAGACAGGCTCTTCAGTTAGATGTGTAATTTTTCCTATTTAAAACAACAAAGACTGAATACAACAATTTTTTTTTCTCCCCTCAGTTTACTTTGTTTGTGTGTGTGTGTGTGTGTGTGTGTGTGTGTGTGTGTGTGTGTGTGTGGTGTACATTTTAAGGTATTGCTGTCTATAGAAACAATGCAAAATAGGTGCTTATGTTAGTGCTGAGTTTGTCAGCACAGAGCTAACATTAGTAAGGACTTCATATCAAGGAAGTAAAGGCTGGAGGGCTGATTATAAGTGGTATACACTGTTTCTTTCAGGGAGGCAATGTACGTGTAATGCATTCTCATTCTGTTCTCTCTTCCCCAGATGGAACCAGCTGGATCTGGCCATTGTTCTGCTCTCCATCATGGGGATCACGTTGGAGGAAATCGAGATCAATGCCTCCCTCCCCATCAACCCCACCATCATCCGGATCATGAGAGTGCTGAGGATAGCAAGAGGTAGCGCTGGGCATTCAGCAAAAGTGCACTGTTATCAAAGCGGGAGCGGCTTGTTGTGCCGAATGAGTCAGAAATCCACTAGCTGTGATAGCTGAGCTATGAAAGCTGAAAGTTCACAGATCTGTCTTAGGGTGAACAGAGCCCCTGTGGTTGTTCAGTAATTGGGGTACAAAAGATGCTTCAGCCCAGAAAATATCCTTCTCAGATTTCTTATTTCAGTGACATTGAAATGTACTCTGTTTTGAGAAATTTATAAACTCAGCACAGAAAAGGAAGGTTTTTTTAATCTGTGCATAACAATAGGTAACTGCAGCACTAGTCAATCTGTCTTGTTATCATGTTTATTCAACCCAGTGTCAGGGCGTGAACAAATAGCTCAGCATCATCCAATGTGTGCAAACATAGCTGTATGTATTCATGCATTCTTACTATCTCATATAGGAGTTTGTGCCTCGCTTTGCGTATGTATTTATGATTGCATGAATGATGTATGAATGGTTCAGTGCTGTCTCCCATACTAAGAGTGACAGTGGCCTTTGTGCGAGAGAGCCCTGTGAAGGGAAGAATGACAGGCGGTTGATTTCCTGTCGGGTCTAATCTGGTTTCAGTGCTGAAGCTTTTGAAGATGGCGACAGGGATGAGAGCTCTGCTGGATACAGTGGTGCAGGCCTTGCCACAGGTAACAGCACAGCCTCACACTGGTGCCATGAGTGGGCTGCCGGCATAAGTGGTGGACAATCCAGCAGACTTGCAGGCAGCCTCGATCGATACATCTCGTCTGTGTGTGTGGTGTGTGTGTGTGTGTGTGTGTGTGTGTGTGCATGTGTGTGCGTGTGTGTGCGTGAATGCATATGTGTATGTGTGCAGGTGTGTATAACTTGCTGTGGCTTTCCATGTGTGTCTAACCTGCTGCATATGTTTCTTTCTATGTATGTACACGTGCGTATGCATGTGTGTTTGTGTGTGTGTCTAAACTGTTATGTTTTCTTGTCTGTTTTTGTCTAACCTGCTGTGCGCATATGTATGTAAGCATAGGTATGTATGTGTGCCAAATGTACTGTGGGCACGTGTCTACTCTGCTGCTTTTTTGTATGTCTGTGTAAGCCCTGATGTGTATGAGTATGTGTTTGTGTGCTTTTGTGTGTATGTGTATTTAACTTGCTGTATCTGTGTATTTGTGTGTGTGTGTGTGTGTGTGTGTGTGTGTGTGCGTTTAATCTGCTGTGTGTCCCTTATCTCTCCAGGTGGGAAATCTGGGCCTGCTCTTCATGCTCCTCTTCTTCATCTATGCAGCCCTGGGGGTGGAGCTATTTGGGAAACTTGGTCGGTGTTTCATTCTTGATCATTTTTTAATTAGATTAGAAGTATTTAGAATAGTTTTTTTCAAGATACAGCTCTCACTAGAGTTGGTATCAAAACCATTGATGAAAACAGTGCTAGTGAGGATTTTTATTAGTGTAGCACTGAGGTGGTCATGTCAGCAACTGACCTAGTTCCTCTCAGGCTCTGTAGCTATCTTGTACTCATGTACCCTATCCTGAATTTCCCCCCAGAGACTGTAAAATAGCTGTAGTGATAGTATGCCTCCTGCCTGGACTTAGAGATACCCTGTAGTAACACATGTCGGGTGATGATTCTGGTAATGGATGAGGGATTTTATCTGAAGATTGAAGTAAAGCTCAGAAGATAGGGGTATGTTTTGATTTTGCAGAAGATAGATTGTATTATCACCTCCATGGGGCAATCTGAAAGAGCAACAATAGGCACAGGAGACTTAGCTTACTTCAGCAATCACAGCTCATTCTGTGAGAGGCCCCGGGCCGAAACTGACATTTTTGTGCTTGTTATCTCTCTTTTGAAAAGCTTGCCTTATCTTAAAATGACAGAATGAAACTTTCTTTTTCAAAAGGGGGATGAGGTGGTAACTTCAGGACCTGTCAAGTTCTAATTATTTGGCTCATATGGAATTTGACAGTTTGGGGAAACAATTAGTACAGTTATTTAAATGCAGAACAGCCAGTATTGCATACTGTGTCTGGTTACATGCGTTTACTCATTTCATTTTGTGTATGTCTGTGATGACGATCGTTTCTCCCCTAGAATGTAATGATGACAACCCCTGTGAGGGGCTGAGCAGACACGCCACATTTGAGAACTTCGGCATGGCGTTCCTCACCCTGTTCAGGGTGTCCACGGGGGATAACTGGAACGGCATCATGAAGGTGAGTGTCACACTGGCACCGCTCAGGTTACGGAACCCACAAGTTGGGTGGGGTCTTGACCACCCAATCAGTCAGAGTAGAGCTCTCTTCCTGGACAGAATTGGTCAAGCAGAGGTTAGTGGTGCCACTTTTGTCACCAGGTGTCCCCTGCGCCTCTGCTCTCCCCCCCCCCCCCCCCCAGGACACTTTGCGGGAGTGCAGGAGCGAGGACAAGCACTGTCTGAGCTACCTGCCGCTCATCTCGCCCATCTACTTCGTCACCTTTGTGCTGATCGCTCAGTTCGTGCTGGTCAACGTGGTGGTGGCCGTGCTGATGAAGCACTTGGAGGAGAGCAACAAGGAGGCCAAGGAGGATGCCGAGATGGACGCCGAGATTGAGCTGGAGATGACGCGCCGCCTCAGCACCACCTCGGGGGGGATGACCCTGGGGCCAGAGAGCAGGGCCACCTACATGGGGCCACGCCCTGACTCACCTGGACAGGTAACACAGTGCAGAACAGAGCAGTGCTGCTGGAAAACTAAAAGGGACCTCTGCAGCCAATTTCATTAGAATATCACATGCGAGACACTTGGTGTGTTGCAGGGGTGGAAGAATTCCACATAAATTCTGTCGCTGATCACCACAGTTATTTGGCAATATGTGCCAACATTTTGGAATAAATGACAAAGAGGAGCATACAACGCTACTGTGGAATGAGACTCATCGGTACTTTTTCAACAGGCTGTACAATGAGTGCTGTGGATCGATAAACCGCTGGCGCTGAAATACATAGTTAAGCGTTAGCCAAAAGTGGGAGCCTGCCAGTGTGAAATACGCCTCGACCGATGCGAATGCCTGCAGACTAAGCTTGTCTAAAAGGGGGGGGGGGTGTCTCCTCTGAGCCGTGGAACGGGAGACTGATCACTGTCCGGGAGTGCACTGCACAGTTCATCAGATGGCAATAAGCTGCTGAGCATGTGGAGGAAGTGGTCCAGGGGGAAGCCAGGAGAGTGAGCCTCAGCCTCCGTTTGAGTTTCTTTCGCAAAGTCACATTGCAGTTTATCAGCCCCAGCAAGCCTGGCACGCTGAGCCTGATTGTGCTCAGTCAGGGAAAGAGGAATGTGGCTTTATCTCTGGTTACATTTCATATGTCCAGGGCTGGTGCATGAAGGAAAAGCTTATGTTAGTCCCGATATGCTCTAATCGTATTAATCATTTAGGGCCCCACTAATAATTTTGTGTACTGTCTGACAAAAAATGTCTACCAAAACATATCACTTAAATTGATGTTAGCGTAGAGTCTGCCTGATGTAAACCCACTAGATTACCATGATTTTAATTCAATTTGTGGGTACATTCTGCCTTTTTTATTCCAATTTCCATTTCTGTGAAAAGACTTCCACAGTGGAAGTGTTCCCCCATGAGTCTGCGGCTTTGAAACACTTCAGCACTGAATAATGGATATCATAGTGAAGAGGTTATCCAGATAAATCATTTGGAGTTAAATTTAATGGGATTCCATCCATTAGTTGGATAAATCAGAGATTAACAACACATTACAGTGGCATATCCCTCTAAATGGAGTTTATGTAATACAAGGTAATGTTTGAATATTTTAGCATGAAACAGATTTGTCTCGCTGCCCAAAGAGCCTTTGCTGTTGAATCTCACATAGTACTAGTATCTGTGGAAGCCAAATAGCCGAATATATGTCTGGGATAAATGTATACTTCAGAGCAAGGTACATAATTCTGGTTCTGTTTGTTTGTAGGGTGAAGCATTGCTCTCTGCTCAGGAGAATCTGCTGTCGGTGCGAAAAACGTCTGTGTCCCGAATGCACTCCTTGCCCAATGACAGCTACATGTTCCGCCCGGTGAGGCCAGCTAACGCCCCCTACCCGCTGCCAGAGGTGGACTCTCATGAAGGAAATCCATGCTTAGGTATGTTGAGGCATTTCTCCATGATGCCTAGTGTATTTTCAATCCCATTCAGACAGGTTCTGTTCTCCAAGGTAATGTCATTAGCTTAATGCATTTTTTAAGTTCAGCCCATCTCTAATAATAATGCATTTTTATTTGATGCTGGGGCCTGATGTCTGCCCAGGCTCTGTCACCTCAGTCAATTCCCAACCCTGTGAGGGAAGTTCCCTCCTGCGGGTTCCAGGGGCGTCTCATCGTGCCAGCCCTGCCTCTCTGTATGAGAACAGCAGCCTACCCAAGATACCCCCACCTCGACTTACCCCCGCCCATAGCATCAGCAAGCCACTTCGAAGACAGGTACACTCAGTACTCCAGTGTGCAATCAGTTTAGACTTGTTTGTATTAGTAAATGTGTATTATTCCCTATTTTTGTAAATAGTACATGAAGGGAATAATTATTACCCTGAGTGTTCTCCATCAGTTTACCTGCTGTTCCTCAGAGTCATGTGTTTCTTTTAGGAAGCAATCAAGAATGACTCCATTGATGTGCAAAGCTGTGACTCCAAAGACAACCTTGAGCGGCAGTCCAGCGACAGTCTGCATTTAAAAGTGCCCGGGCCAGGAAACGTTGTCCTGCCCGTGCCACGAATATCAGCCCCCAGCAGCCCCCAGGCCTCCCCCCTGCTCCCACCACGTAGCCGCACCTCCAGTGTGCACACACACCGCCAGGTATATAGCCAGCACAGCATCCCCAGCCGGCCCGCCAGCCAGGCCAGCAGCAGCAGCAATAGCGCCAGTCCCGGCAACTCCATGTTCGATTCGGCGGACCCGGCCGACGAGGAGGTTCGCCACATCAACAGTTCTGCTGAAGACTGGAGAGGGGAACACCCTGATGTCCGCAGTCACTCCCTCTCGCCCTATACCCCTCCCAGTGCCCAGATGCCGCCATCACTGAAGAACTGCAGCAGTGCCACCAACCTCCTGGGTGGTAGCGTCAACGAGAAGGACCTGAAGAAGTTCTACAGCGTGGACACCGAGGGCTTTCTGGCCAAGCCCACCTGGGCCGACGACCCTCGCCGGCACTCCATTGAGATCTGCCCCTCCATCGAGGACCACTCGGCCTTTGAGCAGCCTGCGGAGGACCAGAGGCGGGCCTCCCTGCACAGCCCACCCGTGTCCCCCGGTCACTTGACCGTCCACAGGAAGAAGAAAATGAGTCCCCCCTGCATCTCCATAGAGCCGCCCCTGGAGACGGAGCTCTCAACACCTTCGGCGTCCCTCACCAAAATTTCCGAGAGCAGCATGCTGCTGCGGAGAAGGACGCCCTCCTGCGAGTCCACCCTCCAGCGCGACTCCCTGGACCTGCTGGAACCCCCGCCCCTGCCCCTCGCCGAACCACCCCCCAAAGTGGAAAGGCGCCCCTCTTGCCGGAACGAACACCTGAACATTCCCCAGTTCTCGTTTGACCAGTCAGACCTGAGCTCTCTGAGTAGCATGTCAGACATCCTTTCAGACAGTGACCAGTCCACACACTCCTCCTTTGATACCAAACTAGAGGGTGGGGCTAATACAGAGGTCAGTAAACGGGACCACCTACAGATTTGCCCAAACGATGGCCTAGAGAGCAGCAACCCGGCCCTGCTCAGTGTGTCCAGGAGTCCCCTGAGAAAGAGAGGGCTGATCCGCATGGCAAGCACAAGAGATGAGGATATTGAGGATTCAGTTGCATAGCCGAAGTGTTTGAGGCAAACTATCTGGCCACCTGTAGTGTAAGCCAACCAGGAATGGCCACTGCTGACCACCCATCCCTGGAAACTGCGCTTATGAAAATCCCAGGAGCCTGGTTTACTACACGGGATATGCAATTTCAGTCTTTAGAATGGAACTTGGCAACCTATGCCCCCAGCTCAATCACATTGATTCGGGTTCCGGATGTTTATTGTATTTAATAATATGGACTTGTTTGTTTGACATCCACTTTCTTATTGGCACTGTATTGTGTGAAGGCACAGTATGGTAAGGTGCATCAATACATAACAACTGTACATTTGATGTATATCTTGTAGTGTAAATAGAGGAAAATATTGTTTCAGTGCAGAAAATAGCTGGATTCATATGCACATATTTTTATAGAAATCTGTAATGTTTTGCACACATCAATTTGAATTCCAAGTTGGTTGGTGTTTTATTGTCCTCTTGTGAATGTACAGTTTTTGTTTTAATAGCAGTTTGTCCAGTTATAGCCTGCTTTCACAACCTACTGATACTTAGTGAAATTTGTTTTTATTTTTTTACTGGGGGGAAGGGTATGGAGTGTGTCTATTGATATAATCCAATGAGAACCAAACTACTAATGAACTGTAGCCTGTGTGCAATAATTGTGGTTCAGGGTTGGAATTACATGAAGAATTCCTTAAGAGAATACCATGACATTACCTTCTCATAATGATTACAGTTATTGAGACAATGGCCAACATTTTTAAAAGATCTAATGTTGTGGTAAAGAGTTCTTGAATCATGTTTGTTCAATGTCAGCATCCTCATTCACTGCAATTTTGAAGGCAGTGTATCAGCGACATGAGCTCAGCTTGCTTTTAGACCTAAAATGAACAGCCATGACCTCTTTCCTCACAGTCCTCTTCGCCATGTTCCCAGGTTCATCACAGTCAGAACAGAGAGGCTTCCTTCTTGTTCGCACATCCACATTTATGTTCTTTCAGATGGAACAGTGGGACAAATGAAACTGAAGAAAATAAAGGACACAAGATGAAAGACTAAAGGGCTTTATGATATAATACTTATTAATATATTGGCATTGAGAAATTGATTTACCAGAGAAAGGAAAGTTAGTGTATTTAACTCGAGTCGTCATGTTGAGTGGTACATGGTTTCATGGACTTCCCATCAAAACCACTTGTTTTTACATTTCAGCCTTGATATGGTGCCTTTTGATTGACCTATCTAACATTATCAGGTTGTGACAGGATTCAGTGTCTGAGAAGATGTGGCTGGATTATAATCAAGACATAAGCATGTCACGGTCTTTCTTTTGAAGTAAAGGTATTTGTTACAGGTTTCTCCAAAACAAAAAGGATATGTGTTGTGACACAATTCTTTGTATTTACTGAAAGAGAAAAATTTGCAGAGATTAGTCAGGAGAATGGAAAATATTTATTATATGTAATGAAGCTGCTGCATAATTTTGATATTCAAGGTGACAAGCTTCTTTGTCCTATGCCGGTGTGATTGAAGTCAGATGTGTCTCACTGTTAAGGACTGAATGTCAAATGAATGGAAGTCGGTTTTAAAACACATTGGTATTTAGGGAGTTGTGTACTTGGGGGAATCATGTTTTTGCCACAAACTCTATTTCTATTTATTGAGTAGCAAATGTCACTAAATACAAACCCCAGTATCAATAAAAGAAGATAAAGGATTCCTGTGTAATAATCAGGTGACTGTCTGCAATAATTTAACTTAAATATTGAAAATATGAAGTGAAGTACAGTAAGGGGCAAATCTTTGAAGTAATTGTATTTTTACATTGGAGTTATTACTATTATGTAACATTTATATAACGTTATATAACGTTTTAAGATTTGTTTTGGGCGATGTTCACTGTGTTCTGAAGATAAAGTGGTTTTGTTTCAGAGCACAGGTGTCAAACTAGTTTCTCCCAAAACTCCAAAGGAGTCCTCATTTGGCCTGGAACATACACAAAATGAGAACTGTGCATGAATATAACAGTGCCAGCGTTTGTATTTTTCCTTTCAAACAGGCCCAGGTGCATGAGTAATATGTTATTTGATTAACTTTCATCTTGTGGTCCATGTGATCTTTGGACAATTTCATGAGCATGCCTCAAACATACATTTATATTTAGCTACTTGACAGACACACAGTCTTATCTGCAGCGTTTTTACAAAAAAAAAGGTACAAAGGTGCATCTAATAAGATTATGTGATACTGAAAATGACAAACCACCTGTGAACATGTTGACATAGACTATGTCATCTAACACAGCCACTATACAGAATATTCAATAGCTTTGCCAGTTTATTCTGTTCAATATTTTCCAACTAAGGATGGTGAATACAAAAAGTACAATATGAGTGCATCAAAGGATGAGTAAAAACTCCTAAGTATCTGTGGTCAAAAATTGAAAAAGGAGTAAAGTCCATATGGCAAAAGAGATCCCAAAAACAGGGCACTGAATCAGACAAAATATACAAAATTACTTTATTTTAATGGGCAAATCGGGCAATATTTTCGTCTATGAAAGGGAAGATTATTAAGAAAACAATAGCATCTACTTGATTGCTTAGTGCTCAGAAAGGTCTGGTGTCAGACCAGTTCTGTCATCTTTCCCCATCCACAACCCACAATTTTAACTTTGCCTGACTGCAATTACATTTTAATACAAGGTTTTCAAGAAGTGTATTTTAACGTAGTGCCCCACAATAATTGGAAATGTCTTTGAGAGCTACATGCTGTTTTGCCCATTAGAAATAATATATGACAGTATAAAACCACTCAGGTCTTTGCCATTAACTTCTCAACCACTGAAGAAATGTCAGCCAATATAAGACATTTAATTGTACTCTTAATATGTGTTTTTCTCTTTGCTGCTATATATTGCTCTGAAATACATATACCTAATTAGACTTAATTGATGAATGTTTCATGGTTTTGTTTGTTTGCCTAGTTTGAGGCAATGTGGTAACAAGCATGTCTGCCAAATACATTTTATTTCTTGTTAACTACCCACCACATTACTATTAATATGACCTGTACTGATATTTTACACTTTAGGTTACAGCAGTAGAGCTCACATCTTGATGGAATCAACATTCACTTCTTAGATCAGAAACCCAGATTCATCTAACCATTTAACACAATTAGTGGATCCCAGAAAACTCTAGAACATGCATGCCACATAGTGTCTAGCTCATGTTAGTTTGACACCTCTGCCCAAGGGTATGACAGTGCACAGTTGAAGCTGAACTTTTCCTGTAACTTACCTTTTAAATGCTTGCCTCCTTCTGTACTATATTTTGGTTTCTTGCTAATAACCAGATAATACCAAACATATTTTATTACTGTTATAACTATTTAAATTATTGCTTTATTATGTACAGAAACAAAACTTACTCTGCCATGATTAAAAGAAAAAAGGTAAAAATGTCTTTCTTTTCTCCTCTAACAGTTACAGTGTATTCACACATCATACATCAAAGTGAATGTGTCTTTTTTATTCTTATTATGTGTCATTGGCCTGCAGTGATAGGGAAAAGTACAGTGGCTAAAACTTAGGCTTTGGGAAGGCATTTACTGTATGTTTGCCAGAACCAAGTTAACTGAGTTTCATACATAACATGATAAATGAACTGCAGCAAAGCCTGTGCTTTCCTTAAAGACATAACAGAGTAAGTGAAGAACTGCACATAACAGACTACTGAGTTGATTTCCATGTAACTGTTATAGTGAATGTGAATGTAACCAGTTAATACCTCTCTCTACTGTATCGCAGTAGTAGTAGAAATATATATATATATATATATACACATATATATGTATTCGGACGCCTGACCATTACACCAACAGGGACTATAATGACATTGTATTCAAATACATATACTTTAATATGGAGTTGGTCCCCTTTTTGCAGCTATAACAGCTTCCACTCTTCTTGGAAGGCTTTCCACAAGATTTTGGAGTGTTTCTGTGGGAATTTGTGCCCATTCATTCTGTAGAGCATTTATGAGGTCAGGCACTGGTGTTGGACGAGAAGGCCTGGCTCGCAATCTCCATCCCAGTTCATCCCAAAGGTGCTCGATGGGGTTGCGATCAGGGCTCTGTGCGGGCCAGTCAAGTTCTTCCACACCGGACTCATCAGACCATGTCTTTATAGTCCTTGCTTTGTGCACTGGGGCACAGTCATGTTGGAATAGAAAAGGGCCTTCCCCAAACTGTTGCCACAAAGTTGGAAGCATAGCATTGTCCAAAATGTCTTGGTATGCTGAAGCATTGAGATTACCCTTCACTGGAGATACGGGGCCTAGCCCAAACCCTGAAAAACAGGTGTGGCCAAATACTTTTGTCCATATAGTAAAGTGTAATGAAACAAGCATAGGCACTGCATGCAAGTTGACTTGTCAAATTGTTGTTTTCAATATCAACCATTCAAGAACATCATACAGCAGATTTACATTTATATTTGTAAAACATATTTAACCTGCATTGAAACAGAAATGGAATTTTTCATAATTTCTTTCTGAAACTTAAAATGAATACTTTTATATGATGCAATTGCTTGCATTTCATTTAATACATGGATACCTCTTTTAATGTCATCATATTGATCTTTGATGATCCATTTCACAGCCTCAGGGGTTTTTCAGTTCATAACATATCTGTCTTGTATGATGGAAATACTTAGAAATTTCAGATACCCCTGAGCAACATTCCTCAGTCTAAATCTTGAGGACCCACCATGTGTGATAGGTTTCATTCTAGCTGAGCTCTCAGTTAATTCAATTTGACTTTGCAAATATCCACTTCTCTTTGTTATAGATTTACATTGTTGGATATGAATATAGTTGAAACAGAATGATAATGATAAATAATTTCTTTTCATTTGAGTTCTTTAAAAAACACTGTAATAATAATAATAATAATAATAATAATAAATACCATATTAACACAAGTTCAATACATGGGTTTTTTTCTGTTAACATCAAGTAGCACAATGTTGTACCGTCAACCAAAGCAACACCAGTAGATAGAGAGTCCTTTTCCCTCCTGCCTCATAACTCCTTGTTATGTATAAAGCTGCCTGTACTTTGACACATTCCTATATTCACAAAGGGAAGTACTGAAGTGAGGGACGTGCCAACTGGAGTCCTCCAATACACATGCCAACTGCTAACTACTATTCACACACTGCACACCTTTCTGAGGAAAAGGTGTTCTTACTGACCATAGGTGTCAGCAACCTGGCAGAGCTCATGTTTATTATTGAGTAACAAGTCCAGAAATCCAACATGGCCCCAAAAACTATTTTCATATTTTTCTAAAAAAGTAATAATATTAATTCTCCATGTCAACTGTATGAACCAATAATGATTATCAAAACAGTCATTTGTTAGTTTTACATTTAAATTTATACACTGTTTAGCTGTCATTAGTAAAAGCTGTGCCATATCCTCAAATCAGTGTTTGGATCATCCGTCATGCATGGTCAGAGATGCCCTGTAAAAAATAGCCTGTGGCCACAGGAGAGTAGTGTATTGGACAACTGCACATTTCACGCTTCATAAGTACTGAAAAAATGTATATTTTCCCATGATTGTTGAGATAGTGTCAATCTGTTGGTGTGATAATGTGTTTTTTATTTCTCTTCTTTGAAAATAGGTCACCAATAATGATAGCCTTATAATCAAGCCTGCATGGCAGAAACAAGTATTTAGCAGTAACAGCAACTGACCAATTGCACTTATGACAGCTATGCTAAAGTTTGTGCAGATATTAATGAAAATGTGTTGAGCAAAGACATGTCTAACAACATACTTCATTCACAAATAATTAATAGAAGACAACATGTAGAGACGTAATATAAAGATCAGTATTCAGTTCTGTCAAATCAAACCCAATTAACTGACAGCTCAGCTGTAGTGAAAACCTGCATACATGGTGAATGCCCAGGACCAGGATTATGAAACATCTCCCTCTCTGGGGATGAACAACGCAACCCTGTGCAAAACTTTGCTGTCCTTTGTACATCAGAACTGCAGACAGCACTGTCTGAGATGTATTACTAGCAACATCTAGTGGTCATTTTTAAAACTGTAGCCAGCTGTTTCAGTTGGAAAAATGCAACACAGAAACGGGAACTCTAAAATATAAACAAATAATAAATGAACATGTAGGATCAGTATTAATATTTGTTTGCATGCTTATGATATAATGTATTTCTGCAAACTAACAGCACCACATCCTTATACTGGCTTGAATACATATTTTGGACCTTGAGCTCAAGACAAGTGCAAGCATTTTTCTGTCCACAAGATGGCCTGTGTTTTGATGACAAATAACATGGTATGAGAGTGAGAGAGAGCATGGGATATGGACTTATAACCTACAGGAATCTTTGACATACAAATGTCTGTCGGTAGTACAGCAGCAGTAATTTAGTAGTATATAGATGACAAGTGATGTGTAGACTTTTGATGTGTTTCTCAATGGATGCCTGAGACACACTAGTTCTACCTTTTGTAGTAAAACAAAATATGTGATGGATGGTTGGTATTTATAGCTTGGGAATTTTTTAATCAATACTGAGTAGCTACTCAAATAGAAATGTATAGCTTTATCCTCAATTTATAGTACTATACTAGCAGTACTACTAAGAGGTGCTAGAGAAAAAGGTTCAGACAGTGGATATAAAAAGTCTACACACCCTTATGAAATTGCAGATTTTTGAAATGTAAAGACAGAAATAACAACATAAATGTCAGACTCTATCCATCTTTAATGTGACCTTCCAACAAAGAAAAATCCAGGGAAAAAACAAATAGTTAATTATTAGGAACATTAAAAAAAAACCCACAACACCACACCCTACAACACACACAAAAAAAACTGTAATTTAATTTGTTTGCCCCTGACCCTTCCTATCGAAATGTCACAGAAAAAGGTTACTGCCAGAACTTCTGCCCTCAGCACCAAAGGGCCAGAAACCAATAGGAAACTTACAGTTAGTTACATGACCACTGGTTTGCTATTTTGAACCCTCCTTTGATCATCATGGGGTGTGTACATAGCAACTGTTTCCACTCTTGAAAAATCCCAGAAAAGCACGTTTCTGCCATTTCCCATCCAATACGAAACATTTATTTGCAATTGTACATGAGCAAAAAAATGCATTATCATGCCCGTGCAGTGCACTGAACAAAAGGTCAACTTTACGAGGAAGGGAAGGCCATCCCATAATTTTAAAACAAACCTGGCTGAAAAGAAGCAGGGATGGCGTGTTGGACCAATGTTATCAGCACTTGTGGACCAAGACAACACAGATCGCTGGCCTCGGGATGAAATCCAATGACAGTGTTTTCCGTCTTGTTAAAACCCAGTTCTAGAGTTTCTGCCATGTCCCTCTGAGAGACTGGAAATATGGTGTATTCTTCGAAGCAACTCGTGGTTCAAAGTTGCTGTGGAGAGTCAAGATAATGTTCAAAAAATGACAGGAGGGGTTCAAAGGTTTGACATACACACAGGTTGCAGAATATACAGGATCTGGACTGGGAATACCTATTGTGCATCAGCTTTTGCAGTTAAAGGTAAACTGTCTGGTATATTGAGTTTTGTTCCTAAAAATGGATGGTTTAAAAGAGTATAGACATTTAGAGTTTAAAGTGTTCCCTATTTGAGTCATTTACGTTACTATGATTTTGTTTATGTATCGCTTTTTGTGCACGGTAGGTTGTATCATTGTACATTGTACACTATAATTTAGCCTACTAATTGATGTGTTTCTGTTAGGGCAGTGACAATCCACACCTCCTGAATAGGGGTATTGTTAGTCATGATTCAAAAACCGTTGTTTTGATGCAGATCATGGTGGTCGAAGCCTAAAGGAAAATGAGATTCGGTATGTATTAAAAATGTTGAAACTCACGTGACATGCATGCAACTCCCACAGGTTTATGCATGGAAACTTCATTGTGAAACAACATTAGCTCATTGGTCCTTGAATTCAATTAGATTGTGACAATTCATTACTTTCAGTTTACCTTTCAGTTTAGATGCATTAAACTAGCACCTGCTAGACTGTTTACATGTGCTATTTATTACATTTCTAATGTTCCTTTTTTCAAGCATATTCCCCCACAATTAGACAGTACATGGTAGTATCTGTAGCTAAACAATGAAGACTAAATCACAGTAGCCACATTGTACAGCTAGCAAACAAAACTTTGTCACGGGTATGAAAGATATGGTCAAGTCGAATCAAAACACTTTTTTCAGGTGGCTAAGTGAGCAGTACTTTCGGTTACGTTTCACCGATATTGTGATTTAAAAATCTGTAGTGATTAATAAATGTAGCGCCGCACGGGGCGCTTTCGTTCTCAACATGAGTGCAGCGACGCAGGCAGTAAGGACTCGGAAGAACTCTTTCTGGTGTGCGTTATTACGTAAACGCAAGAGTCAGCCGGTGTGGAGTTACAGCTTACACAGCCCATTATTCACTGCCTGGACCCCAAAAGCTCAATAATTTGCTCGAAAATCGCTGCCATGGAATCAAAATCTATCAAGGAAACCGAGAGAACGTGCGTTCTGTGTTGCCAGGACCTCGATATTTTCGCCCTGGGGAAATGCGATCACCCGGTCTGTTACCGCTGCTCCACCAAGATGAGGGTTCTCTGCGAGCAGAAATACTGCGCCGTCTGCCGAGAGGAGCTCGACAAGGTACGTCCACTCCCCTTCACTAAAGCGTGGTGCGGGATCAGGACAGCGAAGGCCTTGTGTTTAGCGAGCTAGCGCTAAGGATACTGTTAGCCTGTCGATATTAAGACAAATTTCTGCATAGGTAGAGCACTAGCTAGCTAACGTATGCTGCTAACTATCAGCTGAAACGGTGGGGACATACATCTAGCTAACGGAAGATAATAGTTCACTGTTTTAACACTGACTGCGAATTCATCCATTCTGACGTTTCACGGTCGCTAGTTAGCCAGCCAAGTTGACGAGCTAGATAGATAACTGGCAAGGAAACGTTACCTAACGTTAGTTGTTATTTTTCAGTTTCAGGGCCTGGCCTTCCTCATAGAAAATGATTAACATTAGCAATAAAGTGACAGTCTATTATGTTACACTTCTAAATGCTTTTTAGAGCGAGGATTCAGGGCCCAGTTTATTGGAAGTGCTGAAGTGTCAAGTTTTGATATCCCAGCTGTAGCTAGGTAGCTAGCTAGCTAACGAACACTGACTACTCTAAGCCAGCAAGATAACGTTTAGCTAGGTAGCTAGCTACAGTAGCCAGCTATTTCGGGGGTGATGAGATGACTAGCTAGCTAGGTCACTGTCGGTATTTTGGAAGGCAACGTTAACACTTGCTGACAAGCTAGACAACCAGTTAGTTGCTAGATTAAATGAGTTTCAAAACTAGTTAGCCAGCAAATGTCGAAATCAACTCAGTGCTGTAAACGTCAGCAAACTAGTTACGTGTGTCGCAAACGTAGACAATGTGTCCTTTAAACATTAGCCAGACTAGATAACTGGTGTAATCAGCTTCGTCGCGTCAGATGTTACCTGGCTACCCAAGTATCATCGACGTAGTGTGACACACCGGAATGACAGATAACTTAGTTAATCTAGATATGGGCATTTTCCAAGACAGATAGCTAACCATCCGTTCTTAGACAGTCTTATGCTAAATAGAACCAACGCTTGCAAGGTGTATCTACACGCCGTAGTGTCTGAATAACTAATGAATTGGTCGACATGATAGATTGCCCCCCCCCCTCCCCCCCGCTCTCCATATGAATGCATTTAGCTATAAAGGTGCAAGGAGTTTGAAATAAGTAATGACTCGGTGCGATGACACTAATGCTTTCACTCAGGGAACTGTTTTCATAAACCTGCTGTTTAATAGGGGTTCTCATTCAGAAATGTTAACGAGAAAGAATAGGAGTCTGGTTTTTGAACTTAAGTGGTTCCTTACGTTCTTTGTGGTGCAAATGTCAGGAAAATCAGTCAAAAAGTAATTTTGATCATAAATCGGGTTTAACATTAAACTTTTGATGTTTTCATTTTTAGGTTTGTTAAAAAGGTTAATTTTATGTCAGGGCCAATCTCTTCCCTACATGTAGACCTACTTTTCCCTTTTTCCAATTATCTTCATGAACCTCTCCTCTATGTAGGATGACACCGTTTCTTTTTTCCAGGTCATCTTTGTCAAGAAACTTGAACCGTTTGCTGCAATAGCCTCCCAGCAGTTTCAGTGTGAGAAGAAGTATGACATTTATTTCAGTGATGGCAAGATTTACGCACAGTTCAGGTATGGACAGCTCAGGAATATGCTATGATTTGGCAAACTGAAACCAAAGTGAGAAAACAAGACATGAAAAGAGAGGGCACATCCTTCTGCCTCTGTTTTACATCTTGTGCTCTCCATGATTGCACATCTTATGGCACGGTTAAACACTCATTGTTGTCCTCTCTCTAAATCTAGGAGGATTCTCCAGTCTGAATGTCCACAGTGCCCAGAACCAAAAGTGTTTTCTAAGTTTGAGGAGCTGGAACAGCACATGAGGAAACAGCATGAGCTCTTCTGCTGCAAACTGTGTGCAAAACACCTGAAAGTAATGCCTCTTTCAGTAAATTATCAGACACATAGACATGATGCCTTGTGTTGTTGGGCAGCTGGTAGCCTAAATTTCTTTGGTACTTTCTGCAATAGTGCTCACTTCCGCTATGTGTCACCCCTCAGATATTCACTCATGAGCGAAAGTGGTACAATCGGAAAGACTTAGCCCGGCATCGAACTCAAGGGGACCCTGACGACACCTCCCACCGTGGACATCCGCTCTGTAAATTCTGTGACGACCGGTACCTGGACAATGACGAGCTGCTGAAACACTTGAGAAGAGATCACTATTTCTGCCATTTCTGTGACTCTGATGGAGCTCAAGAATACTACAGGTATTCAGGCTGCTTTCTTTTCAACAGCTGATTGAAGCCTCAAGAAGATGTTGCATTAGCACAGGATGCGTGTTAAATTTTAAGTGGTGGAAGTGGAAAATGTCAAAATAAGTCATTTAGGTTATTTGCTTTTATTTACTGTCATTTTCAACTTGTGCTGTTTCTTAAAGAAACCCAGTCGATTGACTGAATTGGCCATATGCCACAGAAAATGTGCCAAGGGTGTTGTTTGGGACCTGACAGTGTTTTTTTTTGTTGTGTAGCGATTATGATTACCTTCGCCAACATTTCCGAGAGAGCCACTACCTGTGCGAAGAGGGCAGCTGCAACACAGAGCAGTTCACCCACGCCTTCCGGACAGAGATTGACTACAAGGCCCACAAGGCTGCCGCCCACAGCAAGAGCCGGGCTGAGGCGCGGCAGAACCGGCACATAGACTTGCAGTTCAGCTATGCACCCCGACATCCGAGGAGGAATGATGGTGAGGAGAGGAGCACTGACTTACTCTGTGCTTGCAATCTGATTATGGAGAACCCTCTTTGGGCTTCAAGTTTAACACAAACGTGCGTGCGTCAAATGTGGAGCTACGGTTGGGAAAGGGAGGGGGAGTATTTTAAAGCCATTACTAAGAGTGCATTGGGTCTTGTGCTCTCAGTTATTGGGGGTGAGGACTATGAAGAGGTGGACCGCTTCAACAGGCAAGGGAGGACCGGAAGAGGAGGGGCCAGGGGATCCCAGCAGAACAGCAGAGGGAGCTGGAGATACAGCAGGTAAGTACCGTGAGCACCATGGGCACTGACACACTCTATCTGAGCTGTTGTGTTAGTGTTACGTACCTGTTGAGTCGCACAAGTGAAGAGAGTGCAATACCGCACTCCTGTGATGTGCATGGTCACTTGCCGTTACTGAGAACATGAGTTGTATGCAGGGAGGAGGAAGACCGGGAGATAGCAGCTGCTGTCCGAGCCTCTGTAGCCGCCCGCAGACAGGAAGAAAAGAGACAAATCCAAGAGCGGGAAGTCCAAAAGGCTCGGAAAGAGGAGACCATGGACACAGACGACGGACGAAACCACAGGAGTGCTACCAAGCCTCTGGGCGAAGCTCAAGGTAGGGCAAGTACTGATTGACCAAAGAGGAGCATTGCTGAAATTATGACTATGAAACTATTTGAAATATAATGCACATATGCTTAAATGTGCTGCTCTCACCCACACAACTGTATTTTCATGGTTTGAAAGAGGTCTGATATTATCAGCATTGTTTGTGTTTTAGGTCCCAAGGATGCACATAGATCTCTTCCTGCCAGTGGGCCTCTGCAGGGGGATGATTTCCCAGCTTTAGGGGCTACAGCAGCACCACCACCCATTCCAAGGTATATTATCCAGACTTTGTCCAGAGCAGTTATAGGGTGTCTGTAACAGTGCTAATTAAATATCCAGTATTACAAGGCAGACAAATATGAAACCTGCAGGGGCAAACTGAGTTGTTATAGACCTAACAACAGTTTCCTGCCGGTAATTACACTTTACACATCCCTGTTCATGTTGTCAGTAAAAGCAAATTTTGACTATTGTGTGTTGTTTTTGTGTTGATTTACCAAGAACACAAAACCTGGTCAATATTTTAGTTGTGCAATGTGTAAAATTATGGCTTCAGATCTGTCATGAAGAGCTCTGTGCCTGTGCATAAGAGGAGGAAATAAGTAGGGTGAGAAACAGGGTTACAGGTCGTCAGACACAATATTCCTTTTCTGTCGGCCCATTTATTTTTAGCTCTGAAGGATTATGTCGGATTTTGAGTTCTGCTTTGACATGTAATTGATGTGAAGCAGCTAACTTCCTGTTGTGTTCCTCTTTTCCAAGCATGATCAAATCAGCTCCTGTCAAACTGAAAGAAGATGATTTCCCTAGCCTGTCCAGTGCCACAGTGGCTTCACCCATGACCCCAGCCTACACGGCACAGCCCCGGAAACCCTCCTCCTTCCAGGACGAGGACTTCCCAGCGCTGGTGTCCAAAATCCGACCTCAGAAGCCAGTAGGCAACACCACCTCAGCTTGGGTCCAGGGTGGCAGCAAAAATGCAGTCCAGACGTCCAAGGTGGCACCCAATCCCGCACCACCCTCTGTTGCCTCTGCCAACCCCCCGCTGCCCTCCCCTGGTACCACTCCGCACAAGAAGAAGACCACTGCGGGGGGGAGCAAAAAGGCCCCTCCCAAAGTCAGGTCCACGTCTTCGTCCGAAGAAGAAGACCTCCAGCCTGGCAAGACCACTCAGGAAATCCGCAGCGTGCCCACTATGCTGGACATTTCATCCCTGCTTATGGGGAAGTGCTCCGCCCAAACCGGCCCCAAGGCGGGCAAAAGAAAGAAGCAGCCCACCTCTTCGTCGCCAGGCACGCCCCCCCTCACCGTGGAGACGGTCTCCAGCATGGCACAGAAAGAGAATGTCCCAGAGACTAAGCAGCCCCCTGCCAACATTCCCAAACCTATAGCCGCCCCAAAAACAAACCTGTTCATTAACGGGCACATGGACAAGCCGTCGGAGAACAACAGCCCTACACTTCCCAAAGAGCCTCCTGGACTGGAAAAACAACCTGCCTCTATTGCGTGCTCACTTCCTGAGGAAGAGGAGTTCCCTGCCTTGCCTTCCTTGCCCAAGAAACCACCTCCAGGTATGTACAGTATGAAATGTTTTAGTACCATCCATTGGTGTCTGCATTTTGAAGGACAAAAGCACTCTGTTGCATTCAGTTTTCAAGTATTTTTTTCAACCAAATGGAAAATGTTTGGCAGGATTCAAAAGTGCATTTCCAATGAAGAGCACCCAGAGCAGCGTACCAGGTCCTCCACCAGGGTTGGCAGGCCCTTTCAGCAAACCTCCTCCTGGATTCACTGGCATCCCTTTGAATGCAAATGTGGTGGAACATGCCATTCCGACAGTCATCGAGTAAGTACATTAATCTTTTTAGCATGCAAACAGAAGTCCACAGGGGGGCAGTGTTCAGGCAATGTTCAAATGAAAACGGTATCCAAGTGAAATATGAGCAGTGTGTGCTGCCAAAGTAACTGCATGGATACTGAAGTAGTACTGTGAGCTCATTTCTTTAAGATCAGTCTCATTCATCTGTATTTTATATTGCAGAATGTTAATTGATTGTTACACATTGCCATTATGTATGAATGTTGTCTCCATTATTGGAATAAATCCTTATTCTCTTGCATTTTTCTTACGTTACAGACCAACACACACACCCAGGACCTACCTCGTACCAGAGAATTTCCAGCAGAGGAACATGGATCTCATACAGTCGATAAAAAATTTCCTTCAAAATGATGAGTCCAAGTTCAATGAATTCAAAACCTATTCAGGCCAGTTCAGACAGGTAATTTCTTTTGGCCAGTGGGGGGAGCAGGACTACTGTACTTGCTTGACTTGTCACTGGGGAAAAGTAATAAATTGTAGCTATGCACTTCCTGCAGCTGGCAGTATCAGGGCAGATTAATGAGAATGGCAATCATCGTCAATGAGCGATTCCCTCTTCCTGCAGTTTTATGAGATCGTATCGGCACAGTGGCCCAGTGTAAGCTTGTGTCATGTTGTGTGATCATTCCTCTGACCAGTGTTGCTTCTACAGGGTGTGATCTCTGCAGCCCAGTACCACAAGAGCTGCAGGGAGCTGCTGGGAGAGAACTTCAAGCGGGTCTTCAACGAGCTGCTGGTGCTCCTCCCGGACACGGACAAGCAGCAGGAGCTCCTTGCCGCCCACGGGGATTTCAAGGCCCTGGAGAAGCAGACAGGCAGCAAACCCAAGAAAAACAAAAAGAACGCCTGGCAGACGGGCACCACCAACAACAACCTGGAGCTGGACTGCCAGATCTGCCCAACCTGTAGGCAGGTGGTGGCCCAAAAGGACTTCAGTTCCCATAAGACCATGCACATGGGAGACGAGGACTTCCCCTCCCTGCAGGCCATTAGCAAAATCATAAGCTAGCCCCTGTTTCATCACCAAGGTCAGATTCCTGCCTGGGGCCCAGGGTTACCTACAGCATAGGAACAAGCGCTTTTTCAGGTTGAATAGTGCTAGGGAGGAGATGTGGATCTCACAAATACAGCAGAGTGCTTCTGAAAGTGAAGGAGAACAGGCGTTGTGGGGTGGGAGCAGAAGTAGCTTTTTTTCCAAATGTGGCTGATCAATTAAAGAGTAACAATGCAAACAAACCTGACTTCAGTGGCTGTCACTGCTGCTTCAAGTACGCTCCTGGCTGAATACTTTAAGGAGAACTGGAATGATTCAGGTTCCGAAAGGAGTCATTTACTTGAAAGTGTTGTCACAAATGTTTATATTTTATTTTTTATCATTTCCTGTGTTGAAGCCTGGATATCTTTGCATATTTTATTTAGAATCTAAATCTTGTACATTTGCTTGTAAAAAGAACATCAGTATTCAGAAACTTTTTTCATTTAATACCTATTGCAAGTGTGCACAACAAGCATGACTTTATGCTGAAAGCAAGGCCTGTAAGAATCGGTCTACATTTTTGTTAATTTCACCTATTTTCCACAATTTTGTTTTAGAGGGATCTGTTATACCTTACCACTGTCAATATATTACGTGAGCAAAAGACACAACACTGTAGTCTTGCACGACTTCAGGTGACTTATTTAAAAATGTGTCAATTTACAAATGCTGATCTTTTTCCTTTTCAAGCCCTTTAATTTAGTCATTTTGGAAATGGGCATGCATGCCACCAACAATGGGGTTCACTGAATAACCTGCTTAAATGGCTGGACCTGAGCAACTCATAAGCCACAGACTGCAGTTTTATCTGCTAGTGCTAGCAATGCTATTTAGACAGGCATAGAGAAACGGTGCCAGTTTATTTTTCTTCCACGGAACACTTTATTTTTTCCATGGTTTTTGCATATTATAACCAGGAAACAACCCTAACATGACACATAATAAAGGTATGACTTTTCACTGCAGGTCATGAATCCGGTTTCCATTCTTACCATTTCAAACCAAACTGGAGGCTGCTGCCAACCTCACTTTTAAAGAGGTGTTTTGTGTGTTTTTTTTTTTCCTATGAAGGTACTGAGTCTTTGTACAGCTTCTAACCAAAAATGTTGGGAATGAAGTCCTTGGAAATTTAGAACTGATTAGATGCTTAATTTGGGATATATGGATGTACTACTGCAGATAATGAAAACAGGAAAGACCAATGTGTGTGGCTCCTGTTTTCATGTCACAATCCTTATCTTAGATTCAAGTGACATTTCACTGCAATTCTCTTGGTGTAAAATTAGGATTAGATTGGTGGGAGTTCACTACACCTTAAATCCAAATGATTTTATTGTGTTAAACGTGGTCTTTATCCCAGCAGTAGAGACTAAAGCCTATTGCCTGTACAGCATCTCTATTACATTCTGATTCTGAAGTGTATATTTATTTTTCATTAACTTTAACTGGTGGTTTGACTTATTGCTGTGTACTAATCTAAGGAGCTCTTTTCTGTATCATCATTCCATAAAGCTCCAATTTAGCTAACCACAAAATCCATTGTTTTAAGCAGGTGGGGCTGCAGAAAAAAAGTTATTCTCGAATCAAGTTATTTTGACCATTTTCCAAAGACATATTGCAAAGTGTTCAAACTGTTCACGCAGCCAGGATTTCTGTTTTCTTCACAAACATTTACACATCTCCTTTTCAGGAATATAGACATTCTGCTGTTTTTCACTGAAACTGCATAGATGAAGTAACACCAACCATTTGTATTTTGTAAAGAGTGCCAATAAAAAGCGGTAATATCAGTGTCGTCCTCTTGTTTTCAAGTCATGTTCAATGTCGCATCATTTTCCAGAGCTTCTGACCAAAAAATCTGACCTGTGCTTGTATTATTGCCTTTAGTTCTTTAACTGTTTTTCGCATTCACGTAGCCGTGCATCAATGAAATAGATTGATCCTCTTTAAAAACAGGTTTGTTTTATTTTCATGATCTCAAAGACAAGTGCAATCCAAACAAACGCAGTTTGAGAACCAATGGTGCTTGCTAACTATACCTTTTACAGAAAAAATGGGTCATTATGCCTGAGGAAACAAAAAAACTTTTTTTTAATTAACCCATGCTGTAAAATTGGTCCAAGTATTTTAACAAGAGTGCATTATCAGTACAGGAAACACAAGACCTTGAACAGTTTCATAAACAGTCCATTACGATATACTGAATTACAATCAATATCACTGTGTACATTACCCTATCTCACAGCTTACAGATACATTAGCCATGTGCTACCACAGGTTACACTAAGAACTGTTAACATGAATTTCCACACACTCCCCACCCTACCCCCCATCAGGGATTATCTCAAAAGTTGAAACATACATAGTAAAACGCATTTCAGAGGGGAGCTAACAGCATAATTCTGTTTTTAACATTTTTCTAATTAAAGGGCTGGGTTGAATGCAGGTGAGTGCAGTCATGTTTAATTTGATCTGTACTTTTAACTGAGGACTGGGAAGAACACAGTGTACTTGTTACTCCCAACAGGAAACCTTCCCTGAGGTAACTCAGAACATGATGTGTCCTTCATTTTTGCCTGCTCAACCACAAACTACGTGTGTTTTTACAGTGGATTTTACTAACCTTAATACCTAGATTTGTTGGAATAGCACGTTTATCCATTTAAAGATGAACCAGTCATTGCATCATTATTACATTATTTATTCTCTCATCAAGAGCTAAGTTCTATAATTCATACTTTCATTTACAGAGATGTGGTTACTGAAAAAAGTGCATAGTGACAAACAGTAGTCCTACTGATCAAAAATCAGTGAAAACCCTCAGTCTGTGCCATCATAACACGCGCATATACTACAGTCTATCTCCATTCATGTATACTTTCACTGAGGTACTGAGAACAGCAGTGTACTGCAGATTGACAATACAAGACAAAAGCTGCATTGTTTTCCCAATAAATTAGTATTGTCTCCTGTGCTTGTTTCAAAGTAGCGGTTCAGACTTACAAAACCTTGTGAATCAATTACATGTCTGCTCTGGTTCCGCTAACCCAGTGGGCCCTAATCAACAGCTCTCTCCAAAACTAAAAGTCACAAAGAGCCAATTATTTCTGCACATGAATTGTATTTGCTTTTTGCTTTAATTTGTGAGTAGGGTTTTTAATCACCTGAAGTGAAACAGTTCAGATAGCAGTATTGCCCTGGCATGCTGTGGATTGCCTATGCATGTACACAACTGTAGCAGTTGCCACCATTTCCTGTAACCAATATGAGAAAAATGAAACTGTATTATGTGTATTTTGTATGCGTTTGTGTATGTGTGTGAGCGCGCGTGCACGTGCATGCATTGTTGGCGAGGTACATGTCAATGATATTACCTCTGTTTGAGGAGACTGGTGAGCACTGGCATGAATTCATTCCTTGGAGCATCTAGTGGCTGAGAATTCTGAACTTTTGAGAGGATCCCTTGATTAGAACCATTGGTAAAAATGTGGTATGCAATACGATGTAGGCGTTGTGTGCTTACATTCACATTGGTACAGATTTTGTAACAACACTGAATTTGACAACTTCGAATATACTGTATCCTACCTAGCTCCTACCTCTACGTACAGTAGAAAGGGGTAACGCTTGTGTGTATTCTTTTTTCTTTTATACAGACCTAAAATACCTAATACCTAATACACTTTTACATACCAGACAGGTCATTGGTTTGTTTCACAAAGAGTATATGAATTGTCAAAACACTGAACAAAGTTATCTACAATGGAGTGTCTTTTTGCTGCATTAGATGATTATGTTCCCAAATGACTTTAAAATATACCTGAAGACAGCACACTTTATTTGACACAAATGACTGCTTGACAAAATTTGACAGTTTATAATAAGAATAGATATTTAATTAGTACATTTATACGACATTTTGCTTATGCATTAATTTGTTTTTCTTGATGGTACTTATAATTGCTTTCTATTTGCATTTATTTGCAAAATGTTTGAATTTACAACATACAGAAATCGTGTACTTTCAAGTCATTATCCTTAATGTATGGCACTATATTGATAATACTGTCCATTCCAAGCACAACCTTTACAATGTAATACACAAAATTTCGCTAACTTTATGACACGTAAGGTTTTGTAGTTTTTCCCAGGCCTGTTGAAATTGAAAAAAAAAAAGTCTCAGTGTTTGAATAGTCGCTGAGTCATTGAGACAGTTGTTAACTCCTCTTTATCCTGTCATCAAACGGAATGCAATCAGTGCCATTGTCAATGACATGCTCCCTCTCTCTTTGCTTGAATAAATAGTGTAAATAACACAAAAATAAACTTTAAATAAGTACAAATGATGCTGCCATTTCCTGTGCTGGAAAGCAGAGTAGGAGCATTATCTGACAGAGACAACAAAGGAGATCCTCAGCAAAGCAAACCTGGATGCTTCAGTCACTACAGTAGAAGTAGATTTTGACTAAGTGTGTTTTCCCAACATGTAAAGCAACCAGTGTATCAACTTAAATAATAAAGCTATTTAAGTTAAACAAGGCCAATCCTCAGAGTTAACACTGTAATTGTATTTTTGTAAGTGTGCATTGTATCTTTTTTATTTATTTTTTTGGTGGTGGGGTGGGGGCAGGGTGAGGGGGATGGCACCATCTTTCACTGGTATAGCCAGGACCTACCCAGCTACCCACCTATCAGGACAAAGATGAAATTACACCCAACATACTGCTCCTGTACAGAAGGTCACAGCACAGCTACCTATGAACACTGTAATGCCACCACCCAGGGTCAATGGGCGGCTACATAAAGAAACTGACTTTGTGGGTCAACTGTAGACATCCACCCGATGAAACAGCACTGCACCACACACAGATCAGATGCATTTTTTTTTCTTTTTTTCCCTTTTTGTTTGTGACACACTTTCCCAGTTGGCACCGATCTAGTAAGTTGGCACCTGGTAGCCCTTGGGGCTGGTCTGGAGGTTCTCGGTGAAAGGCGGGCTCTGGTAGGTGTCGGTGGTCTCCATGCCGCTGCCGGTGGGGTAGGGCTGGATGGTGGGGTTCCCATCGAGGTGGTCCGTGGTGAAGAGGGACATGTCTGTGCCCAGAAGGTATTTCTGCACAGCTCTAACAGTCAGCCCAGCCTTCAATGGGATTAATGGGTTAGTGCCACGAGCTGCATGCGTCATACTAGAGCTTTGCAATTAGTCACAGAGATGTTGAGTCACGCTCGTCTGTACACGCGTCTGTGGGCAGTAATTTCCCGGGCTGAATCACAATGCTCAGCGCATACGTCTGTATTCCTGTGATTTGGCTGCTGTTGCAGAGGGAGACTAGGCGAATCACATATTTTGATGGTGGTCTTTACTTATGTGGGTGAATACACAGTACATCGCTGTGCAAAAGTCTTAGAGAAATAACCAGGACTGGAAGACCCAAATAGCTAACTAAGGGGAATGTGCGATACTTGAGGTTGAAATCCTTAAGCAACAGACAGAAAACAATCTTTTAACTGACAACAGAACTGGCAGAGAGTTCTGGTAGTTATCCATTCATCAGCAGGAGGTTACTACTGAAATCAGGATTTAAGGATATGTTGCAGTTAAGACCACCTCTGTTTAGACAGACAAACAATCCTGAAAGGTTAAAATATGCACAGAGCTTTTATTTCTTCATGTATCAGAGTGTAAAACTAAAAATATCTTTTGACTGCTGTACAATAGAATCTCTCATCAGCAGCAGTTGCACTACAGGAAACAACCTTAGGAGGATTTTTGGGTAAGCAGTTTTTGGTTTCTTCTCTGAATGCAGCAGATCAAGCATGTAAGGATCAGCTCTTACATGTAGAATTTTATTTTGCACTTGTAGCCGCTGCTGCATCAGACAAAACAGCAGGGGTCATTCAGAGGAGTATGCTGAACGAGCATGCAGAAATACAGCTGCCTAAAAATGGAGCATGACAACAACATATCAGTGGCCAGCACACAACAGTAATCGAAAAAGAATGATTTACATTTTTCGATACCAATTGGACTTTTTTGGTTAATAATTCATTTCACCATCTATGGGAGTTGTTAAATTTATAAGCAGTCCTAGATTCTCAGCACATTATACATAGTCCCCAAATAAATAATGATAAGCTCTACTGGTAAGCTGTATGCTTTGCTGGCTTTGTTTTACTTACTACTTTTCTTACTAGTTTCTAGAGTAATGTCCATGACTGTTGTCTGTGAAGTGTATCTCTTTCACAATTGAATAGCCTATTGTGTCATGTGATTAAGAGGTTGTTCAAGGACATAGCATGAATGCCAGCTGAGTGTCATACAAGGTAAAAGTGAGCAGAGATTTGTGTGTGTGGAGCTCAACTGACAGGCAACCTGATGTTATTTTTAACAAAGATACAGTCCACCTCTTGGACTGAGTTGTACCACTTTAAATGCTGCAGTGTGTGTGTGTGTGTGTGTGTGTGTGTGTGTGTGTGTGTGTGTGTGTGTGTGTGTTTGTGTGGTGTGTGTGTGTGTGTGTGTGTGTTTGTGTGGTGTTTGTGTGTGTGTGTTTTGCATGGAAGCAGTTCAGTAAGTAATTTAGGCAGAAATACAAGAGAGAGTACCAATTATTCTGATCATCTGTAAAATGATCTTTAAATCAACAAGGTTATTGACCCTAATTCCCAAATACCTCTCCTAAAAGTTACCATTTGTAGTATGTCTTTAGGGTTGAACATACGACAAAGTACTTAAATGAGAGAAAACTGCAGTAGCCAAACGGCAGATACAGTGCCAAAGATTTCATTAGTGTTTCTGGGACTATTTAATTCAATTATAGAATCACGGTCAAGGGTGTGGACTGCTGGGTAATATTATTGCATGCATTGAACATACTGGATGTCTTGTCATTTCGCCTACATCTATGATAATTAGAGTGATTTGTCACTATATATCTGTTCTGGCATCTATTGTAAAGACTTTATTAGTTCTGAGGGAGCAATCAGATTATTAATGGCTACACCAAGGTTATTGGCAGGTTTAATGCTGGCTGGCTGCCTACACTGGAGAAGGAGTGGGCGGTTGTTTAAGGAGCAGCCTCTGTGTGTCTTCCACAAAGGAAATGTTTTTAAATCTGCCCAAGGTTAAGAGACACAGATACCCCTGAAATGCAAAACAGGCAACCACCATTAAAACAATGGCTAAAGGGAACAGAAACCACACCCTGTTGGTGTGCACTAACCAGCACAACCTAGATTTGTGTAGTCAAGTGCACCCACACATGCAGACATATGTTGTGGCACCATCTCTGTGACACCTGTTATGGAAGCTATGCGAGTGTGGTCTGTAGCTGTTTCTTCCTCTGGCTGGCTGTCTCCTCCAGTTGTCTGGTACTTTATTATGCTCTGACAACTTCCGTGGGTCAGTCATGCCAGGACATCAGAACGTTATCCTGAGCTCAGTGACAGCCCTGTCTACACAATGAAAAATGGACCACCTCACGCAAACACAATGCTGTTTAGATCCCTGTCATTCCCCGTCATGCTCCACGATTGCTGGGGTTGAAAGAAATGTAGCATTGGGGAATGACAGAGTAAAGTGGACACTGGCTGAAGATGGCATGGAGCACAATGGTAATTCTGACTCTCTGACTGGCCCAAATGCACCACACAGGCTGTCTTATGTGTCTCTCATTAAGAGGTGCATTATGTTCAAAGATAAAAGTAACTTCATATTCTACATTCTCTCATCCTCTCCTTGATGGCATGGTAATAGAAGTTTTCTTTTAAGGTTTTGTGTAATGGTGTTTTATCTGTGGCTTCAATGGTCTATGAAGCAGGTAAAGCACTCACCCAGGTTATGATTGAGAAGAAGGAGAAGGCCACAGCAGCCCTGGCAGCATCTGCACCCTGGTTCAGGGGCAGCTCTCTGGGGGAAGTGCGCTGCCACTGATTGGCCAGGAAGCAGAATCCCACAAACCAGAGGAATGTCCAGAAACCTGTAATGGATGTGAGATCTTCTCAAAGCAGGCTGTGGACATGGCACTGAATGGTATAAAATACTAATTACAGTGGCCCTATCCACTGCTTGCTTGGCCTTGACTGCCTATTAATTATTGGCTCTCTTTGTGTAATGTACTTCCTGTCTTGTCCTCCCACTTTTGTAGCTTTTCACACAAAGGAAACCATAATCGTTTCAAAAAGCTAGACAGTACATCCTGTTTTTTCATATCATGGCACACAAATCATATTCAATGTGTTTTCAAAAACTGCACATATACCAAGGAAAGAACTGGCACTAGACTACCTGTCGTTACCTGTCTAATTTCATAAAGCACTACATTGAGCCTTGACTATTTTTTATATACTGAGAAGACAGACAACATAAAGAGGAGCTTTTCCACTTGGAATGGATTTGATATTCTTGGACTCCAGATTTAGAGCATTAAATCATCGCTAGATACATCTCTAGAACATTCTGTTTGTCCACAAAGGCAAGGGCAATTATTCCGTGCTTTTTCATTTTCCGTGACTGTTTTGGAGAAAGACGCTTCCAGTTAAACCCACTAATTGATGTTCTGTGTCTGCTCTTTAGAGCCCCATGTAAATTAGTGTTCAGACTCACATCAGTCAGCCCTAATGGAGGTGGTTTGCCTCTTTTCACGTCTGCTTGATAGAATCACAATGAAGTGTATGACTTATTCTTAGACAGGGGCCCTGGCATGTGAGAAGTGCCGCTCTATCCATTGTGCAGTGAGTGGAATTTGGACTAATTCATCTGACGAGGCAGTCAAACTCTCCACAAAAGTGGAGTAGCAGTGATGCCATAGTAACCAAGGACGTTGCAGTGGGACTTTGCTGATTTACCCATGAACTTACCTGGGAACCTGAATTGCTTCAAGAGAAAACTCCCATTTTAAGTACTTTGTTGATATATATTTTGCTGACATCTGTTTATGCAGTTAGAATTTAACATCTATCAGTATAAACGGACAAAACGTAAGTCACCCTACATACTGTAAGGGCATCTCCTGAGCAAATAATTGCACAAAATTAACTTACATTTACATTTACATTTATTCATTTGGCAGACGCTTTTATCCAAAGCGACTTACATAGGTTACAGTTCTTTACAATGTTATCCATTTATACAGCTGGATATTTACTGAGGCAACTGTGGGTTAAGTACCTTGCCCAAGGGTACAGCAGCAGTGTCCCAGCGGGGATCGAACCGGCAACCTTTCGGTTAGTCCTGCTCCTTAACCACTATGCTACACTGCCGCACTGCCACATAAACTTGTGTGGATTTTGGCTGATACTCTACTTGATGAGCCAAATGTATCTTTAGTGGGGTTAATTTGAAATCTATGCATTGATTCACTCTGGTTTGTCTCCCAGCTGCACATCTGAATACAGTCTGATCTATAATAACATAGTACCCCCCTCACAATGTCTGCTATGTCGCTAATAAAGAAACAGTTCTGAGAGAAAGGAAAACAAAAGACTTGTTAAATGCATGATTGCTATTTTTTCCCGGATTTCAAGCAGGACTGCCTCTGAAGACTGAACATGTGAAACCCTGCCTGCTGTCACATATTATCAGTGGCATTTGTGTAGTTCCTCAACACTCCCGTACACCCACAGGAAAGAGCAAAGTGCTGCTGCTATTACCTGAGAAGCCCATCTCCAGCAGCACAGCCTTCTTCCTGTCTTTCACACTGCTGATCTGTGGGAAGTAAATGTCCAAGACGAAGAAAAATATGCTAGCAAAAAATGCGATGACCCCGATGGTAATCCCATAGTTACAGGCATCGTTGTTCTTGTTGAAAATACAGTGTAGTCTTTCACTCCCACTGTTAATGTAGCCTTCATTCACTATGGAGCCAAACACCACAATGGAGAAGATCTGCAGTGGAAGAGAGAAAAGAATGGGCTTTAGGGCTATGGAGTCCTTTGACCAGGTTTATACCTCACAGAAAGTAGAAATGTGTCCTTTGTAGACTGCAATATTGAGAACTATGTGTAAAGAAATCTTTCATGAAGACATCACAGTAAGTAACACACAGGCATATAATCACTGGATGCTATGAAGTCTACTATGTCTGTGAATGTTTGGCTTGAGACAGATTACAAATACATTAAAGCTGGTCATGATTACTCTTCCAGGACAATGAAAAAAAAAAAAAAAACAGAAATAGATTCAAATGACTTTAGCATAACACCTAATGATACATTAGAAGTATGGACAAGATTTTGAACCTTAGCTATAGCATTTATAGAAATCCCATGCCATGCTGATGTATTTTCTTTATTACCTGAAAAGGTAGACGTAATTAAAAAAAAAAAAAACACAGACCACAACCATGTCCAAAAAGCTTGTAACTTTCAAAACTGAATGAGTACAGATGTAATGATTATAATGATACTAGCTGGAGGTCTATGCTAAAACATATGAACATTGAAACTCAACCTTCTTTGCTGGATGGATAAGTGGATAAGCTTTGGATCAAGTTTTTATCCATCGGCTACTGTTTGGATTGCCTATAAAGAAATACACTAAAACTGCAAACTTCCCGAACCTGCATGGTAGAGCTATAATGAAAGCACTTTGGCTCTCTATAATCATCAGCTCTACTGTATGCACATGTGCCATCCTTAGGGTGGAACCTCTAGTCTGCATTTCCTTTCAGCACAGTGAAAAGTGCCTTTACTTGCAGCCTCTTGTTCACTGCACCTGAACAAAGAGGCTGTGTTTCCTGTAAAATGCACTGTATATTATGCACCTCTTTTGGTCCTTGTTTTACAATCTGACTTCTAGCTTTGTCAAACACAAACCAGGTCAGCCAAGTTTTACTCACATCTCACTGTTTACTATAAAGACATCCTCCATGACTGTCTAACACCATGAATTTGCCACACACAAGCCTGGTCATACTGCACCACCAATGATCAATGTGGGCCCTGAAAAGAGCATCTTTTACATTGGTAATTGCTTTAACAAGCACTGGTAATTGGTACATTTGAAACTATCACACGTTCCAGGCTGCTGTGGATTCACAACACTTACATTTCTGTGGCTTTCTCCAGAACCTGTACATGTTCATTCAGTCATTGTTCAATTGACAAATGCTTGCTGGCAGAATAGGGTCATATTACTTACACACTAACTGGAACATGGGAAGGCCAGAGGTTTTTCCCTTTCAGAGATACTGCCTAGTGAGAACCAAATTACTTATTAGCAGGAAGACTTGAAAATGTGTTCATTCACACCAGGCTATGAACAAGGGGCTTTTAGAGCCCATGTGTTATGTAATGAGACGTTAGCGCTAAATCAACAGGCACATGACGAAGTACATAACTGTTTCCAGTGGGCTTTATAATACAAACCAAAAGACCACAGAATCAGCACTGATACTGATTTTCTTTTGACTTAGAATGTGCTGGAAAATTGTAATGCGCTATGAGAAATGGTTAACTGGATATACAGTATATTATTATTTTAATATGATTTCAGCTAAAGTTGTAAGGCCAGTGTTTCAGTCTAGAGTGAGGAAAAACAAAACACAATGTCTATAGCAGGTACTTCTTGACTGACACTGTAATGTCATTTTAGGTAGAAATAAGAACTGAAGGAAATTATGAATCTTCTATTCATGAGAGCAGACATACAATACATGCATTTGTCAGACTTCAGTGTGATTGTGTTACATCAGTGGCTTAAAGCTGATAATTTTTTTGGGACTGCTCCAAATGTAGTTGCTCACAGTTACATGTCACACCCACATGCAACCCTTCTGAACCAATTAGTGAGAAGACACTCAGCAGTCAAGCATTTTACCAAGCGTCTCTTCCACTCCTTACTTTCCTTTACTATTTCATTTATGTGTTTCCTCATCCTCATCCCTAACTCGTCTACATCAAGAAAACATTTAACTAAGATTAAATAATAATTAATAAAACAATATGAAATTAAAATAATGTGATTAAATAATATAACACAGAAAAATATATTGTGACTTCGGTAATCTGGACAATGTATCAACAATTTTGACTCAATGAATATTTGAATATTTTACAGATCTGCAATGTAGAAAATTCTGATATCATTTCTGCTTGTGTGGACCATAGCACCATACATAGATACATTCAGCTGGTGATACTATCTGAGCATAAAGTGAGTACTGAGCTATTTTTAGCCTCGGAACTCCATAAAATGACGTAAATGTGACTCCTCTGTAGCCATGGAAACAGCAGCTACCCGGAATGATTTCCTGCACATAGAACAAGCCTAGATCAATTACTTAAACAAGTAACTCTGTCCAATGTAAAAGTATGACACAGCTGATGTAAATATAGTTTTATGAGGAAAGAGGAACATCAACCATATAAAAGAACACTTCTTCAGACAGATTCCTCAAATGTCCGTATACCCTCAAGATCTTTTGACACAAGTAACCTCCCATCAGGTTCTACAGTGTATCTATTGCATTTCACTTCAAAAAGGCACACTGACCATGTTTATATGCAGGCAGTGTTCTGACTATATGTACCTCAGACACCTGAAATACAACGTGTTTACAAACAGGTTTTTATATTCTTACCTCCATTTTCAGACCAACAGAAAACAAGAGCTTTAAAGGTAATCACTTGCATGACATACATCACCAAGCCTATACATCCAGTGCTGGTGTCTCTATTCTGAAGTGTTTGCTTCTATTTGCTGTTTTTTTCCAAAATCTATCTTTGCTTGCCAGTTACTTGCATAATAAATATAAATAAGTAGTTTTATATCTAGAGTTATTTTAATGCACATGTATTCACACATAACGACTACAAAAATACTCAACAGGATTCTTAACCAGCTGTTTACAGGATTAGTTTTCTACCACTAAATGATCATTAATGGGATATTCCAACCCTCATTCAAGACTATTACTTTGAGAACACTGGCTTTTTCAGAATATTTTGTATTGAATGAACTGTTTATATGGTGGTACTTATCCTAATTTACTAGTGTGTGCATATAAACGTTTCCACAGAGGGATGATAGATGTGACCATCTGCAATACAGCTATTCAATCTACAGTCCAGCTCAACAGCTGACAGCCCGCCTTGCACAGCATGATAACAGCCACTGTCTGATTCTATGTGAGACTTCTTACACCACAAATGCACACTATGTTTGCTTCCAGAACTGGAATAAAATAAAAAAAAAACCATACCAATTTCTAGGCTTTCATTGCATTAAAAAGATCTAATCAAACAAAGTGAAATTATGGGTATGAATGCACATCCCACACATCTTTTTAGACATGACAGAGCACAGCCATTCCTTGCCTTGCAGTCACAGAGTGGGTAATTACCTCTAGGTATTTCAGGTTAGTTTAAGTTCAGATGCATCATGGGAAGCCTGTGCTCACTGCTATGCCCCTGTTTCCTCAAGGTGCACCCTCACAGCCCTTGCAGCGGGAGTCTCACAAGCCTCCAGGTCTTCCTGTTATTGGAATGATAAATCTGCTCCCAGGGGTTCTACTCTAGCCCTGACAGCAGTTGTCCTGTAAACCTGGGAGGAACAGCACAGATCAATATGATCACTGAGTGGATGGAATGAAAATATGTTCTCAGAAGCAGTGATTATGTTGTTGACTTCATAGTTTGGTTTTGATTCACACAAAAGTGAAGTGTCTGTGCTGTCTGATAGCTGCCTTTAATATCATTTGTCACACAGATGAACTACTGTAATGCATTGCAGCTTCTTTATTAGCATGCCTTCTTTGAGCACACCAGTATTAGCACACATTTATGTCAATGAAAGATTTGAGGCACACAAGTGGAGAGTTTACCTTGGAACAATCAATAAAACTGCAGTTTTAATCTTTGAAGTACACATTTATAGTGTATTGTGTTGGAAGAAGTATAAGAAGAAGCTTCTAAATGTTTAGCTGTCGCAAATCTGTAAAGTACTGTATGTGCAATGTGTTGTAATTCTTAACAAAGCCCATTTTTACAGAACCTACAGATGAATAGAGTTCTAACACAATTCCTTAAATGTTACACAGTGTGCCACTTCCTAACCAATTGTAGTAGTTACTCATCTTTGCAGTTTCTGAGATCGATCTGAATGAGTGAGTAAGTAAGTGATTAACTCGGTAATTTGGCTGACACTCATCTGACACAAGGCTTTGTATCCATGTGAAGAATTCCAGTATTCCCTTAGCCTGGTCAGCAATTTTTAAGGGATGCCCAATGACATTCTTTCAGAGAATACCAAAAAATGTATTAGGTATCATGAATTGGTCATGAAATGGATTCCTCAGAGCAGCAAAATTTTATTTAGCAGAGGCAATAATTTGATACATAAACCCCCCACCGCAACCACCACCACCACCACCTCACCCCATTAAGCTATTGCGGAGGACAAAGTCAAGGATGGATGCTCTTGGTAGAGTTGCTGGCCTGTACAATACTGTCAGTCTGGGTTTTGCAATCTCTAAATAACTCTGGCAGGTAGAGAGGCACAGTGCTGTCACATCTCTCTAGGGACAAAAAGACAAGAAGACCATGGGGGTGGAGTTCTGGATTACACCCTCCTGGCTGTTATGAAGGAGTGGATGCTTTCTGGGCCCTGAATAGATGGATACACGTGACACGATAGGAGTTCTGTAGCTCCATTCACTTTCAGATGCGTTTAGGAAAGAGCTCTAAAGCTACAGTGCCGCAAAAGCTGCCTGTGGGCTCATACAGCATGAAAAAGGGCTCTGTCACTGCCTGCCATTCACCATCAAGTCCCTCTGCCATTAGGCAGCAAGAGTGGCTCCCAGCAATCTTTATACTGCACAGCCTGAGATACACGCTTAATGCTAAGATAGTTTAGGTTAGGCTACGTCCTTTCTTCTGCTTCATTCTGACCATGTATATTTTTTTCTTGTGTCGCTGATGATGTATTCAAGTCAGACAAGTGAGAATTTAGCACACAAGGAACGGAATTTTGTGTTGCAAGATCTGGGCCACATTTTTTTTCCACAGTGTAAATGAAAATCAGAAAAAAAAACCTGAACAGTGAGTGTATTTGTGTGTGTGTGTGTGTGTGTGTGTGTGTGTGTGTGTGTGTGTGTGTGTGTGAGTGTGTGTGTGCGTGTGTGTGTGCATGTGTGTGTAACATGTGGGGACAGTCCATTTATGTCTCTGATGATCAACAGATTATCATTAACTATTCTGATATTCTGATCAACTACACGTAACAACAGTTTGGACACACCTGCTGCCACCTACATGCCAGCAACAATAACACAGCGATGAAGTTAAAACTAAGCACATGAACTGCGGACAATCACTTTATACAACGTCTACCTACCTGAAACCTCACATCTACCGGATCTGATAAACATGCATGCTTTTAGTCTACTGAGACAAACTTTAGGCCTATGAAAGCCTGTATTACAGTTCAGTCAATTATGATCACTTCTCGTGGAATACAGGTCTGTAATCTTGTTTACCAATGTGAAATGACTGCTATTTACAGGCTAACAGGTTTCACTGTGTGCATCAACAGTAATAAACTATGCTCAAGGGCACTTAGTTCTAAAGAGTAGTGTTGCACAAAACACTGATCCACCACATAAAGTTTCAAAGTAGCAGGACTAAAGTTATATAGTCATTCCTTATCAGGCTTATCTGCCCCGATAAGGGAGGGACAGATACTTATCTGTCCCTCAAAGGTTATTAACACACACACACACACACACACACACACACACACACACACACACACACACACACACACACACACACACACACACAGTTAGTTAAACTAATTAATATTACCAATATTGGCAGCAGCACATGGACGGTGAACTAACTGAAAGATCATGTATCACAGTTATCATCACTATTACTGCCTGGCGCAAAATAGATGACAAGCTTCAGTGATTTTACATCATACGATCTTAACACACATGAAAATTATGTAGCACTCTGAAATACTAGAATCTGTGCTTGGCTGTGCTTGTTTCAACAAGTGCAATCCAGAAAGCAGAACTGGGAGCAGTCTGTGTGTATACCACGAAGTTAACATTTAAGATATCTATATATTCTTCATTTAAATTCAATTTCTTTCGTTTCCGTTGCAAAGCAGAATGGACCCCGTAAAGGGATTTGAAATACGTTCATTTCTTGGATGTATTTTAATTGTCTCGGCGAAAAATGTAGTCTGACTGTTGTAGTGCCTACAATGCTTAGGCCATTTACTGTAAGTAACATTCATAAAATGTAAATTATCACTATCTATCCAGTGAAAACGTTTCAATTATTATGGAAAATTCATGCGTGAGAATTTGCAAACGACGACCAATAGCCCAGTAAAACCTCAGTAACAAAAAAATCAATAAGGTAATCGTGAATGCAGCCAATCACGATTGAAAAGGAAGCCGGTGATCCAGGTGGAGACGGTTTGGTATCTGGTTTAGAATTTAATATTTAGCTTGACTTTCCGTTTAAAGGTTGGTTTATCGAAAAGCATAAGCAAAATAGCATGACCATATAGCCAAGTCATGTGAAGGCTATTCTTAAATGCCGGCAGAGAGAATGAATAAAAATTCACACAGAGCAACGGCAATAGCCGATAACCATAACAGACTTGCAATATCGGGAGGAAAATCGCATGCAACGGTTTTATGAGTCTACAACGAGCAGAAAAAAATGTTGAGAGATACGAATTTAATGAAATCATAACATATGAGACACCATCGTGCGCCGTGGTAACGTTGGAAACACATGACCTGTGTGTACTACGTTTCCCTAATAATAATAAAAAAGCACTGGACAGCAGAAGAACCTTTTCCATCTCTGACGGAAAAGCGAAACAATACATCTGAAATGTTAAAATATAACGTGACAAATTATTTTCCGGGCAGGTGTGTTTACACGTTATTTCACAACATGATTTATAAATACAATTATACTTCATGAAAGGGTTAAGCGGGTGAGGTGAACAGATATCGTTATATCGTTATTTTATCGTTTCTTGACAGAAAATAGGTACATATAATTTATACCACAATTTTCAATGCCATATGACATATACATTTACATAATCCATACGCTAGTTTCACATTTCCCAATATCCGTCCAGCGTTTCATTAGATCACATAAATTATATAAACGCAAACGTAAACGCCTGTAATAGCACAACAGGAGACCAGTCTCTTACCCAGGACAATATTCTAAGGATAGTCTGAGGCTGTTTAACAAAGGCGATTGGGTCGAAAGCCCCTCCAGCTCTGCCAGCTCCAAAGGACCCCGTTCCTTCCATCTTTATTCTTACTGCACTCCAGCCTTATGGTACACAGGCTCCAGGCTTGGCGTTTACACTGATAGGTAGGAGCTGTCATATACACACCCACTGCCTGGCAGCGGCGTGCACAAGCCCATCGAGTCCGCGCACGGCGTTGGAGACCCTTCAAACAGAACCTCTTAAACGCAGCGGCATGGGCTGCCTAGATTGCATTGAGCGCTATACCGGTAAAAAGACGAATATCAGGAGATGACAACAGCCCTCCATAGGTAAAATATTAATTATATTGTCCCTCTGAAACCGGTTCTAGCGATTCATTTTTACCATTCGTTGTGTGACTGTATTAAGTACTGTAGTATTTGAGTTCTGTGTTTAAATTTGGTTAAATGGTAGAAAGCAGTGAATGTTTGGGGTATGGGATATGGCCAGGCTAACCAGTAATTTGGAAGATGGCAAACATGCCTTCAGGTAAATAAATGTAATTCTTTAGCAAACTGGTGAAGTCTGGACTTGATTGGACAGTGTAGGCTGGATTGTGTAAAGATGCAATCATGGACCTACTCACGGATATATAATCATGTTGCTCACAGCATGTCAGGGTCCACAGAGCTACAAAACTCATACATCATAGTAATGATGCAAAGGAAATAATCTGGATTCTTAAAAACAACATAAGCAAGGTCTGTAATTGAATTTTACATGCACTGCAATGCAGCTCCATCCTTGCAACCATATTTGATCCCTTCAGTCTACTGCAGCTCATTCTCTGAGCCAATTTCCCTCAACACACTAAGACCTCATTTTCATTAGTCCAGCTACACTATATGGCCAAAGATATGTGGACACCCCTCCTAATTATTGAGTTCAGGTGTTTCAGCCACACTGATTGTTAACAGGTGCATAAAATCAAGCACATAGCCATGCAATCTCCATAGACAAACCTTGGAAGTAGAATGGGTTGTACTGGAGAGCTCAGTGACATTAAACGTGGCACTGTCATAGGATGCCATCTTTGCCACAAGTCAGTTCACGAAATTTCTGTGCTGCTGGATCTGCCCCAGTCAACTGTAAGTGCTATTATTGTCAAGTGGAAGTGTCCAGGAGCAACAACAGTTTAGCCACGAAACGGTAGACCACGCAAACTTACAGAGTGGGGCCACCGAATGCTGAAGCGCGTAGCGGGCCTTCTTGTCCAACATCAGTGCCTGACTTCGCAAATGCTCTTTTGGCTGAATGGGCACAAATTCCCACAGACACACTCCAAAATCTTGCGAAAGCCTTCCCAGAAGAGTGGAGACTGTTACAGCTGCAAAGGGGGGGATGGGTGGGAACTCCATATTAATGCCCATGGTTTTGGAATGGGATGTCCAATAAGCTCATATAGGTGTGATGGTCAGGTCTCCACATACCTTTGGCCATACAGTGTATTTGTCAGCATCCTCAACCTCTGAATGTGTTCCACTCCCTGCACCATGGGTACACAAGTAAGCATGGCAGAAAACACTACATACAGCTGGATACAGCTTGCCTTGTACACTTTCCATGAGCTTTTCAATATCACATACATTTTACACAAATATTTGTTAATCAACAAAGCTAACTTTGTGATTGAGAGCATGTGCTAAATGCCAATAATGTAGTGTAATGTAACTTAAATGTGCTTCAATAGATGAAGCACAGCACTAGGGTCACTAGAACGGTGGAGACCATCCTGCAGCACACCAGCCTTATGCAGCCCTTTAAACACATCATGAATGGTATTGCTCTATAAAATATGGAAATTGTATTACAAAATTATGTTTTATCCTATTTAATTGAGAAACAGATTTATAAATTATAAAGTTTTTTCCACCAGGATACCTCAAATAAATACTGATAAACATGAAATGTGGAGGCATCACATCAATGTAAAGTAATTGACTTTAGTGCCTAATATTTCCAGTAAGATCATCTTAATATTAAGTGAGGTCATCTGCCAATAATTGTCATCACAATTTTTCAAATTCAAAAAGGTTTCAGCCATCTCTCCACCACTCATTCATTTTCACACAGTCAGGTTCAGCCTTGCTTAATCAAACACTGTCATCATTTTGGAGGAAGCATGTGTACTGAGACAGTTTGTGTCAGCTGCCTGAATTATGTTGATTTGTTTTCAGTTAAAATACTAAGGAAATCAGTATCATCAGGGTTGTGCATATCAATTACAGAGGAGGCCCTTACTGATGTTTCCCAGCCTCCGCTCCTGTGGGAGTCAGGAATACAATTTCAGGTTATTTAAGATAATTGTTTTACAGTTGTGCTACAAAGATCCCCTGCAACACCACTGAATGACGATACTATAAAAATTGTGACAGAAAACATTTTTGAATATAGTATACTGTATGACAGGGGTGTCCAAACCTCTCCTGGAGGGCCACTTGTCCTGTGTGTTTTACATCTCTCCCTGCTCCAACACAGTTGATTCAAATGATCAGTTTGTTATTCAGCAGCATCAGGAGTTCATAACGAACTGATCATTTGAATCAGCTGTGTTGGAGCAGGGAGAGATCTAAAGCACACAGGACAAGTGGCCCTCCAGGAGAGGTTTGGACACCCCTGCTGTATGACATATATTGTGTAGAATATTTTATAGCATATAGTATATGATACTGTATATTGAAAGAATACATTTTTGAGCAATTATGTGGACTAACATTATTTGTTGTGACTGCTTATTTTGCTTAAACTGCAGTATTGGCCAGATTGGCTTGAAAATGAGAGAGGGCCACCCTGTGGCCATCTTTGGAAGAGCTGCAGGGGCTTGTTGACCTCAGAGCCATACAAACCTGCCATACTGGTCAAAACAGCATGAGTCACTATGTCTGGAGCTATTTTTGCAGCTGAACACATTGTCAAGCTGTCTGGAAGTTTCTGAAATGTGCTACTGAGCTTGCCAGGTAGCATACCAAATTTGACTCCCCACCTTACCCGAGAATGCTATATCAATTTACACCAGTTTTAACTTTGCTCACAAGCCTTCTGAACACTCATTGCAGGGAAAGAATTTATAAATAATTTGATGAACTGTTCCATTTCCTGCTGCCTGTTACCGGTGGGTGTGTCTGGGTAATCGGCTGCCACTGTTGTGAAGACAGTACCAAGTGGTTCTCCTAAGCTCCCTTCTGTCCACCGGCATTTCCTTCTCCTTTTTAGCATGACTCGCTTGATACATTAAAGCAAAACTTAAAGAAGCTAAAGTCTTGGCATGATAAAAGAAACAAGGACCAAGTGACATAAAAGATTAAGGAAACACTGGGTGACCTCCCATGGAATAGTGCTTATTCACATTGTGTGAAGTGATGTGGTACAAAAAGCTTTTTCTACTTTGCTTTGCGATTGTTAACTAACCAACTTTGGACACATAAGTAACTTGGTTAGTTACTGTATACTCTCTGAGTTATTTACATTATTTGTTAGACTGATTCTGTGCACATTAATTTATGAACTAAAAGGTTACTAAACCTACACAGATGAATATATATGTATACAAACACTCACACTAATAATGAACACATGTGAAGTGAAATATCCTGAAATAAATTTAAAACTAAATTATTGTTTAGTGAAATTTTTTCAATGCAACATCTAGAGAGCTATAACTTAGAAAAATGTGCGATATGTTTCTTATCATAGTTATACAAAGCACAGTGAGTCAGTAGCAATGAGTGACTTCAGCTATCAATACAAACAAGAAAATAACAGTATTAGCCATTTGCTCATTAGTTTGCACTCAAGACAATGTGTAGCAATGTAGATAAATCCAGCTGAGAGTCCCCTAACATCTGAGTTTCACACTGTACCATAATACAAGGGATGAAAGTGATTCTTTAAGAAATTTTGACAAAAATGTGCATGTGTAAAGATCAAGTAACCTGGAAAGTGACAGTTTTAAAGTTTTTGGTAATCAAACTCCCTTCAATTGTTATGTTTGCTAACTAGCTAACCAGTCATCACCTTCAGCTATCAAGGAGCATGAAATCTGTCTGGAAGGTGAAAATCACAAGGAGAAATGAGAAAGAAAATGAGAAGGGGCTAGTTAGCTACAGAAACATTCAGTATCATATATGTCACTAGCTATAGCCAACTTTAGCTAACCAGATAGTTAGATAGCTAACTTTTGGTAGTCATTTCAGTCCTCTGCCTTCTCTATTTCTTTCTCACAGACTACCTCTCGTAAGGTGGTTCCACATAGATTTATAGATTTTGAGATAAGCTATGGAACATTATTTCAAAGAGTAGAGTGAAGCTGTTCCTAGAAAGGGCACCTTCAACATGAGGCCCATGTGAATGCTGTTTTATTCATGCAGTTCACTTTCACAGGCATCACCAGGGAGAAATCAGCAGTTCCCTTCTACCTGATGACAGAGTTCAGAGTACAGCCGAGTTCTAACCTTACTCAAGAGAGAAACTCAATGTACCCAGCAGTGCATGGTTTAAAGTACTCTCATGCAGAGTTGCACAAAGTAACAACGTTTCATGGTACAGTCAGACCTAGAGCCAAAGCTACATTGTTTGTTGTCTTTGCATAGTTATACCTGTGTTTGTGCAGGATTAAATTTTATTTGGGAAGAACAAATTTGATCACTTTTACTTTTCTTTTTGTTTGTTGTTCACTTATGTCACAGAGGAGAACAAGCTCAATTTTCAGTTGCTCCTCTAGGGCCCCTTCCTTTGTGCTTGCCATCCCCTCCAGACCCTCTCTGCTGCTGCTCTGGCCCTTGTGCTAACACTTGCAAACATTCAGTACTCACTTGAAAGCTTAGAGCACGAGCCTTCATTCAAGAGTGAAAACAAGAATAATAGTCCTCATTAAATATGCATATAGAGGCACCAGGGCGTTGCAGCACTGTGGACAAGTGTGGGTTTGAGGGAACTGGCAGCGTGAAACTGGTTAATTATCTGTAGCCATATTCCCTCCATGGGACCAGAGCCTCCATTTGAGGATGCTGCAGTGAAGTTGTATTGCTAAATACTATGGAGGGACTGTGCTCTGGAGTACTGGCTCTGGGAACACTAAGATGGAGGCCTTTACACAAATGACGGGCGAGAAGAGGTAAGGAAGGTGCAGGCTAGAGCACGGGTCTACTATAAATATTGGAATGATACTTGATGCCGGGTCCAGATGGCAGTGTGCACATGTGTCCTGTGTGTATGCATCTGGGGTGGCAGGCCTAAATTTGATAAACTCATTCTTTTAGCAAAGCTAATCCTCACAAATCAAGATTCTATAGCACAAAATGCTGTTGTGTTATCTTTCATTTTATGACTGGGTAAGATTAAATTGCATTACATAGGATGCCTCTGTGTTTGAGCATTGTTTGGAGTATTCCGTTCCTATCACATTTGTATCTATATATTGTTTAGACTGACCGGATCCAGCCTGAGAAGTTATGGTATGATTTCCTTTTGTGACTTGAGACGACTATTCCAATGGCTAAATATGTGTTTAAACACCAATCTCAAAGACTTGGCTTTTTAAAGAGTTATTTACTACAGTTTGGACACTGTAATACAGCAATTCTCAGTGTTCTCTCCCAATATTTCACTTGTTCCATGATTGGTAGTCTTTTTTTTTCAGAAAACAAATGTTTTTAGCAAAAAAAAAAAAACACAATCCTTAGACATCCTTAGCAGTCACTCATAACTTTATTATCACAATTCCTCAATGCTAGTTTAAGTCAATTTATACATAAAGCAGTACAAAATTGTCAGTTTTGTGGTATTCAGGCCTATCAAGCTATTATAGAAAATTAGTCAAATGTGTGTTTAATATAATCTTTAATTTGCAAACAAGTCATGAGGCAGAATTTTAAGTTAAGAATGAAGTATGTTATCAATCACCACATTATCCCAGTCTTGCATGTGTACAAAAAATGGCCTTCAGCGCCACCTGCAGTGAGACTCTGTAACCTACATGGGGGTAGTACTCTGTTTTTGAACTATGAGATGCTTTTATGCTGTGTTATGTATTTTACAACCATTTATATTATACCTACAAACATGTCATAGTAAAATGGCTTATTAATTCAACTGTCACTCCATTTCACACCAGTAGTAGGTGTTTGCATCATATTTTTGAAACCATTAAATCATAAAATCTTTAAAGAATTATTATTTAACTTCAACATTCAATGGTATTCAAATTGTTAATCACAATTGTTAATTGTTATAGCCAAAGTAGTTTAAGTGAAACTCAAAGTTCGTTTTGTGTTGAAGACGAGAAAGACCAGTACCTAAATGAATGCAGTCACATCAAGTTAATTGAACGTATGGTATTTTTCCTTCCTGTCTGCCCACCTGCTCTCTTTGCATTGTTCAGTGGAGAGCAGTGCAAACAAGTGATTCATCTGGGGTTCTGTCTAAGGGTTCACAGACTCACTCAACTGTAACTTTATTGGGATTATACATCTCACATCTTACAGCATGTAACTGATATGTTGTGGATTCATAAAGCTATACAGATTTACAAAAGTGTTACCATGGCAAAGGACAAAAGAAATACTGTATGTGGAGTGGATGTTTGCAAGCTGTAAAAAAGTCATTGGTATCAGCATTAATAAGAAATAATTTCCCCATTTTGTTTATCTATTCACAAAGCATGAGAAATTAAAAATTGGCTACCATGAAAAAATCTTAATGGGTACAGTATTTGTTAATGATGTTTTCATTTGCTATTGCAAAAATTGTACTGTATTTGCCTTCTGTGGCCTTATGGTTAGAGTATCCATGTTTACACCAGGGAAATGTGAATACTGTATTGCTACCACCTGCCATAAATTAAAAATGATATTCATCACCCCAGTGTTTGCCAATAAGCTTTGAGTAGATGAACTGAAATAAGGGTAATTCTACTGTGGCTAAATAAACAATGTTGAGCTAATGAGCTATATAATAAGCTAATATATATATAATGAGCTATATAATAATTTTCTGTCAGTTTAGCCTATCCAACTCATTTTGGGGAGGATCATTGGAGGTATTGTCATTTTTAGCCCTAAACTGACCCAGGGGAGTCATTTCCATAGCTACTAATTCATTATAGGTAAGGTTTGTTGGGAGAGCTGATCCTGAGTCATTTATTGATAGCAGAAAGTAAGAGCTCATGGGTACCTCATGAAAGGATCCTTGGTTTACTTCCCTTTTTTCCTGTATGATTTTTATACCACAAAAGTAAGCAAAATAAAAAGTAAAACTGTTGTGATTTATTTTATTTATTTTTTTTTAAAAAGGGGGAATATGGCCCCAGGGCTCCATGCAGCCCTATACTCCGCATATGTTTGGACCAAGCCCTGTCGAAACTGACATAAGAGTTAAAAATTCAATGGTTTTTTTGTACTCATCTCAAACAAATCATGGAAAGGACAATAATCACAAAAGCTGGGCTTTTGCGAAGCGTATCAATATATAGACCTAAACAAAGAAAGCAGAGGAGGGCAGGTGGATTATCTGAATGATGAAATTGCACCACTTAAAGACTGCTTTTCATCAGAAGAGCGCCCTGGGTATGTTTGCCAAGCAATCCACTCCAAACCTCATTTGTCAGTTTCACTTGTAAAAAGCAGTACTTTCTTGTTACCTGCTGTCCAGAGATGATATCCTGTGATGTCACTGTCCATGTGGGCACATTGTTTTTATAAGCAGACTAATAGAAGAGATGCTGTTCTACTTGTATAAAAGGGAGAAGACTGTCAATGTGCGGAACTGGTTTTGCCAGGCATGTGTGTGTTAGCAGCTACATTTGCTTAAGGATTATTTGTGTGTGGATTTTCTGTCATGGGCTGAAAGGGAGCCCACATAAGAATGGGCCCATTTGTTCAGAAGGCAGTGTCAGTTTGCGTAATGCATTATACAAGACAGCAAACTGCATGGACACTTATGCATAGACACTTACTGGGCAGCTGAGATTCCTCATACATATTCTTCTCTGGACTCCATCCCTTGCCAGGCAACTGGATGCTCTGCCTTGGGAAGAACTGGTGAGATTTACCACAAGGTAAGCTTTGTCAAGCAATGGGCATCAGTTTTGGGAAACGTCTCCATAACCAGAGATCATGTAAGGTACCGAGGCAGGTCAGGAGATGTATGTGAAAAAGAAAAGAGGATATTGCTTACTTCATACATTGTGCACAGATATTAATGAATTAAACGAGTTAGGTTAAGAGGACAGAGTATATGAACTTGATCTGATGCCGCAATATATAAGTTAATAACTAGTAGTAACTAGTAAAGTAATCTGAATTTTAATTCAGATTAAATTATTCTACTGATCAATCTGCATTTCTATTAATCAATCTACATCGACTGATCAATCTGAATTGACAGACAGAATTAATTAATTCCATAATTGAAATGAATTGTTTTTTCCTCTTCCAAGGTTTATTAGGGAGATGATTTTAAACAGCCACGGGAATGATTCATTATTTGTGGCCTTTGCATTCCAGCCTCAGTGATGAATACAAATTATATTCGGTTAATTTAATCAAAAATGGACATGTTGTTCAGGTGAACTCAGGTATTGTTTGTCCAAATACATATAAATCATATTGCTGAAGATGTGATGTAGTTTTGTGCTACAGTTGTGCCATGTTTTTCTGTTCAAAACCGGGCCCCATTGTATGTGAAGGGTCAAACCTATGCTTCACAGCTCTGCGTATTCTAGTGTGGTATCATGACACTAAAATTTGAAAAATAACATGGAAATGCTCCCTGTTTGTTGGTACTGGTAACTGGGGAAGAATGGTTAAGATGATTGCCATCAGATTAACTAGGATTCAATTAAAATCACAAACCTGGTGCTCTTTAGGAAACATTTTGTGATAGTATGGTTTGATGTTGCTCTTGATGTCTGTTTATTCAGTAAAATCTTTTGTTCAGCACAGTGTGGTTTTATGAAAATGAAAAAGAAGTAGAGACATATCTCTCAATGTTGACAGATCTTGTTTCAAAACAGACTTTATCCTCCGGTTTGTAACATTCCAGGCTATAACCAATGGGTGTTGTTCCCAATAGGATGTAGTGAAGTGTAATTATCATTAATAGTGAAATGAATAACGAGTACAGGGCCTTATCTGTTGTGAATGTAGCAAATACACACTACTGGCTGTTAAATGCTTTCCAGTTAGAGATATGTTCAAGTGTAATACATCTCCACCTTAAAATTAGTCATTATTAAAATTAGACTTTGATGTCAAATTATAGATAATTTCAGTCTGAGTGCTCCTGTGCCATTTCATGATAAAACACAAATGCACATTAATAACCTTTGTGCAGATCCAAGTTCAAGTTCTTTTTCAAACGATTTGTACTACTACACCTTAACACTAGTTATCTGAAAACTTTACGTTGTGTGGTCGCAAAGAGTTCGACAATATTACGTTCCGGTTACGATGGAAATGAATGCATGTTTTTTACGAAGTCGTGAGCAAGCAAATAAACACCTTTACTGATAAAAGGGAAGCTGTTCAACGGTGTTGTGTAGTTGCTTTGATGGTAAATGATCTTTCTTTGACAAAATCCGAAATCATCTTGCATCCTAAACAAGTGTAAAGGGCTAATCATTCGGAGGTGGCGTGCTCCACTTGTAGGCTAAACACTAGAGAAAGACACGGTGTATTCAGTGAGATTTCTGGTGAACGGTTGCATGTGGGCGGCTGAAAATTGGTATGCACATAGTTATACTAGTTCTAAGAAATTTGGGTTGCTGTTTTGGACTGTGTTTTAAGAATACTCGACGCTTAAAATAAGAAGATTTTGTATACGCAGAGGGGGGCGCTTCTGCACGGACAGTTGGTAAAGAAGATTTTGGTGTTACTAACTCCTTTCATCTCTTCGATGAATGGAAGTAAATAATCTGTGTTAATGATGAAACCGGAGTTGAACTTTGGATAGATCGAAAAAAAAAGTCATTGCCTTAAAATCAGCACTTGACACAAAAGTTTGCTTGTTATAATTCTGTTTTAACAAACTCCTCTGCACTGCAGTTAAGACTCGAAAAAAGATCTTCCTACACCACTAGATGGCCCAGCAACACAATATATTGTTTGTTGGTCAGCCTTACATAACAGGGAATGAATGGTGAGAGTGCCGGGCACCTGCTCATTCCCATAGCCTGGTAACCAAGTGATTTAGCTGAGTGCAACAACAAAGGCTATCCTCCTGTGATGACATTACAGATAAGCCATCCCGACGATCTGTATGTCATGAGCAACAACAGAATTGACCTATCAGAATGCCTGACTCTGTGTCACAAGGAGGGAAACGGTTGCATTATTAACTAGTACATATTCTGCTGGTCATCTGCAGAAAATTTCAGGCAGCTAATGAAACTACAGAAATGGTCAATTAAATGATATTTATATTTGTGTTCAATAACAGTTTCATAGGGGTTTGCAAATTAAATATGGAAATAATATTTATGTTACAAGAATTTTAATACATTCTGTGACCACTTTGCGTGAGACAGCATAATTGCATTCTGGTGTAAGTAGATCTTTTTTTCCCCGCATTCATTAGATCTTTTGTTCTTGCTTTCTCTATAATAGAACAACCCAGATGCAACAAACAAATATTTCTTAGTTATTTTAAAACATTAGCATCCTCTTAGACTTTAGAAAGGCTTCATTTAAATGTTCAAAAGAATTTATTAGGAAACCACCTGTAAGCTAGAATCAGCTTTAAGATGCTACTGTACAGGATGACTTGCAATGAAAGATGTACATTTTTTAAAAGTGGGGTTGAGTTCCGTTTCCACTTTAATTATCTTGACGTCGCCATCGGTGCCCTCAATCATTGGGATGTAGAAACAAGCGCTCCATTGACCTCACTGAACAAGAGCCTTATCAGCAGCATGGAGGAGAGGTTTTTCCGTGATTAGGAGCAAACATAACCCAGGCCATGTACATAGCAACAGCTTGATATCTCCTCTTTGACTTGTGGCCACGCATGGTAATGCCCAGATAGGCTTACAATGCCAGAATGATAAAATGAGAATGGCAATCAGATACCCCAACTCCAATGGACCCCAAGATATATCATTGTGTCATCAGGTGATCTCAGCAATGATTTTACCACTGTACACTGAAAAAGCCTGTCCTACTTGTTTCTCTGTTGTTTTACACTGGTCCCAATTGAAAATCAGAGATTTCTGTTGTTTCTGAAATCTGTCTCCTTTCATAGTTTCATAGTGGTCTAGGAAAGCACATTGGGAATTGCCCCCCCCCCCCCCCCCCCCAATACATTTTGAGCGTAAGCACAGGGTACAAACCACAAAATTAACCTGACTATTTAACCTGATTTTTATGTCTTAGCATAAGGCTATAATTCTCTGTAAATAAGCATCAATAAGGAATCATTGCATTACATTACATTATTGTTATTTAGCAGCTGCTGTTATTCACAGCGACTTACAAAGTGCATCTAATAAAGTGGCTGGAAAAGTTTCACAAATAGGACACCACTAACCTGATATGAGCAAGCGTCAGTGCCAAACATAGCAAAACTGAGATCGCAAGCGTGTGAGTAGATCAACATGTAAGTGCAATGAAATAATTAGGATATGTAGCTCCTGGCTCTTGCTCTGGATCTCTCCTCTACAAAGAGTCTTAAAATTTGGTTTAGAGAATCTTTCCACTGCCTGTATTGCGTACCCTAGAGATAATATACTGTAGGCTGTACTGTATACTCTGGCTTTAGTATACTCTCTGTACCATCCCCCATAAGATTGAGTATTGACCTTAAGTTTGACATGCTCAAATTTGCAAGCATAGTTGTGGAAATGTCCTTTTTGCACAGTCTGTCCAAAAGGTCTTCATGGTAAAATCTATTCAAGCATCTCCATGTCACAGCCTTATGGAGAAATGGCCAACAGTCAAGAAGACCCTCTGACTCTATTTCAAATGCAGCTCATCTATCATCCTGACCGCAGTTCAATTTGTAATGTGACTGGCATGTAAAAGATACATCAGATATATCAGCATGTAAAAGATAGATCAGATACATAATATTTTTTGTATTATTTTGCTTTGTGATTGTATTTGTATTGTACTGGTGAGTTTCAAGCTAATAGTTTCAAAGAGTTGATTTGGTTCTAAACAAAGAAAGCACCACACAAAAACAGTCTGTATGTACACCAACATTTAAATATTAACAGATCCTCAAAATATAGACTAAAACTACAGATTTCTCCCTAAATACATGAAAAAGACAATGCTGGTTTTGAATAGTCACCAAAAACTATTTAATTTATGACTGAACATAAAAGGATTATGTGAAAGATATCATTACTGTGAGGCACTTGACATATATAACACCAAGATGCAGTAACATTTTGTAAATACTCCAAATTATCCTGCCATTTTGGTGTCTCAATCACCAAAACTAAAAAAAATACTTCATTATTATGAAAATGATAATGATAAGATATATAGCAAGGGTGAAGTGAAATTAGAGAGGACCTGCCCAACCCCAAGTAATGACATTATCACAACATTAAAACAGCAGGTAATGCACCATGGTGTAGAGATATTATCTGCTGTAATAATATTTTTCACATTACAAAATGTTATGTACACATGTTCATTGCTGTCAATTTCTCTTTTAAACTTTTCAACTTTTAAATATGAATCCGCAAGCATTCACTGTGAAATAAATCCCAGCCTCTGCTTTTGCTGAAGTCAGAACTTTATAAAGGTCTTACAACAACTCTGTGCTTTCCTCACCATGCATTTTTGCCTGGTATTCAGTTGGATGAATCCAGTCATTTTTCATGACTAATGATGCAGCGGAAATTTTGAACTGCAAATGACTCTAAATTGGGATTAATATTATTAAGTCAAAGCTTGTCTTTGGATAGTACAGGTAAAACCATATTATGGCTAGCAAAAGGGTTATTAACGAGGTCACAAGGATCAGCTTTAGTTCTAAGTTTGTTTTTGTTACAAGTAAAAAGGGCATGTCCAAAAGGTAAAATTGTGGCTGCAATTGAGTATTATATGAATCCCTGGGGTTTTATTACACCTCTCTAAAAAAGGAAAGATACTTTTGGCATTACTTTAAAATGTATAGATGCTATCTGATATAAGGGATAGCACCTCCATTCTCATTTTGCCAGCACCAGGTAGAAACTGATACCACAGACCTAGTGACCTAATAAGGTAATTGTATCTTTGTGGGTTTCATGGAAGGTCCATGAAATCATTGTAACTTTAGACTCCTGCATTTTACCAAATCACTAAACATATCAAATATCGATCTGAAGATCACAAGATTTCAGGAGTGACCGAATTTAATTTAAAATTGATAAGCACGTTATGTTGTTGTTAATAACCGAGTGGCACAACAGCCAATAGCAAATTAATGAATATTTTAACAGCACTCTTTTATATCTCTCATTTTCGACAGATCTACAAAGCTTTGATATTTGCTAGAGATTCAGTATTTATATTTATATTTGAAGAGATTCAGTGTCTGTCTCCTTCTGTAATACGGATACTAAAACAAGTTACTTACAGTACAGTTTTCCATTTATGAGCATTTAAATTATTCCACCAATTCCCTGTTTCTGTTTTGTGCTTTTATTTGATAAGCTTCATTATGTTTTATTTCATACACACAGAAACGCAGAAACAGAAACATACACACACACACACACACAAACACGCAGACTCACTACACATGTACACAAGACAGAACCTGAAGTACATGCACATGCAAGTGCACATACCCATGCATGCACACATTCACTCAGAAATACACACAAGTACACATACATATGCACAATAGTCTTCCTGAAGCAAAGCCATTGATTGTTTTTAGGCTTTGTTTCATTACTTTCCAAGCTATATAACTTACCACAGTGTCAGGTCAGAACACAGAACGTCTCTGTTTTGAAAGTCTGCTCCCCAGATATATTTTGTTCTTCTTTGGATATGTTTCGTAGACACTGTGTAGTAACAGCTCAGCCCACCTGCATAATTCATACAGGAATGAGCCTCAGAGGTAATGTTACACCAAGGCAGTATAGCTGACAAATTAAGGCTCCTTCTACAACTACAACGGGGAGCACAAACACATTACCAGACACATGCTTTCTGAGTCTAAGAAGGTCTGTACCTAAAAACATCTTTAAAAAAGCATCTGAGGAAGATTACCGTGTCTGTAAAGAAGAGCACTGTGGCACTTTCTAAATAGTAACAAAGGGATGCTGAAAGTAGAGGATACCTCTGACTGTAGTGACGGACAAGAAGCTGCTTTATCTGTGGGGAAAGCTCCTGCCAAAGCCACTAAAAGTATAGCCATGGGAAAGGAACTTTGAATGTTCTCAGTGGAAAAAGAATCTATGGGATTTTTCTGAAGATGGGAATACAAATCATTGTAAGGTAAAAAAAAATATTTTGAACATCAAAGACTTTTGATCACTATTCAAGATATCATGGATCAAACAATGCATTGCCATTCAGAACTTTATTTTTGTGTTTGAATTAATCAATCAATCAAGTTTGTTTTTTTTCAATCACTTTAGTTTTATTGTTGTGTTTATACATTGCTTACTGGATTTTGTTGAGACATCCTCCTGAAATTATGGCATTTTCTACATCTAGGATATCCAATACTGCCTGATAACTTGTGACACAGTGACCCAGATTATGTTTTTTGCAAAAGCATAAAATGCCAGCCAAGAAAGGTGACTCAAAGTCTGCAGCCAAGAAAGGAGGGAAAGCAGAGGCAGAGAAAAGCAAAGGCAAACCAGAGGATCCAAAGAAAGGAAAGGCTGACAAGAAGCCTGAAAAAGATGCCAAGGAGGATAAGAAGGGAGGGAAGGATGACAAAAAAGCAGGAAAAAAAGAGAAGGAACAGCCCCCTAAAGGAAAGGGCAAAGATGATGGAAAGAAAGGCAAGGATGATGGAAAGAAAGGCAAAGACAAAGGAAAGGGTAAGAAGGCTGTTGCAAGTGAGTCAGATGAGGGCTCTGATGCAGAATTGGTGAAGAGTGAAGAAGAAAGTGAGAAGAGCGAAAATGAGGATGAGGAGGCAGAGAAGGATGAGGAAAGTGATTCAGAGGCTGAGGATACCAGACGCAAGCGAAGAAAGGGTAAAGCTACTGCAAAAGGAGCTTCAAAAGCAAAGGGAAAGTCAAAATCAAGACGTGGTCAATCAGAGGATGAGGATGAGGATGAAGAGGATGAGGAAAAAAGTGAGGGTGAGGAAGATGAGGAAGATGAAGGGGAGGGAAGTGAAGAAGATGAAGAGGAGGACAGAAAAGGAAGGAAAAAACACAAGGATGGGCATCATAAAGCCAAAGTGGAGGATGCAACTGATGGAAAAAAGAAAAAAGCGAAAAAGAAAGAAGATGACAAAAAGAGTCCTCCACCTCCAGAGCCTCCAAAAATTAAAAAAAGTGGGCTGAAGAACACTTCAAGGCTTTTCATGCGGTTTTCAGGGTTCCGGAGGCGAAGAAACTCCAAGAAACGCTTGAAAAGCACCTCGAGATTGTTTCTGGGACTTGGAAAACGTAAACATCGTTTGGCAAAAAAGAAGAGAAGAAAATCAGTCTTAAAGAATACATCTAAATTCATGATGCGCTTTCGAACCAGCAAGAAGAAGAAACAAGCAGAAAAGGATAAGGAAAAGGAGAATGGAGCTCCTAGGAAGACTTCATTTTTATTAATCAGGCTAGGGGGCAGAGATGGAAAGTCTGCAGAGCAGTCTGAAAAGAAAACTGGATTTTTCAAAGGCCTTTTTGGTAAAAAGAAACCTGGGACATCAGATTTTAAATACCGTTCTTTGGTTTTGGGAAAGCTGGCAGGAGCAACTAATTGGCTCACCAAGAGGTTTCTTTCTACCAAAGGGAGACAAAGCGCTGAGAGAGCTGGCAATCAGCGATGGATGTCCAGAGGTGGATCAAGAAGAGTACCCCTCTCATCTGAGGATGAAGGTTATGATCAGTACTCAAATATGAGAAGATATCATGGTTATCGCAATGAAGGATATGAGCATGATGACGATGACTATGGCTATGAGGAAGATGATTACAGAAGAGATAGATATGACAGACGTGCTTCGCGGAGACGATCTCTGCAGAAGAATCGAAATCATTATGCAGAGCACCATGTTCCTGTCCAGGGACGATCAGGAAGATTTGAACAGCAGTATGACCATTATGATAGTAACGGGCAATATTATGATGATCAGTCCCAAGACTATGGCTACTATGAAAATGGAGATAACTATTTTGATCATCCAGGGGGATATGAGGATGGGTATGAGTATTATGATGAAGGTATGGATTATTATGAACAGTATCAGCCACAAGATCAGTATGGCTATTATGACGATGCAATGGATTATCTTGATTATGGACAGCAGGCAGCAGATGGATATGCATATTATGATGATGGTATGGAGTATTTTGATGAAGCACAATATCCAGTGGAAGATGAGTATGGATATTATGGGAATGAGATGGCAAGCTATGACCAAGGTTTTTCCCCTGATCAGTATGGTTATTATGATGATCAGCAAGATTACTTAGAAACACCCTATGGAGTAGGGATGGAATCAGATCCATACATGATGTATCCAAGTAACGAAGATCCATATTTCCAGGATTATCAGTTTAATTACAGTGAAAATGGTGGATTACCATACTTAGAATCTTCCCACAATATGTATCAACCATATCCCTATGTTATGGAGGATATTATGGAGCAAGAAGAGGCTGATGAGGTATATGCTGATGAATATGGGAATTATACCACAGATATGGGAATCCAAAATGCAATGCAGTTCAGACTACCTCGACCGCAGGTCAAATTGTTTGGAAAAGAAAAGCTTGATGTTCAACTTCCACCATCGCCACAACTCCCTTTAAGTGACTTTGAGGACATGTCAGATGTACAATTTGAAAATACACTGTCCTTTCCTTCCGCTGCACCAGGGTTTCCTCAGGGTGTTCAACCAGGAATTCCCTTTCAAAGACCGCTCTCTCCAACACCTACAGCTATGCTTATTAAACAAGCAAATTCCCCAACACCAAGTGTAAGGAGGTTTGGGAGCCCCGTTCCTGTCAGATCACCACAAATGCCATCTACTCCAGTACCCCAAGTCAGATCCTTTTCTCCTCAAAGGCCAGCTTCACCATCTCCAAGCAGACGGTCTTTGGGAGTCATGGGGTCTCCACAACTCTCAAGACCACTCTCTCCTCATGCCTCTGCAAGAAGGTTTGGAGAACAAAATCTGTCAAATTTTGACCAACCCCCTCAAAATGGATATTCCCCATTGCCTTTGCGAAGGTTAAGTCCTCATCCTTCTCCACAGCTGTCCGCAAGGCATGTAAATATGTCTCCTGGAAGAAGAAGCCCATCCCCGCAACCATCAGTGCGGGGATTTGATGTACATCCTCACGAAATGGAACCACCGCTCTCCCCAAGGCAACCAAGAAGAATGGTACATCAGCCATCTCTTAATAATAATGCTCAAAGATCACCATCCCCATTACCAAGGAGAAAATTCAGCCCTCCTCCTTCTCCACAACCCTCAAGAAGGGGGCCATCCCCTCAGCCATCATTAAGGCAAAGGCCTCCGTCTCTTCAACCTCAAAGAAAAAGCTTTGGTCTTAGTAGACTGCAATCTGATGCAGTTGCTAGAGAGCCAATGAGAGTACCATCACCTCAACCCTCTGTTAGAGGAAGTCCTCCATCCTCTCCACGAGGTTCAATCAGGAGGAGAAGTCCACTCACTTCTCCAAGAGGTTCTTTTAGACAAAGAAGCCCCCCCTCCTCTCCACAGCTATCACCCAGACAAGATGCAGCTCCTCCATCACAAGCTCCTCTTAGCCCGTTTGGTAGGAGAACACCACAAATGCAACCTTCTCCTCAACCGTCTTTAAGAAGAATGAGTCCACCCTCATCCCCTCAGCTGAGTATGAGACCTGCTGGCAGCATAAAGCACAGAGAAGCTGAAAGACCCCCATCACCTTTTCCAATGCAGAGAGCATCTCCAACTCCTTCAAGACAAATTCATGGTGCTGGACCTGAGTTTCAACAACCTATATCACCTCGTTTACCAGGAAGCCGGAGGCCCCCATCTCCATCACCATCAAGACTATCAAGCAGACCTTTGAATGAAGTTGAAAGTACTCCCACTGGAACTCCTCCACTCAGATATAGAGGGCGCAACAATGTGCCTATGAGAGCTGTAAAACCATCAACAGGAAACCCTTACATGCAGCGAATGGGTCGTCCTGGAGCCCATGTTCCACCATTTAGATCATCTTTACGAAGGTCAATTCCAGCTGGACCTCAGTCACCACTTTCTACTCCACAAATGTCAGCAAGGCCTGGCGTTCATCCAGGGACCCCTAAACCTCTGAGAAGCAGTCCAAGGCCTGTTGGCAGAGGACGTCCTGTTGTAGGGATTCCTCGAAACCCCCCTTCGCCAAGACAGTCAATACGAAGGGCTGGTCCTCCTGTAAATCTAGGTAGCCACAGGCCACCCTCTCCACAGCCTTCTCTAAAACGAATGGGGCCACCATCACCACAACTTTCAGTGCGGCACCACTCAAGCAGACCACCATCACCTCAACCTTCAATAAAACATGGATCACCATTACCCACAAGGTCACCCTCACCTAGGAACCTCTCCTCCCCACTTTTGACAAATGCTTTGCAGAACCCTAGCATTCAAAATGCTTCTTTCAGGCCACCCTTTATGGGGAATAATGATCCCTACTCTCCAATGATGACAGAATTTGACCAGACAATACAGCAAGGTTCATCTCCACTGCTGACTAATGCTTTGCAGAACGCTAATATCCGCAATGCTACCTATAGATCACCCTTTCCAGGAAACAGTCCCTATTCTCCAGTAATGACAGAACTTGACCAAACAATAGTGCAAGCTCCATCCCCACTTCTGGAAAATGCTTTGCAGAATCCTAACCTTCGCAATGCATCCTACAAGACACCTTTACAGAGAAGTGCTTCCCCTTATTCTCCAGTAATGACAGAGTTTGACCAAACAATAGTGCAAGCTCCATCCCCTCTTCTGGCAAATGCTTTGCAGAATCCTCATCTTCGCCATGCATCCTACAAGACACCTTTACAGAGAAGTGCTTCCCCTTATTCTCCAGTAATGACAGAGTTTGACCAAACAATAGAGCAAGCTCCATCCCCTCTTCTGGAAAATGCTTTGCAGAATCCTCATCTTCGCAATGCATCGTACCAGACACCTTTACAGAGAAGTGCTTCCCCTTATTCTCCAGTAATGACAGAGTTTGACCAAACAATAGAGCAAGCTCCATCCCCTCTTCTGGAAAATGCTTTGCAGAATCCTCATCTTCGCAATGCATCGTACCAGACACCTTTACAGAGAAGTGCTTCCCCTTATTCTCCAGTAATGACAGAGTTTGACCAAACAATAGAGCAACATCCATCCCCTCTTCTTGAAAGTGCCTTGCAGAATCCTAATATCCGTGATGCGAACTATAGGTCACCGCAAGGAATGTCTCCTTATTCACCAATGATGGGAGAATATGATGAGCTCATGCAACAAGCTTCCTCTCCAGTTTTGTCAGATGCATTACAGAATCCTCATGTTCGCAATGCTTCATATAGGACACCTTTACAGAGAAGACGCTCTCCTTATGCAACAAGGACACAGTATGACCCACTAGCAGGGCAAGGCTCCTCACCACTTTTGTCAAATGCCTTACAGAATCCTCATATTCGTAATGCTTCATATAGGGCACCTTTACAGCGAAGGCACCCTTCATATTCTCCAGTGATGACACAGTATGGCCAGATAAGAGGGCAACCCCCCTCACCACTTTTGTCCAATGCCATACAAAATCCTCATCTTCGCAATGCTTCATATAGGGCACCTTTGCAAAGAAGCAGGTCTCCCTATGCTCCAGTGATGACAGAGTTTGACCCTGTCATGGAACAAGGCTCTTCACCTCTTCTGACCAATGCTCTGCAGAATCCTCAACTCCGCAATGCTTCCTACATATCACCTTTTCCAAGAGGCCAATCTCCCTATTCTCCACAGATGGCAGAGTATGATCAGTTAGCACAACAAGGGTCTTCTCCACTTCTTAGAGATGCTCTACAAAATCCTCAGCTTCGCAGTGCTTCCTATAGGCTTCCAGATGGGACTATTTTAATGCAAAGCCCTGAACACACTATGGAACAAGCATCCTCCCCAAATTTGTCAAATGCCCTTCAGAATCCACACCTTCGAAATGCTTCCTATAGGCTACCAGATGGCTCCATTTTATCCAGAAACTATGGACAACAGCAACCTTCCTCTCCACTTTTATCAGATGCCCTTCAGAACCAACAGCTCCGTGGTGCTTCCTATAGGCTACCAGATGGCTCAGTTTTATCCAGAAACTATGGACAACAGCAACCTTCCTCTCCACTTTTATCAGATGCTCTTCAGAACCAACAGCTTCGCGGTGCTTCCTACACACTTCCAGATGGCTCAGTCTTGTCCTTAAAGTCAAAAAATCAACCTATCTCCCCACTTATATCAAGTGCCCTCCAAAACCCACAGCTACGCAATGCGTCATATAGACTCCCGGATGGGTCAATCTTAATCCCAAAACAGAAAGCTTCATCTCCACTGTTGTCAGATGCCCTGAAGAATCTTCATCTTCGCAATGCTTCTTACAGACTGTCAGATGGGTCAGTCTTAATCAGAAATCTATCTCCTACAAATGATAGAGCATCTCCTCCTTTTCTGACAGATGCTTTGCAGAACCTTCAACTACGCAATGCTTCCTATAAACTTCCCCCAGGAATGGTGAGTCACTACCCCCCCGATGATCCAAATGGAAAATATGCAGTGGTTACACCTCATGTTCACGGGATGGGGCCATCTTCACACTGGGCTCACAATCATACAAGGGAAGCTCAGGAAAGTGAAGATGTATGGTCATCAGAGAGAGTGCTTCCTCATCAAACAGTGCAGAATCTCACAAAATGGTCAATGTATAGGGATGAAACCTTAATGGACCATTTCCCTCCTCTCCTGCCTGGCCAGGAGGCAATTCCCGAACCTGAGTGGGCACCAGACAGAGAAGGAGAACCTAAAGGGCAGTGGTATGATAAGGTAATCTTTAAAATATATAACAAGTGTATCTTTCATTTTGTAAAGAATCATTATAATTGTTCTTTTGGAACACATTTTAGACTCTAGATAATCCTCTAACCTTCACACTTACTTTCACTTTACATCCACTTTCCAAACATCACTGACTGCAGTCATGAATTTTTTTTTGGTCAGAATGAAGTCATGACAGGCTTTCTTTTGGGGAACCAGGTGTTTGACAAAGTATTAAAAATGATAGCAAATTACTCATCAAAGAATGATTTTTTGTTTTCAATATCATGACCCTAGGGCAGGAATATACCAAAGGGATCCTGCAGTTAAAACACAGATTGTTGTGCAATAGTCAGGGTGCTTTGCAACAATCATTTACCCATATTGACACTTCTGCCAACGTAGAGGCAATCCCAGGAATTTAACCAATGCACAGTGTATAACTAAACAAACATAATTCAGACTTAATGATTCAGAAATGCACAGCAACAAATAAGTAAAATCAAAATCAAAACAGTTCTGTTTGTTGCTGTGGTATTTGTAGCTACTATATTTTTTAAATATACCTTTTCCATTGGTGTTTTAGAAACTAATACATACAAAATACTGTACCTTTAGCATATTCATGAACGAATACCAGACTGTATAGTCCCAAAATACTGTATGTTTGTATGTTTATGATTTTAGCTACTGTAATGTCCAGTAAGGTTCTTCAATATTTATTAGAAAGTGCTGTGTTCGTCTATTGTTTTTTTTTTTTCAAGGATATTTTGATAGGTAGATACCTGAGACGTTCCTGAGGAAATCAACCAAGGCCAGTGTTCTCTTTCTTGGGTTGCCTGTACTTTTATTTCATAGAGCTGAAAGCCTATGCCTCTAGAATCTGGATTTAATCCAGAGTAATTTGTTCTCTCAAAGTAAATCTCAGAATGAATGACTACATTAGTGTCTTGCATCAGAATTTACAAGGCTGGTTATGATGGCTTGTTTTTGGGAGGCCAATTAATGATACCACATCCTTTTTTCCCATTTTCTTGAATTACCAATCAACTTCCTGCTTCAGAGCTATTGGGAATTCAACAGTTGAAAGCGTCTTCGCATTTGAAATTTTGTATGTATATATAGTGTATCAAGGGTAGATAGATGCCACCAGAGAAGGGTGAGGTGTGTAATAATTCAAACACAGCTCAACAGCAGATGAGATTCCTACAGGATTTTTATTTTGAAGTGAAACAGAAGTGACTGTACAAAAACTGAAAAAGAAAATAAATGCTAGCCCCCTGTAAATCCTAACTTACACAAATTCCCGACCTATTTAGCCAGGAAATTACACTGATTACCAGTTGCACACAATCAGGGCAAGGCAAAGGAGTAATCCAGTCCACACAGTGGTCATTATACAGATTGGATACTCACACAGGCAATGGGTCAAAACAGGCATTCAGGCATACAGAAAAAATCTTTCACAATAAGACAACCAGACCTCATACCAACAGTCTGTCCTCCTCAATTCTCCAAACCACACATACAGGCTTCTTTAATGCACCACTGATGAGCAGGCAATCTCTGACAGGCGTGCTCAATGGTGCTAAAAACTGAGAGGGGCTGGAGGGAGGATACTGGCCCTCAATTACAGCTCCCCTTTCCATGTTACTATACTGTATACTGGCTATTTGACCAGCAGTAAAACAGTTAATAAAGAAGGGCATGAAAGCAGATGGAGCAATGGAACAGTAGAATCCAAACAGTTTTGTATTCAACATCAGTTAAAAGCAATATGGCAAAAATTAAAATATGCATGTAATGTGAATGTAAGTTTTTATATAAAATTGTAGCTGTTAAAACATCATCTGTTAGAGACAAAAGTGCAGAGGTTGTCGTAGTGAGATGAGCCTAATGTATTACCAGTTCCATACAGGGTTGTATACAGGGAATTTAGTAAACTTAAGATAAGATTATGTAAATATCCTGGTGCTTGACCAGTGAGTAAAATCACTTTAAAATAAATTCTACAGCATACAGGCAACCAGTGCAGGAAGGCAAAAACAGGAAAGGTGTAGATGCAGGTCTAGGTGTAGATGGTCTGTTTTTTTTGAGAAATTTCTTTCACATCCAGCATTTTATGTCAGTTAAACAATTTGCTAATGGGGCTACGGTAGTTATTATCAGGTACTAAAGAGATTCATCGCTGAGTATGTTCACTGTAACTAGTGAAGTAGTCCATGGCTGTTTGTGATTCTACCCCGGGGAAGCATGTATAAAGAGAAAACCAAGGGGTCATGAATAGATCTCTGTGGGACACCATGTATAATATCAGCCCTTTATGAAACATGATGATTCAAACTGATGAACATTGTCTAGACAGGTAGGATTGAAACCAGTGTAGTACTATACCAGGAATAGTTACAAACTTTTTAAGATGACGTACAAATATTTTTGTCATACATTATCAAAGGAAGTAATCAAACCTGTACAAAACAGGACAGACACATCACTTACGTCAACACTGAGTTGGAGGTCATCTACTACCTTGAACTCTTAACTACAGTCATCCCAAGGCTATGATTAGTATAGAAACCTGACTGAAACTTTTCAAGAATATTGTTTTTGCATAGAAAAGAGCTTAGCACTTAAACAAAAACACTAAGTGCTGCTGGATGGCTCATCATGTTAAGGTATTGATCTAGTGTGAATGGGTCCCATGGTCTGGTATCTAATCTAGACCAGTGCCAACTGTGCCAGTAGCCCCGCAGTGTGGCGTATAATTGGCTGTAGTGTTGTCAAGGGAGGGAGAGATTCAGTTAGGAGATGATGTCCATGTCGCTTCACATACCAGCAACCTCAGCGGCATACCCCATGCCTGTATGAAGCTGGACATGAAGTATCTTCAACTCATGTCTGTGCAAGCTCCACTTGTGGACTGTGGTGTGAAAAGAAGCAGCAGCAGATGTCATGTGTATTGGAGGAGAGGACAAATTTTACTGCACTCTCCCTGATTGATGATATACAGTAGGTTGCAGTAATGAATGTGGCTTGGGTATGATTGGACATTTCCAATTGGACAAAAATTGGGGGAAAGCATGACAAAATTTTAAGTAAGGGGGCTTTATTATGAGTCAGAAAATTTTCAAAATAAAACAGTCCAGATAATTTTATGTATTTGATCTTACATATTTCTTTAAACTAGATACTAAAAATCATGACCATAATGCACTCACTAAAGGTCACTTAACACGTATTCACAACAATGTAATATACCATTGGAACAGAATCATTATTTGTTTGATATGATTCTATAGACATAGTTATTACCACTTGAATTCACGCAAGGTTCAAGAGCTGCTCCACAGACTGTTTCTGTATTACATTCTCATTCTTGCCATCCTATTCTCAACTGCATAAAATTGGAATTTTGGGATATCATTTGCTGTGCAGATGTTTTCCATCCGAAGCCTGCCAACAATGCGATACAGGGAAGTGGCTGAGGAAGATGGAATTGAGGACATGACACAACTGGAGTAAGTCTCTCAGTGTGATGTCTCTATGATGGTATCCCTAAACGGTGAACACCTGAAGTGCTGTGCTTCTAATGTTAAACAATGTCAATTTATTAATTCAGCTTCACAGTTCCATGAACTATAATCACAGTTTCTTTGTTTAATATTGATTTTTTATACCAGTTTTATTGAGATGATTGTAATGACAAAAGTACACCAATAAACTGGATGTGACTGAGATTTTTAGCTTCAGGGTGCATTATATCATGTTGTTCACACAGAGTTTATTGAGAATGTTTTTTGTCTTTTTTAGAGAGCTCAGTGAGGCTGCCGTGTTGTTAAATCTGAGGAAAAGGTTTGACCAGGAGCTAATTTATGTAAGTACACTGATTTAGACTGGTAAACAGAGTTCATGAGTGCACAGATTTACATTAAGCATTAGAAACCAGATTCAGATTCTAAAAGCACGTCCACTGACCACTGATATGGAGCATGTATGTAAAATTTCCTGGAAGTGCTAAATGATATTGAGTACAGCCCCGATGACAGCAATGTAATTATTTTCTCTTCTTAAGGATATCTTAAATTACTAGTCTTCCAAATTCTTATTACATGTGTATGGCACTCTTCCTAAGGGCCTCATAATGTTCATTGAAACACTCTCTCTCTTTTCCATTTTTTAAAGACCTATATTGGCAGTATCCTGGTGTCTGTGAATCCTTACAGGATGTTTAATATCTACGGGACAGATATGGTGCTGCAGTATGAGGGACACGCCCTGGGTGAAAACCCTCCGTGAGTCTTACAGTGGCTTATAGGAGGATTCTGGACCTCAGTGGTTTTCACATCAAAGAGCAAATTAATACATCTTTGGCTTTAGATACAATGGTCACCAAGTGTTTTGTTTGCTTTTTTATATTCATTTTTTTTTTTTTACATTCATTTACATTCTTTTTTTTAACATTTCATACATACCAAGCTATTGAGAAAGGCTAAGTTTAAACCGTTTGTCAGTTTAAATACCTTTCTGGGACAGCATTGTATAACAGTCTCATATTTCTACCAGCACTCTGGAGCAGGGCCAGTCATGACTATGGTTATTGATTGCAGGAGACATTACATGGAAGGTAACATGAGAGGAGAGTTTGTAAAGCTGGATACGGTGACCACTGTGTCTTATCTAGTACTGACCTAGAAATTATTCACCCAATTTCTCTGGCTGTTGTCTTAGCTTGTTCAGAAACCTCAACTGAAAGCACTCTGTATTTTATTTTGTTTTGTAGTCACCTTTTTGCTATTGCAAATATTTCTTACACTACGATGATGGATGCCAAACAGAACCAGTGCATTATTATCAGGTAAGACCCCTATGGTCACAGCAACGTTCAGCTGGAAAGAGTCTTGTGAACATGAGTTTTATCAGCTCCAATGGTATAATCTTTTAAAATTAGGCAGAAAAGAAGAAGGCCAGAAAATGCTTTCATTATTTGCCTTTTGAATTCCCGCAGTTTGGATTCTGAACCTCGCTATAAATAATCTGAAGGATTTTAATAATGGAGACCTGCTGCTCCAAGCAAGTAAAAGTATTTGTTTCTGTGCCAAGAGAGCTCCCACACTGATCATGTCACTAAGTGCAATATATCCCCTTCCTGGGTCAGGGAAGCTAGCATGACATCTGCATTCCAGCACTGGCTGATGCAAAATGCAAGTAGTGGAATTACTAATCAAGCTAACAGTAAAGGTTAAGACTTCCTAAACATTGATGATGGTAGCCACATATTTCCCAAGTCATGTAATTGTGGGTTAAACATAGCAAATAAATAGATTTTGGTCTGTCTGACAAAAGCATCTTCTGTTCCAGTGGGGAAAGTGGCTCAGGCAAGACAGAAGCTACCAAGCTTGTGCTGCGATACTTAACAGCAATACATCACAAACGCAACATCACACAACAGGTACGCACAAGCTCAAGAGATCAAAAAATATATATATATTTACTAAATTTGATACATTTCTGCTGTGTATCTTAACATGTTTCTTTGTGTGTTTTGTCCTCATGTGCTCTGACACAGATTGAGGTATTGTATTCTGATACTGAGTTGCTGTGTGGCTTTGTGCACACTGAATTTATCTCCTTAAAACTGTATTTTCCTGAGAGTAATATGCGTGCAGTTTCAGTTGTTCATTCAGAAATATTTTTCTCGATTAATGTTTTTAAATAGTGATTATTATTTATGATGAGGTATTATTATTATTATGATTATTGTGATTATTGTGTGTGCATAATCTTTGCATGTACATTTGACCTCATCACTATGGAGAAATCTTAAGCCTGGGTGAAAAAAGGTGTGACCATTATAGTCTACTTTGTGTCACTGTGGCCCACATGGGTGCCTGTAGCCAACCTTAGCTGCCACAGACACTGTAGGCAGACAGATGGTTTACATGCTGAAAAGCCGATGATGTGGGGAGCCAAATCTAAAGCACTTTCTCTCCATTCATATTTCCTTTGCAGATTCTTGAAGCAACTCCCCTGTTAGAATCATTTGGAAATGCCAAAACTGTACGGAATGATAACTCAAGTCGGTTTGGGAAATATGTGGAGATCTTTTTGGAGGAGTAAGTACTATCTCTTATTTAGAAGAGCTTTATATTTCTCAATGGTGAAGAATACATGTTTTCATCATAATTAGGGTGAGGGCAATTGTAATTACTCTCAAAATCAAAGGTGTTTAATTAATTCACAGTGGGAAAAAAATCCAGCCATAATTATAGAATGTAATATGACATTCTTAAAACAACTGTTTCTGTTTTGCAAGTGTAGGGGTGGGGCATGGAGAAAAACATTAAAAATTTAATTGGTAATGTACTTTGTAGATTCAAATATTTTTGATCAAATTTGAGGTTCCTCCATGTTAACAATAGATAACAATTAGATAATGATAGAAATCTAAATTCTTTAACTTTATATAGAGTGGGTAGAATATTGTGATTCAGCTGTTGAGAAATTATGTGTGCAATCCAAAACATCTCCAACTCAAGATCTTGTAAAACAAGGTTTATTTGTTAGAAGCTATTCACCATAAATCAAACCATCTTTAGTATCTGAGGTTCTGAACGAACCAGAACTGACAAGAGGCCTCTCAAAGGCACAAATAACTAATGGGATTCTTAAAAATTAACTGTACTCACAAATACTATTTACCAACTTGTAAACTGTTTTAAAAAGTTACATCTAGGGTTGTGGAGATTGTCTAATCATTTTCATCTTTATGATAATTCTGACAAACAGTAATGGCAGGAAATCCCAGGTAACATATGCCATATTGGATTTTGTGTTACTCCGGTTAAGATTACAGAAGACATTGTAACTGCTACAGTTAATTGACAAGGTCAGCTTTAGATTGTGTATACATTGTAGTTAGGTGTCAGTTCAGATTTGTAAAAGGGGCAGCAAGATTGGTAATCCGCAGTGAACCTTACGTGAAGCATTATTAGCTTACTAGATGTTTTTCATTTGAAAATCTGCTATTGTCAGCTACGAAAGCTTTGCATCTTACTGTAACATAAATAACAGATGTATAGTCTTAAAAATGTATTCTTCTTGTTCTCATAAAGCTATTTTTCTAGCATAAATGTCTGGGGGGGTACAGTTCTTTTCATATTGCGCTGTAGTATTAGAAATGTCAACATGGGAAACTCTGAGACTGAGCCCTAGATTCAGGCTAATTGCAAAGCTCTCATATTTGCATTTCCATGTTCATAGTACTGGAGTGTTTCTGCTGAAACAGCCTCAGAGATAAATTCTCTATTTACTGTTCATGTTGCCACTGCAAAACCTTTAATGTATATTGAAATCTGAAGCTCCATTGCTGAGGTTATGTTTTACCTGATCTGTTTTGTATATCTTGCATTTTCATTGTGAATCAACATTTTATATTAAAATACTAATATTTTAATTATAAAATATTAATAATTTTATATTAAAATACTTCATTATTTTATTTTGTACAATGCATCTGCTAATTTTTCTTCTTGTATCCACGTTACCCTGAATAAGGGCATCAACTAAATTATTATGCAATAATAATATTGTAAGAAAGAAATTAAGCATAGAACAGTTTTGGAGTCAAAATGTGTGCCACAGTGTAGCTGTTACTTAACTCACTGTGATTGAAGTGTGGTAATGACGGGATACTTACGTGTTCTTTGTGAATACGATTGCCTGCATTATTTAACACAGGGGTGTGATCAGTGGTGCCATAACCTCACAGTATCTACTTGAGAAGTCCAGGATTGTGTTTCAGGTAGGCATGTCTGAACAACCTAGATCTTGTACTTCTCAGAGTCTACGAAGGTCAGTGTAGCAAGAATTATATTACATTCCGTAAACACTGACAGGTTTTGTACATCTGTGCTCAAGATCATTACAGCTAAGCTTTACAAAACGATTTGTTTCATAGATACACATAGCTAAAGCACACCTGAATCAGGACAGAACTCTGCAGAATGTCATGGACCTGGTTTTTTTAAGCAATTATTTACAAACATTTAGCATGAGTAATGCCATTGCATATCAAATGAAAGATACAAGACACTGCACTTACGCCATTGTGCTGTGGTACTGTTCAGCACAGGTCATCAAATGGTGTGGATTTCCCCATTGACCTCAATGGAGGATTGTCCTGGAATTTAGAAATAATTTGAATGTGCATCAAAATAAGCCATAAAATGATATCTACATCAGCTATCTTCAAAAATAAAATATTTGTAAGCTAACAGACATTCTTCTTTCATAACTTTACAAAAAAGACAGGAAACTCTTCCACTATATGACCCATGATCCTACAATAAAACAGACATTTGAAACAGAAGTATATTAGTCTATAATAACCTTATCATATGGATATCAATAGCAATCTAACTTGCACATAAAACAGATATTTAAAGAAATCAGCTGGGTTGAACTATGCGTTTTGTTAAATATCCCTATGTGAAGTGCAAAAAGGCAGAGCTGTCACCAATACAATGAAGTGAAAAGGAATCAACTGCCAAGGAGTGATCTTTATTTAAACTGCCAAGCATGTTTATCACTCGAAATGGGATCAGGACAATTGTTAAATAAACATGCGGCAAGCATGTTTCCTGCACTGCTTGTAGCTCACTAGCCATTAGCTAAAACTAATGTGCATTGTCCATGATATCCTATGCAGAATATTGATACCCAAATGCCAGCATGTTTTCCAGTGGCAGGTACTTCCTAAGAGAGAAATATGTGGGAAATAACAAATAATCAACTTAGCTTTTTGTCTACATATACTATATGACCAGTGAACATATGCTGCACCATATTTTAATGTGATACAATACTTTCAATCCACTTTTATATGGGTGCAAGAAAGCAGCAATATTATTTTTTTTTTTAAATATAAATGGAAATAGAGGTAAAACATTGTTTTTTTTCCTCTGTTCTTTTTTCCCAGGCCAAAAATGAGAGAAACTATCACATTTTTTATGAAATGCTTGCCGGCCTTCCTTCTCAGCAGCGGCAGTCATTCTACCTTCAGGAAGCAGAGACCTATTATTACCTCAACCAGGTGAAAGTCAGGCTCTGCACAGTAATACTGATGACTTCTTTAACAGGATAAGCACTTTTTCCTGTCCAGGAGAATCACAAATGTAATGACAGCAGCATTAAAAGACTAGACATTGATAGAAATTAGCTATCAAAACACTAATATATTGCATAAAGGACACTGAACTTCTTTACACAGTAATTAATTGTAAAGCATGTTCTGGCTGGTCCTGTTTTTGGAGCCCCCTTGTGCTTAACTCTCACTGTGCTGTCTCAGGGTGGGGACTGTGAGATCCCGGGAAAGAGTGATGGGGAGGATTTTCACAGGCTCATCGGCGCCATGGAGATCCTAAAATTCACTGCTGAAGATCAGGACAGCATCTTTAGGGTCCTGTCCTCAATCCTGCACCTGGGGAATGTGTTCTTTGAGAGATATGAGGTACAGTGACTGTACACCTCCATTTGGGGAATCTATGTCGTCTACATCTAATGTATAAAACACTGTACCTTTTCAATTGCGGCTTGATTGAAATAGTCCATCATATTGCATTCCAAAATAAAAGATAAAGGGTGTTGTCTCTCCAACAAGTCACCAGTTTTAGGTCTTTAACACAGTTTTTGCTTTTGATCTGGGAAGATGATTATAATTTAAAAATTCTACCAGTGTCATTTTGACATGTACTGTAATCACATTAAATGTCTGACTCTGTTTAGATGATGGAATAACGATGACAGGATGGATGAGTGTACATTTCTGTGGTGTCTTCCTCCAGGCTGATTCCCAGGAGGTGGCATCAGTGGTGAGTGCTCAGGAAATCCGTGTTGTGGCTGAACTGCTCCAGATCTCACCAGAAGCACTGCAGAAATCAATCACCTTCAAAGTAACGGTAAGATCAGCACAGTGGAAATGTTGCAAACAGTAAACAATTGCACATATACACTACATGGACAAAAGTATTTGGCCACACCTGTTTTTCAGGGTTTGGGCTAGGCCCCGTATCTCCAGTGAAGGGCAATCTTAATGCTTCAGCATACCAAGACATTTTGGACAATGCTATGCTTCCAGCTTTGTGGCAACAGTTTGGGGAAGGCCCTTTTCTATTCCAAGATGACTATGCCCCAGTGCACAAAGCAAGGACTATAAAGACATGGTTTGATGAGTTTGGTGTGGAAGAACTTGACTGGCCCTGACTTCAACCCCATCGAGCACCTTTGGGATGAACTGGAACAAAGATTGCGAGCCAGGCCTTCTCGTCCAACATCAGTGCCTGACATCATAAATGCTCTACAGAATGAATGGGCACAAATTCCCACAGAAACACTCCAAAATCTTGTGGAAATCCTTCCAAGAAGAGTGGAAGCTGTTATAGCTGCAAAAGGGGGGCCAACTCCGTATTAAAGTATATGTATTTGAATACAATGTCATTACAGTCCCTCTTGGTGTAATGGTCAGGCGTCCGAATACTTTTGTCCATATAGTGTATATATTATCATTCAGTTTAGTTTGTTTTCTTGTTTATACATCAAGTTAAATTTCTTTTTCCATTTTTATATGATCTAAATTATTTTAGATTTTTAAATTTATACTAGAGCAGATTTGGAGATTTTCATGTACAGAGACTTTAATTAGATTTAATGGGGCTCCGCTCATCCAATAACAAGAGGTTCTTCACCATAGAATCTTAGGCAAATGCCAGGGAAGCCTCCTGTTTTGGCCCCATGCCAAGCATTTCCACCTTGACAGTGTAGTCAATGTCGATTCCTGAGCTGTCCTTTTGAAACATGAAACAAATTCAACAACTACATTTCAATTTGTCTGCTGAACAACAGGTACAATGAATCCAAACAAAACCTCAAATGATGCATACAGGCCCTAAGTCCCTGGGTTGAATAACAAGCAAAGTTAATTATAGTAGGTGGCGGTGCTATGGAAACAACTGAAATCCAATCAGGGGTTATCCTGGGCCCGCGCTACATTAACGCCCAAAGCTGAGTGGTTGCCAGGGTGCCTTATCATTACATCACACTGACACTGTGGCCAATCGCTCTTACTGAGCTCAGCTGGTTACCCTGCAGAATGAAGCCTGAAGAGAACACTAACTTATTCACAGTTTTGAGAGCACACTGGGCCCTGAGCGATAGCTGGCTAATCTGCAACTCAGCCATGCCATATAACTAGAGGAAGAGTGAACAGCTTCTCCTTGTGTAACTGAATATTTCACATAACATGCATCTATCAGATTCTATAAGAATCCTCTTTGGTCAGTGATATAAAAAAAACTGGTGTTATGGGATAATCAATTTTAATGTTTTGCAACAGTTTCATATGAAACCTCACAAATTATGTATTTAGTATTATATAATTATATCATGATTAAATAATTATCATAGCTGCAGAAAGTCATAATTTTCTCAACACAAGGTTCTGGAACCTTGACAAGTCTCTATTACAAGGTTATAAGTCACCACATTTTTGTGCTTTGCTCTTTTTAGGCAGTTGTATGTTATGAAAGAGTATTCTTCACTCCCCAGAAATCTCATGTGTTAAAGAGGGATTGAAAGCTGAAGGATCACATTGTTTTCATATGCCCATACAATGTTGCATGGTTCAGGGGTTTTGTCCCCATCAAACAATCCTTTTTGTTTAATTGATTTTTGATTTATGATTTTCAGCGATGCTCCGTGTACCCTGCCATGCCGTTGGACCCATGTCAAGGTCTTGTTGAGGATCTTGCTCATTTAATAAATAAACGGGCACGATCACTGATGTCCTGGGTTGTGTTTACACCTTCAAACAGAGGCTTGTGGATCAGCTATCACTGAGGACTGTATCAGTTGCACTGGCCTGTTGATAGTGTGCCTCAGCAATCTCTAATCTAATATCTGTGGCAGGTCTTCTGCTCAGCAGCTGTATGAGAACAGGGAAAGGCAATGAAGTTAATCACACTGAAATGTAATCTATTATTAGCCTGATTTCCTTCTTTTTCCATTAATACCCTGTATACTGTACTGTATACAGAATTTGCATGCAGTTGGCTGTTTCATCAATTTAATGAGGGAATGCATTTTTACATCCTTAAAGGAAACTATGAGAGAGAAGATATACACTCCTCTGACAGTGGAAAGTGCAGTTGATGCCAGGTAAATATGAATGCTATTTGTCTAAAATGGCAGCCATTTATTAAAAGGAAATACATTTGTTTCAGTCTGAACTGTTGCCTGCTTTATGATTGGTCAAGGCGTCATTCAACCAAAGGAATACAATTTTTGAATAATGTACCTCTTTTCAAACAGAGATGCAGTTGCCAAGATCTTGTACTCCCTTCTGTTCAACTGGCTCACAGACAGGATAAACAGGCTGGTTTATCCAAGAAATGAAGCTTTGTCTATCTCCATTCTGGATATTTATGGATTTGAGGTAATTGTTAAGTTCTTATAGGCATCTTTTATGAAGGGTAATGCAACTGGAGGTTTTTTTCTGTTGCTTTTCTTTTTACTTTAATAACAACAGAAAAAGACACTATGATCATGCACATTTTCTTTCATATTTTTTACAGGACCTTACCTTTAACAGCTTCGAACAGCTTTGTATCAACTATGCAAATGAGTATCTGCAGTTCTTTTTCAATAAGATTGTATTCAAGGAGGAGCAGGTATGTTGCCTCCTTTTCCACACTCCTAGCGCTCATTAGAACAACATTTTTATATATTTACACTGACCAAAGGAAGCCTACCATTCTATTCATTCATGCATACCATTCTATTCATGCATTCACATTTAAAATATACAACACAAAATATAATATATGAACTTTCTGACTTAAGAGGTGATGTAGTGCTTAATGTCACATGTAATGAGCACATTACATTCATTATTGTGATCATTCATTATTGATCAAAAACATTTAAGGTATATATTTTTCTAAAACACATGTACAAATAGAGTTTTCTTTTGATGCTCAGTATATTTTTGTTTATATATATTTGTTTTTGTGTAATGAATTAAAATATTCTGTTAATATCCTAGGATGAATACATTCGAGAACAGGTCAACTGGAATGAAGTGACATTCAGTGACAATCAGGCTTGTATCGACCTCATTGCCTCAAAGCCCCATGGGATACTTAGAATATTGGATGATCAGAGCTGTTTCCCCCAGGTGTGATTTATTGTTCCCATTTCAATATTCTTCCTAATTTGGTCAAACATTCTTTTGCCTTACACTGATTGATTTGCTGATGAAATACCTCTCCTGTCAGGCCACAGACCACACCTTCCTTCAGAAGTGTCACTATCACCATGGCAACAATCCATTATATGCAAAGCCAAAGATGCCCCTGCCCGAATTCACCGTAAAGCACTATGCAGGAAGAGTCACTTATCAGGTATGCCTGACTGAGGTTTGATTGACATCAGATGTTCACCACAGATATTGTGGAAATGTAATATCGCTAATACAGGTGTTTTCAGTGGTCCATATTTGCCCCGTTGTAGGTCCACAAATTCCTGGACAAAAACTACGATCAACTTCGCCAGGATGTTCTCGATCTATTCATCCAAAGCAAAAACAGGGTATGGAGAGAAATGTTTTCACAATGAAGCTGTCATGATTCCATATCTGTGAGGCATGATAACATTTAAGTGTTTCCTGGTCCAGATGGTGGCAAGCCTCTTCATGAACCATGCTGAGTTCCTCGGCCAGCAGAAGTCCCTCTTGAGGAAGAACAGCACCGTAACCCGACGCTACCAACCCTCCACGGTGGCTGCCAAGTTCCAGCAGTCCCTACTGGAGCTGGTGGAGAAGATGGAGAGGTGTGTGTAGAGATTCACTGACATTCTTTTACCGATGTTGGTCCCACTCCCATCTCTGCAAAAACCTGTGCTGCAGAGATCTCTATTTTCAATTCCACCATTTGCTTCATGTACCACATCCTACTCTGTTTTCTTGCTTTGAGTCCATAACCATAGCATTTTTTATTTCTTATCTAGGTGCAACCCATTTTTTGTACGCTGCATAAAGCCAAACAATAAAAAGGTACTTTGTGCTCACAATTTCATACTATTGATGATACTAAGAACCTATCACTATGTCTTTATTGTCATTGATGCTTATTTATAACAGAAGTGTCCCTCACTGTAGGAGCCTGGTGTATTTGAGGTGGAGTTGGTCAGCACCCAGTTACGTTACTCTGGCATCTTGGAAACAATTCGCATCAGGAAAGGAGGCTACCCTATCAGAATCCCATTTGAAACCTTCCTCAACAGGTAGGTAGACAAAACTACTCAGTGGGATTTGGCTAGAGGCAATGTACTTGCAGGGTTAGGTGATCTGCGCACTTGACATTTCTATTCACATAATCATACTGGGGAGATTAAATTACTTAATTTGGTCATGCACAGTGCTTACGGAGTCTTTTTTAACTTGTCATTCAGGCATGTAAGACATAATTAATTAACAAGCTTATTAATTCAGTCTGATTTGATGTTTTTTTTTTCTATTATGTGGTTGCTAAGGGGAGGCAACAGTTCTCTTGCATATATAGGATGAAGGCACAAATAAAAAAAAAGCAGATTACCTTAAACCAGGGGTCGGCAACCTTTACTATCTAAAGAGCAATTTTTGGCCAGAAAGAAAAATATATATATCTGTCTGGAGCTGCAAAAAATATTTGAGCCCTCTAAATGCAGGTACCACAGCCTATTAGTCTAAATTAGCCTATCAACATTACTAATAGGTCTAAATGAGCATTCATTAATATGTTTTACCACAAGGTGGCTGCGGTAGGCTATTTATGATTATTTTGGTGCTTTAATCTTGCATTTACATTACAATAATGCAATAAAGAAATAAACTACAATAAAGAAAACAATTGACACTTTTGTTATTTTTATTGGGGGATGTTATTTCCAACAAAACACAAAACTGCAGTGTGCTTGTTCTGGAAATGTCTTTCAACATTACATTTTTTGTTGTTTGCTAACTTCTCGCTGCAGATCAGACAGCAGTCGTGGTGGTGAAAGCAAACAAATCTACCCACACTCTATTAAATTCTCTGTTTTCCTCCGAGACTTCTTTTTTTTGGATTTTGAATCCATAGCTAGTTTAGAAAAACACCCACTCAAGCCACCACTATTGAGCAAAGAGGCGCCAGGTCGTGATGTAGCATATGACGCACATTTTAGTTGACGAAGTGTTAAAACATTTTTTTTTAATTTGGTGTATAGGCTACATGTTTTTACAGTTGGATAATGTAAGGATGAGTTTAGGCCTACAACAATGATAGCAAAATGTAAAAATAAAAAATGTTACTCATTTCCATATTTTTTGACAAAGCTAGGGAGCCACTAGAGAGGGGCTAAAGAGCCACATGCGGCTCGGGAGCCACGGGTTGCTGACTCCTGCCTTAAACGATCATTACCTCATATAAGCTATGTAGTCTACCTCAACTGCCATTAAGAGAACTTTTTAGGGAGCAGTGATCTTTTGTCAGTGATGTATTTGTATTTTTGACTTTGCTGTAAGGGGTACTTCATATGACACATCATTATCATATTTGTACATAAGCTGTATGCATTACTGGCTAAGGCAGTACAGTGTTTAGCTTCACTCATTTTTGCGTGGACTCAAATTATGTTGTTACAGATGGTGAAGTTCCTTGTAGGGTGTAGCATAAACACTTGGTAGTAGCCATGATTGTATTTGAAAGCACTCACTGAGATGCCGTTGGACTGTAATTGAAGTGTGAGGAGGAGGAGTGGGGTGAAAGCCTCGTGTGGTTGGCAGGTACAAGGCCCTGCTGGGGCTACGACAGCCGCCTCCCCCAGATGGAGAAAACTGCGTCATAATGCTGAAGAAGCTCTGTCCTGTCAAGAAAGGGTCATATCAGGTGGGAGTCACCAAGGTGAGTCTGGGGAGTGTGACTTTTGCTTTCCACCGTGGGCATTTTCCTCTTTCTTTGGTTGTAGTTGAACATGCACTGTACTGTTCCTGTATAGAATCGTATTATCCTTCGCTCCATTTATGCAATGCTGCTGTTAAAGCTTTTTAAATGCATGCAGATACTGGATATAAACAACTTCACGTAAGGTTTGCTGCTTGTGTTCTGTTGACACCATTTCTGTGTAAGTTCTAAATATGTTCTAGCCTTTTCAAGAACAGAATTCCTTAGAATTGATTTTTGGAGAGGTTATATGATACCCCAATGAAACCGGATGCAGACTTACTAGCAGAGGGACACCCACACTTCCTTTAACGTGAGCCAAGAGGAGACATTCATCAACTCCTTGTTAACCATTTTGGAACATAAAATATGAAGCTTGCTTGATTGCTAAATAGCTATATACTGTGACTGATAACTGCTGCATAAAGAGCAGATGTACATCCTGGAGTATTGCATAATTTATTGCTATCAGCTTGCTTATGTTGAAAGATGAATGATGAATGATAAATATAACAAGCAGCTATGATCAGTCTCTTATCAAAATATCAACATGCTAAGATAACTTTGGTTGATTTGCATAATCATAAGAATGTCATGAATGTCATGAATGAATATGAGCATAAGATTAATTCAAGCTCCAGTGTTCTTCTGATTGGGCTTGCATGATGGGCAACCTCTTTTGAGTGTACTGTATCTACATTGCTACAGCTACTATATATCTCATAATTCTGCCAATGAAGGTGTCATACCCTTGTGGTTTATCAATGGGAACATCCCAAACACCTCAATAATAATAATATAATAATCTCAATAAACTAATCTCAATAAACAATCCCAAGAAGTTCCACATTTTAATTGTGACCCCTCAATGTGACCAAAATGCATCAAAATGCATCAATCCTTGTACACAGTATATATATATATAAATATTATGGTCTGTGCAGTGTTTCTGTGACTGTTTTTTGCTACAGAAAAAATAAAACTTTCTTTTGCTATTTACCTGAGCATTCCACAGTGATAACAATAGTATACACCCATTATGACTATGCTGTAATACAACAAACTGTGACTATGTGTGTGTTAGCTCTTCCTGAAAGAGGAGCTGCACCAGCTGCTGGAGAGCAAGCGGGACCGCGTCAGGCATGTGGCAGCCATCACCCTGCAGCGTTACGCTCGCATGTTCTTCGCCCGGCGGAACTTTGTGAACTTCCGCATGAAGATCATCAGGCTGGAGGCCCACTGCCGAGGTTACCTCACCAGGTGTGGTGACACCGCCGCTGTCACGCGGTCTGATCCATCTGAGGGTGCTGACACCTCGCAGGCCCAGGCCCAGGCCCCCAGTCACTCAGGTCTCTGTGCTGTTTCTATGTGCAGGAAACGCTACATGAAGATGAGGCAAAGCCTGGTCAAATTCCGCTCTTTAGTCCTCATGTATGTCAACCGCAAGAGGTACATCAAGGTATGAGTCATCATTAATATTACTATTAATATTACAATTAGTCCCCATATTGAGGAATTTAGCAACCGATTGCTCCTTAATCCTCTCTTGTTATTCTTATCATGACTCATGTTATTTAGATGAAGCTAGAGTCTTTGAGACAAGCAGAAGAAGAAAGAATGCGAATTGAAATGGTAAAGCATACTTTCAATTCCTCTTTGCACAATTTTTCACTTTTACTTATAGACTTGCTCCGATGCGTTAACTGCTGCTTTCAAATGTGTCCATACAGGAGCTGACAAGACGAGAAGTAGTCAACGTCACTCACCTGGCCATTCCTGCAGAGCTAGGAGGGTTATTGCAAGCAGCAGCAGGTAATTTACTGATTGATTCCTTCTTTATCTGTTTTAAACTAGGGTTCATCAATGTAACATGTATTACATCTGTATCAGCTTTGCGACATGATGCTATAATGTATTGATTTTTGTCCTAAATTTCCTGATTATGGTCCAAATAACTTGTCAGATCAGATGAGGATTTAGGTCAAATGCATCTTCTCACTCTGTAATCAGAGTGCCTAGTGGAACACATCAATCGGAAAATGTGTTGTGTTGCATTGAGGGGTGCAAAGTACTAAACTGACCCCTGAGTTTTTCATGGTGCTTTGCTTTCTATCCCTCACTGATGCCCTGTCTACTGGACCCAGCGGGCAGAGAGCTGCACTCGGACTGCCTCGCTCTCGTTCAGGCCCCGAAGATTCAGGTGGAGTCTGAGCTCACACTGCCTCTGGACATAAACAACTACCCCATCTCCAAATTTGTCCAGGCTCATTTCAGGGTAAGGCAGCTGTAACAGACTGCAGATACTATCATACTGTTTTAAAATACAATACAAAGAACACTGTTTCAATTTAAATCAACTTTCAACTTAAATCATTGAGGATCTATGACAAGTGAAACTAAATACATCCCTTTAGAGTCAACATTTTGTAGTTTTCCATCTCTCAGTTAATCAATTATTGGGTGCAACCAATGAGATTTTAGTATTGAGCTTTGCAGCTGGTTCAGTTGCTCAAAAAATGTTGGGATTTTTAAAAGCCAAACAATTCATCCCTGAATTGGCTGTTCATCCCTGATTTGTAGTTTATTATGTATAAAGAAAGATGTACACTGCCTGAGAAAGCCAAGAGCTTCATAATGTTGAGATCCAAATACCTGCTGGTTGTGTGTGTTCACAAATCCCTTCTTTATGTGCAGGAGCCAAAGTTTGGGATGTTGACAGCGCCACTCCAGACACCTCTCACCCATGTGGATGATGACCTAAGGCAGTATGCTCTCAGTGTCTTCGTAATGGTAAGACTTCTGCACAGTCACCCTTTACAGCAGCCTGATGTACTCTAGGATCACTGTATTGCTTTACTGTGAATTTCAGGTTTTGAGGTTCATGGGGGACCCTCATCTCAATGGTGCTCAGGAGAACCTGTTTGGGAATTACATCATTCAGAAGGGGCTGTCCATGCCAGGGCTAAGGGATGAGATCCTGTCCCAAATTGCCAATCAAGTCTGTAAAAATGAAAATGCAGACAACTCAGAGAGGGGGTGGCTGCTCCTGTCGGCCTGCCTGAGTGCCTTTGCACCATCAGAGAAAATGGACAAGTATCTGCTGAAGTGAGAAGTCTCTCATTACTGCCAATAATGTTTTTGTGTCTTTTTTGCAGAATGATCTTCTAAGAGTGGTGTTTCCTATTTCTGTTCTGTAGGTTTGTCTCAGACTACGCCTACAATGGCTACAAAGCCGTCTGCCAGCACAGGCTTATTCAAGCCATGCAGAAGTCCAAGTATGGCCCAGAGACTGCCAGGACCTATCCACCGTCTTTGTTGGAGTGGACAGCCAATAGGAAAAGAGCAAATATGGTGTTACAAGTGCACTGCTTTGATGGTGAGTGTTGTTGTGACCCAGAGAGATTGGTCAGGCATTAATCATTGACAACAAGTAAATAGCTTTATAAAATACCACTCCTCTCATTGATATTCCAACAAGCTAAAGTAACAATATCTGTATAAGCATAAGTTACTGTTTTGACCTTACAAAAGGTTTTGTGCTGCCAGGCATTAACACTGCATTTATCTTACAGTTGTTCTCCAGCTGTCTAACTATGTATTTACAGAGTCTTGGTTGTGAAGTATACAATAGCTTTATACAAAGACAAATAATGAAAGGCAAGAACATGCCATTTATAGAATCCATTTAATTTCCCTTTTCCATTTCTCTGATCCTCTGGTTTGAAAATGAAAGCAGAGTGGCACATTGAGGTTAGCAGTTTATTTCTGACAGCTTGAGGCTGGTCCTGTTACAAAGACAGTTCACCAAGGCCAGCTCTCGTTGCCAGACAAGCTGCCCTTGTTTTCTCTCATTTCCTCTGTCGAACCTGGCAGTACGTTACCGTGGCCTCTCTGGAAATGTTATAGCGGATTAGTGGACATTTGATCTGTGGTGATGTGCGCCACATTGTAGAGATGGCAAAACCCTGAAGCTATTTTCTTTCAGCATTGTCCTCCTCTTCCCACTGTCCACCTGTCCATCAGGTGCGTCCTTCCTGTGTCCTCTTCACTCCTGGACAAATGGGGAAGATCTGGCTGGGGACATCCTGCAGCACAGGTACCACCCAGCCACTGCCACATGGAAACCCATTACTGAGCAACAATAGCCAAATAAAATGAATCCATCTGTCATCACTGCTCTTGCTTTTCATTCAGTTGGAGTGATGCCTCCTTGTAATGCAAAATTCAAGTTTAGAAAAAAAGTCAGAAGTCGCAACAGTCCATTTGACTTACTGTGGATCTGTATGGGAAGTTACCTGCGAGAGGGATTCAACAATACACAGCCAGGCTCGGCACTGGGAGAAAATGCTGAGGGATGCAATTGCAGCCCAGGGGGGTCCACAAAAAGTCATAAATACTATGTAGATATTGGGATATATGGAGACAACTGGAGGTGCACTGACATCCATCTGGGGGTGCAATGCACCCCTAAGCGCCCCCATAACACCGGGCCTGTACACAACCATAACTACAATTCCAGATTGCTGCCCAGTTCACATGAGCACAGTAACTCCTGGGTTATAAATCTAAGTCAGTGGATGATTACATAAGTTCTGTTTGCTTTACGTTCCATGAGCCCCGGGGTCAGTGTCTATTGTGGTGATGCTGTGTTGCTACAGGGGGGTGTCAGAGGGCTGGAGAGGGTGGTCTGTCCTCATGAAGGAGCATGGTCAGTGGGTGGAGCTCGAAGGACACGATTATGTCATGGACCTCATCTCTGACCTTGAGCTGATGCCGGACTTCCCAAAGCAGAAATCCTTCTTCATCATCTCTTTTGAGGACCCATCCAGGACAAGACCCAACGCCACCATGTAGGCATCTGTGTCCATTGGTGGTGTCCATCAGTGGTTCATTTTACTGAGTCTTGCTAATGGTCGGACTGATTAGTCTTCTCTTGCATTGTAATTGCTTTGGAGAGGGAGGTGTGGATGGTGATAAATACTCAAACCACAAGGCCTGTTATCTGAGAGCAGGAACGGAACTCACTACGTGCCCAATTTTGTGATCAGATCGATTTAGCCTCTAATGTTTCTGGAACTTCACCCAAACATTAATTTGCCTCCAGTTTCCCTCCACCACTGGCTGTGGTCCTTGCTTGCATGTAATGAAACCACTTTACAGCCATTTTCTGCATTGAGCAATTGTCATCAAGTGTTCTGTGTTTTTTACAAAAAAAAAACAAAACTGGTAGAGAGTTGGCTGTATTTTGGCTTTTGCTGTGCATCAGAATCCCAGAGGAGCTGTGCGTCCAGTTTTAGACCATCAAAATAACACCATGTGATGGTCTTCACAGAAGCCTGTTTGGGACCGGCTTTGATTCAGACGAGGACAGTCCCCTTGCTCATGCAATGAGACATGCACCTCGCTCTAGCCTTCCTGACTCTGACGGGTATTACAGCCATGGTGAGGCCCCCTAAACCGTACATTATATTCCCAATCAAACATCATTCCCTTGCGTGTTTAAAGTAGGTGTTTCATGAACACTAATCAATTCTCATCCTAACAGAGGCTGACAGCTTTGGGGAAGCTCCGACCCAGAAGGGCATGGACCGCTACCTTGACAGCCTCTTTGACCCAGTGCTGTCCTATGGCAATGGGGTATTGGAACAGCTCCATTTTCCCACTCTGCTATCTAGTTTATAGTATAAAGGTTATGTTAGTAAAAACAACTTTTAATTCAACTCTTTAACTTGTGTAGACCCTATGGCTTAAAACAAATGCAAGCCTTAATTTCCTTGTAATTTCCTGCACTGCACCCACATTTTGATTGACAGCAAAGTTTATATTACATTTATTGTTACATTAGAGACACACATTGCTATACCTCAACATGAATTTTACACACAATACTTCTGCAATTGGTAATGTGGTAATTCAGGTAAAGTGAGTGGTCACACCATGTATTGTCTGCTGGCCATTCGATCCTGTGTGTGTAAGAATTTGCATGTATCAGATGTGTTCTATCAGCAATTGAACCCCACCAGCAAAGGAGTGATTAAGTTACTGAGTTACTGTAATTCTCCCAACACTGATATCTGCCAATTCCCTCAGTGTAATGGTTGTACATGGGCCTGTTTTTAAAGGGGATCGATTTACCATGCCTGAGGATATGACACTTAGCAAATGAATGGGTTATTTTTTAATGAGGCGTGTCCTACATTCTCAGAGGTTTCCAGGATCACAGTTCTTGGGCTTTTCCGAAAGGATGCTGATGGACATCTGAGAGGTGCAACAGGGAAATCCGAGCAAATGTTCTGTGCGCTGAATCAGAACTGTGTTAGCCTTGATTATCGTCATGTACTCATTCTCACTGTGGCCACAGGAATATGGGACACTCAGCCAAAAAGCAGAGCCTGTCCCTCTTAGGGAGTGTAAGGTGATGCCAAGAGCAGCTACCCTTTGCCATACCCTCTCAGATCAGCACTGAGGATCTGAGCCGTGCAAGTTATCATTCCTCACTGCTGCATCTCTCTGCCTCTCCTGAAGGATGTGGAGAGGGCAGCCAGCGTGTCCAACAGGATGAAGGGGGGAGGAGGGATCGGAGGGGGGAACGGTGACAGAGAGAAGCCAGGTACCAGTGGGCCTTACACCCCAGGGTGGCAGTCCGGAGGTGAGTCTCTCTGCATGCTTTCACAGCTAAATAATATATGCTGGTCCAGTTAGTATGTAGTAATTCTGAATCTGCTAGGACAAACTTTGTCTCACTTTGTCTTCAACCAGTAGGAGCATTTTCCTGTGTGTAATATAAGACGTAGGTATTCTGAGTACAATGTTGTGTAATAACTGATGATCACTTGGCTTGACATTTAGAATATGCTGGCATACAAGCTAGTAATGGTCACTGCTAAACCTACCTGGCACTTTGTTGTGATCTCTGTGTGCAAAATGTCTCTCTTCATAAGATGGATTATCCTTGGACACACAGCTACAGTGTGAAGTTTTATTAAACAGAATAATGACTCACCTTCCTTCATAGATAATTGATTAGCTGTCCTATGTAACATCATATGAGAACCTCTCTCTGTTCCAGAACAATAGATCTAGGTCACTTTCCTGACCCTGTACACTGTAACCTATACTTACCTCGAAGCCACAAATGGAAAAATGCATTTGCAGTCATTTTTCCTTGGTGAATCAGCATTCCAATGAACTCACCAGTAGCTCAAAGAAATAACAGATGCGATCTGATGGTACATTACTATTTCCTTGAACATGTCATTACACCTGACAATACCCATCTGTCTTTCGGGCATTTGAGTTTGAAGTATAGAACCAAAGTTTGATATTGTATTTTGTATTGCCATTGTATACATTTGTATGTGTATGTGCCATTGGGTGCACTTTATTTATTGTTAGTCTGTCTGACATTGTATCCTGTGTGGTGTACTGTCAGCGGTGCCAGTGCTGCCCATGGCGGGAGGGGTCATGCCGGCGATGCCAGCAATGCCGGCGATGCCAGCAATGCCTGTAGTCCCCACTATGCCCGTGATGCCTAGTGTGCCAACTGTCCCCAGGATGCCAGGTATTGTATTTGTGGAAATGACCGCCAGTCCTTACTTGCACATGTTTTATGAGCCAAAGCTTCCATTAAAACAATGTACCCTCACCTTGGCACAACCAAATGACGAGGCAAAATTGTGGCATTTGTGCAGGGCATGGTGGGCAGGATTCTGGTAATTGTCTCAGGGTTAATTACACCAGCATTGTCTTGTTCCCCAGGTGCAGAACAAACTGTACTGGCACAACAGCAGCAAGCCATTATCAACCAACAGGCAATAATTATGGTTTGTATCCTCGTGACCTGAAGCACATAGCCACCATATACAAATGCAGTTTTCTCAGCAGAAGTTGTGTTAACAGTATTGTGGACAATTAGCTGTGCGAGCATAGATCTGCATGTTTTTGCTTTCCAGGCACAGCAGATGACCATGCAGGCCATGGCCTTAGTCAGCAGCCCTGTGACCAGCCCTCTGACAAGTCACCCCACCAGCCCGCTCATGAGCCCACCAACCAGCCCTCCGACCAGCCCACTGATCAGCCCCTACGCCAACTACCCTGCTAGCCCCTACGCCAGTCACCCTACTAGTCCCCAGACTCAACACAGCCCACCCAAGAGTTTGACCCCCCTGCCCCGAGCCAACATATCCACACCGGTAAGTTCAGGATAGCTGTCACTACTCAGACACAACTGTAATATTGCAATACATTTGGACACTCTGACTGTCTGTATAGGGTTCATCCTCTAGCAATACTGCCCGTCTAAAGTCCCCTTAAATTCCAAAAATATAGATTGTTCATGCACATTATTGTTCACATCTGAGGATCCTTCAGTATTGACTCATGATACTTGACTGTTGCAGATCAAAACATCAAAAGGCAGCCTTTCTCGCAAGAAGGCACCTGCTCCTCCTGTGAAAAAGGAGAAACCGGCCCCGCAGAAAATAGGTACATTCACCTGGCTTTACTGTGCCCCCTCCTGGACAGGACTGGTAAAGCTCAATGCTGTGCTGTTAAAAACCCAAGTGTATGAGGTGTGATAGTGAATGCAAGCTGTGGAGTGTGTTGTCTTATTGTGTGCTGTGATGTACAGACTGTGTGGGTCCCCCTGTCACTCTCTGTGGTTTGACAGCCATTTCCCCATTCCACAGGCCCCAGCCGAACTGCACCGCCTGGAGAAGTGGTGAAGTCCTCCATTACCAACTCAGAGCACATAGTGCCAAGCCACAACATCAAGGACATTATTAAACACTACCAGACACCTCCCCCAGAACAGCCAGTAGAGATAAAAAGGTAAGCTTCCACGTCAGACTTAATCCATTCAGCAGACCCGCAACAGATTTAGCGTGAATAGCGTCATACAGTATGTCACCATTTAGCAAGCCACACTTGCACTTGGCCTGCCCAGGAGGAAGCAGACTGTGGATTCCAGCAACTATTTGTGGTGTTTCCATGACCTTTCACAAGCCTAGGCTGTTGCACTGGTGTCACATGCAGTGATTTAGGGCCAAGATCAATGGACCTTACAAAGGAAAGGCCACAAGTAATTGTGGGAAACAAATACACAATTACTATGCAGCATTTTTTTTTACTGTGGTGTTTTCATGGCGTCAGGCTGGTGAGGAAAGACACATACTGTACAGTTCACAGACGAGAGTGTTGTTGGTTAAACCTGGCTATGCCAAAAAATAAAAGTCAAACATGAGTAGCTTAAAACACCATCAATATTACAGTATTGGGATGTTAGAGAGTGAAACAGGTACTTAGAAATAGCAGTTGCAGTACCTAAAATGCTGCCCCTAGTTGTTTCAGTGTGTTACCTGAAAAAAATCAAATTGAAATCTCCCCCCCCCCTTTCCCACCTGCAATTTTCCTGTTATTGTCTATGATTACTCATCAGTGCTTCTTTTTGAGTTGTATATTTCTAGTACAACTGTTTCACATTAAGGTCGGCCTCAGTAAATTTTTCTGAGATTTTTGTAGCACTTTTTCAATTCTTATGGATGACTCAGGGAGCTACACTTGAGCTTAAATCACCAGCTTGAACTTCACCCTCTTTGCCTTTTCTCTTCTTAGCTTTTCCTAGTGCCCTCTTATGCTTTTGTGGTTTTGCTCCTCAGTTCTCTGAATCTCTTTGCTTTTCCCTTAACCAGGTTGCACAGTTGCAAAGTCATAGTAGAGCAAGTTATCCCTGTCCCATTTCAAGCTGGCTGATACCAGAGCCTGACCAGCCCAACAAAAAAAAGACAGAGACACAACTGTGGCTGGGTCAAAAGTTCAACCCGGTGGCTGACACCACTGGCAAACAGGGGTGTCATTGAATTTCAATGCAAATATCGATAAACAAATGCAGAGGAAAGTAAGGAAATAATTTCAATTTCTGCCACAAATCACAGGAGGGAGGGGAAAGTGTTTGTAAAGAAGATGGACCCCCACGATGAAGCCATGATGATCCTGAAGGGACAGATGACCACTCAGCCCCCTCAGGTACTGGCAGCACTTCATTTCATTGAAATCATTTCAGGTTTAGGAGCTTATTATCTTGCACGGCAGCGAGGACAGGATGGATTTTTTATTCTTGTCTTGGTTCAATGATTCCTATGAGCTGTTTTTTTAGTGAAAGTGCATACTTGTTCTGCAGACTTTATCCTATGTCATATTGCCATGATGTTATGGTATTCCATATTATTTTTGTTTCCCATCAACTAGCAGAGAAAGCCCACTGCCATTGCTTCTGCTGCAGCCCCAGCAAGGGAACAGATCAGGGAGGATGCTGGGGTGGTGAAGCCAACCAGGAGTGTGAAGGTCAAGAAGCCCCAGGCCCCAACGCCAGCGAGCATTCAGAGGGCCCCCGGCCCCCCACCCCCACCAGGTTAGTGCACTGCAAGATATACTCTGATGATGATGCATCATGGGAAACAGCATAATGACTGAAGGATCTGTGTGGAAACGCAGTCTCCAGAGACCTTCCGGTGGAGGAGGAGACCATTCAGACACAGTTGCACCGGAGGAGCAGTGAGGAACACTACACCTACACCAATGTGCCCTGGAAGATCTACCTCAGGAAGGAGGTGAACCCCAGCCTGCAGCCATGCCTCCCAAAGGAACACCCCCATGATTGTTTTTCTCCAGTGAACTCAACAATAATTACACTGTCTTCTGTTATCACTGACAAATTGACAAGTGACAGCATCTATTTCTATACATCTATTTCCTAAATCCACTGCATGAAGGCTAGCCCTCATTTTACGTCACAGTTGTTGGGGACAGAAAAACAATGTCTCGCTGTCTTTGGTTGCAGGTGTTCTACCCAAAGGACAGCTTTAACAATCCATTAGTTTTGGATCTCATATTCAAACAGGTATGTTATATACATATGGGTAATACTTTACAGTACTGTTACTTGTTTGAGCTGCTGCCATTTTGTTTCGTATAACGTTATTTATTGTTTTGCCTGACATTTATTTTCTTCATCTGACAGATAGTCAATGATACTTTTTCGGAGGCATGTGTACGCATCACCAAGGAGGAAAGGCTGAAAATGAAATCCCTGTTTGGTAAATGATATGTCATTCAACTTGCAGCAGTGGTATTTACATATAATGTTGTGCAAGAACCTATAACATAGCACTTGCTTTAATTCATTAATAAACAATTTAAGGGTAATTTAGAAGGCCACGGAGAGACTAGTTCAGTAAGTTCTAGTTGTTTTTGCGACAGCGGAGCACAAAATCGAGCCAAGCTCTGTCGCCCAGGATGAGAGCGTGAAGAAGAAGATTGTCACTGCTGCCAGGGACTCCTGGGAGATTTACTTCTCACGCCTCTTCCCAGCCTCCGTAAGTGTTGTATCTTCACTCTCTGTGGCTATGTATTGTACATATCACATTCACATTTACATTTATTCATTTGGCAGATGCTTTTATCCAAAGCGACTTATAAGTGAGCTCAAAAGGCATATCAAATGGCATAACCCTCAGAGCTGTGCCTCACATGAGCATGTGTATGTGCACTAATATGTATCACGGCTATATGTGCCACAGGGTAGTGTGGGAACTGGAGTCCAGGTCTTAGCTGTATCACACAGTGGAATCAAACTGTTGAAGATGGTGAAGAGCAGCGCTGCTGCCCCAGATTACTTCAGAGTCCTGCGACCATACAGGTACTTGTGTGAGGGGTGTGGGCTACTCACTGATAAGCAACACTTACCAGGGTAACAACAGAATGGGACAAGCTGTTGACGACATTTTTATTTGGTGTGCTGTTAGTTTGTCACTCTCAAGCACTTGTTGACACTTTTTTCTCACATCTCATTCAGGGGATGCTTTAGATGGTAAATTTGACACCATTTGTTTTTTGTTTTTTTTTTCCCTTCCATTTTTAGCTACACAGACATCATGTTTGTGACAATCCCTTCCAAAAACATGCTGGAGTTCAACCTGACCAATGAGAAGCTCATTCTGTTTTCTGCTAAGGCGCCGCAGGTCAAAACTATGGTTGACTTCTTCATCACAGAGCTGAAGAAGGTGAGTCACTGTCTTAATGATGGTGACAGCTCTGGCATGTGGGTTTGGTCTGAGCACTGTGCGTGATCAAAAATCTCTTCTCTCTCCCGCTGTAGGATTCAGACTATGTGGTGGCGGTGCGAAATTACATCACAGATGACAGGACACTTCTGAGCTTTCATAAGGGTGACATCATCCGTTTGCAGATCATGGAGGGCCTGGATGAAGGTGAGACATACTGATGGGGGCTTTAGCAAAGCCGGTGAGCCCCCATCTCCCTGCTACTTAAACCTTGGAGAAATGTTGACCATTTAAACCTCACCTAAGCAGATAACCCTCTTGGAAACTGGACAATATGAAGCAGTGGTCAGTAACTGGTACGTGTGAAATCATCAGAGTCTTGTCCTCTAACCCTGTGGCTGTCTTACAGGCCACTATTATGGCTGTGTTGTGAGAAAGAAGGTGATGTTCCTGGAGGAGTTAAAGAAAGACACACCTGACTTTGGTGGGTCTGTGTGGCCTGATGGCATTGAGTGGCTGTTGGTTGTTGCTGTTGTTTAGTGTGCTTATGGATAAAACAGTGCACAGATTTCTCTATTTTTGGACCCAGTACAGTCTCACAGCAGTTTCACGCGTATGTCTAACGATTTACTATAAATTACATTGCCACTGCTTTCCATTTGTGCTGGGCTTGAAATACCCTTATAAATGACAGCTGTTTTTCAGTAAGCATTTTACTGCTCTTCCTTGTTTGCAGTGGTTATGGATGAGTTTGCAGGATAAATAAATAACCTTCAAGATGCAAGGGAATAGTAATGCATGACTACATGACAATTCTCTTGTAGTTAGAGCCGCAGGTCCTCACTATGACTGTAGTAGCCTCTGTCTTATTGTTCAGGACTTCAGGTCTGCTGTGTTATTTCTTCATTCATTCATGCTGTTCGTTACACTCAGGCTGGAAGTTTGGAGCGATCCATGGACGTTCAGGGATCTTTCCTGTGGAGTTTGCCCAGCCGGTAGCCGCTCCTGACTTCATAAACCTGCCCATGGACAGGAAGGAGGAGCCCAAGAACAAGCAGGGAAAGGTGGCTGCGTCTGCTGCGGTGGCTGTGGCTGTGGGCTCGGCTGTGGCAGCCTACGAACTGGATCGCACCATTGAGGTACAGAGCCAAGGCCCACTTAACTGCACTTCTGCCTGAAGCCCATGTTAAACACCCACTCACAAACAAATAATTTAAACTAAATCTCAAGTGTGAGGCTGCTGGTCAGTTTAGGATGTACTGACAACTGTGTTTAAATCAATGGTACAAAAATAGTCTGTCAGCTGGGTGGTTGGGAATCGCATTATGAAGCAGTGCTGGAATTCCCTGCAGGTGGCTCCCAACAGCAGTGAATTTACAGATGGATACGGAGATCACAGCAACATGGGGATGGATGAGGCTATGCTGCAGGACAGCCAGTACAACCTGGTGGAGTTTGCCAAGAAATACTTCAGAGAGGCCCAGAGGACAAAAAGGTCTGTCATTCTACTCAGCAGGTTACGTCTGACTGCTCTGTCCAGCGCTGCAGAAAGGAAATTAAAATGATTAACCATTATGTTTTCAGTGATTCATTTAAACAGAAATCAAAGAAGGGCAAGGATTCCAGAGAACCATCAGACATGGTGAAATATTCCAAGGTAACTCTGACATTACAATTAAATTAATGCTTGCAATTTCTACACCACAAAATAAGGTGTACATTTTGAAAAGTATTTACAGCATCTGTTTTCATTAAATTATTTCCTTTTCTCTGAGTAGACACCAATTCAGGAGTCCTTGATAGATTTCACAGATGAAAATATGAACAAAGTGGCAGCAGAAATTTTCCTGGGTAAGTGAGGAGCATAATGTAGTGAAAAGAAACCTCTCAGGACCCCGATCCCAAATGTTGTTATGTAAAGAAACCATAACAACATTTGGGAACGGGTCCGGAGAGATTGATTTTCACTCTGTAGCCTAAACACAGTTGAAACTTAAGTCCCGTTCCCTTTCTGAATTGTCTCTCATAATCAATGTTTATAGAAACAGAGCTGTGTATATGACAGTGCTTATCTATAAGCCTTGGTTTTCTGTGCTGTTTACAGCTGTGATGAAGTTCATGGGAGACTATCCTCTCAAAGGTCAGACGGAGCAAGACGTCATCTGCATGTTTCTAAGGGTACGCTACTGATCTCCTCTCTGATTAGGGCAATTTAAACTGTCCTTTGAAACTCTCATTCCAGAATTAACATGACAGAATGCTATGCTTTGATTACATGAATTTCAGCCTCAGAGGACCACCGTGCTGTTATGTGTTAGTTAATGGGTTATGTCAATGCTCTCTCTACAGCTCATTGGAGAATATGGATTGATGAAGGATGAGGCTTACTGTCAGGTCCTCAAGCAGATCACTGCCAACACCAGCTCCAAAGCGTAAGATGGGGGTTATCCCTTGACCATTCGCTACTTTTTTAAAAGGAACTCACCCTTTCAGGGGCGAGCAAAATCCTAGGCTGCCCTTACATTGTCCTGTCCCTAATGCTCTACAGGGACAGCTGTCAGAGGGGCTGGAGGCTGTTGTACATTCTCACAGCCTACTACCGCTGCTCAGAGGTACTGAAGCCCTTCCTGTTTAAGTACCTGCAGGATGTCTGCAAGAGCCCCGGGGTCCTCTTCCAGGGTAAGCTGTTCAACAGGCACGATCGGATTAGTTAATTTAATGCCATAGTCACACTGAGACCGTGACGTGGTAACAAACATTAAGTACTTGTACACACACAAAATGTAATGTTTTAAAGGCACCAAGAATGGGCCTCTGTTTTGTGCTTGAGATACCAAAAATGCTTGTAAGGGCTATGTATGTGATGCTTGTTCTTATGTCTGGACAAATAATTTTCTATATTTCATTTTCAGAAAACTACTGTATTTCAAAGAGAGATGAAAACCAAAGGCAACCTTCATTTAGCTTCAATTAGCCAGAATTTATGTTAAATAATAACATAAAGACTGAGTAGTGATGGGTTTTTACAGCTCGGCTCTGGGGGCACTTTTCTGGTATTGACAGGAATTGCTAAAGCCTGTGAGCAGAACCTGAGGAAGACGCTCCAGTATGGTGGACGCACTGTATTCCCCAATACGATGGAGCTGAAGGCCATGATGGTCAGTTCACTCTGAGTCACGCTTTTGCAATCTGTATCACTTTCACTGTGCTTTTGCTAAATGCTTCTGTGCTCCTGGTTTCCTCAGGCTGGCCGAAGCTCCAAGCGGCAGATGTTTCTCTTTCCTGGAGGAACTGAGCGTCACTTGAAAATAAAAACATGCTCAGTGAGTCCCCCAGATGTTCCATTCTATACAGTGCAGGCTATTGTGCAATATGTAGAGAAGCCAGTAGCCATTCATGGTGGGGTATACAATGTGTCTCTTATTTGTGCTCAGATTGCTTTTGATGTCATCGAAGAGCTGTGTTATGAGATGGCTCTGCACAGATTGGAGGCCATGGATGAGTATGCCATCTTTGTGGTCACAAACAGAGGTGAGAAGCCCTGCAAAGTCCATGTCTAACATAACATTAGCCAGTGATAAATATCCATATTTCCAAGAAATGTCCTCCATAGAGACACAGGCTGAGTCAAGCCGACTACAATACCATGAATAAGCTGATTCAATTTGTTTTCGGTTGTGGAAAGGAGGAAAGGAGAACCCGATAATTCACTTTATGCGTGTCATTGAAACTTTTTATCTGAATCTTTCTGTAGGTCAGAATGTCCGGCCACTGAACAAGAGGGAGTACATCTTGGATATTGCCACGGAGGCTGAACAAATTGACAGTAACTATAGCTTCTGGTTCAGGAGAGTGATCTGGTCGCAGCCTTTGAAGTTTGACAACGAGCTCTGTGTCACCATGCATTTCAATCAGGTACAGTCAGACATGTAGGTGGCCGAATGGCAGGTAGTGATAGTGTTGGTGCAGAAAAGTCGCCAACAATGATAGGTGTGGTGCTTAGCTCCATCTTAAATTTTGTTGGGTGAAAGGTAATTTTGAAAATTGTATTTATTTGAGAAGGCCATGGTAGAGTAAGCGTCAGCACTCACACTGACCCTTCTGTCTGTCTGTGTTTGCCTCACCTGTCTGGGGGGCAGCAATCAATGTGACAGCATCTGAGTGTCACTTTCACGCCCATTGTCTCTGCAGGTGCTCCCAGATTACCTGAAGGCTCTGCTCAATGTCGTGCCCCAGGGGAAGGTCAGCGAGCAGCTTCTACAGCAGGTCTCCAAGCTGGCTGCCTTACAACACCGCGCCAAAGACAGCATCTATATCCCCACCACGTAGGTCAACAGAGTTACTGCATTTATGTCCTATGACACATAATACATAGTCTATGGCACAGGTCTACTAGTTAAGTCTGTGAAGACAATCAGTTCTGGCTAAATTCAAAATGTATGTGAAGCAGCAACAAGTGATTATGTAATACAATCCACTGAATCCATCACGTCTTTGAAGACACAGTAACTTCCATCAATATACTAGTCTCCTCTGTGATATTAACACTGTGGAAAACTTATGAGAAGCTGTTTGTTAGGTCCTCATGGCACCGGTCTCCAAATGGCATGGTTTTCCCTTTTCTGTGTCTCCCTCAGGCGTGAAGTCCAGGACTGCATCCCCCCTCAGCTGTATGGGCAACAGCGCCCGCAGCAGTGGCTGAACATGGTTACCCAGCACATGCAGCAGGTCCAAGCACTGAGCCCTCACCAGGCCAGAGCACAGTTCCTGGGTAAGACTGAACATTATCTACTGATCCAATCTCTTACACCCCACAGTTTAAAAGCTCATAAACAACAAATGAGCTACTTGGGCTGTAAGCAAAGCTGGTTTTTACCATGATTCAGCACAAGTGGCACTTTCAGCAGCGTCTCGAAAATGATGTGAACTGGTCTGTGCTTTGTGACCTCAGGGCTGGTCAGCGCCTTCCCCATGTTTGGATCCTCCTTCTTCTACATTCAGAGCAGTAGTAACAGCTCCATTGTGGCCCCCTGCATACTGGCTGTCAATCAGAATGGCCTGAACTTCCTCAACAAAGACACCCATGTGAGTCACACCTATTGGCTGCTGACTGGCAGCCTGTGCAGAGGTAGTGAAAGGCAAGCAGAGTAGTTTGCAATTACAGTTTGAAGGCTATCTTTTCAATTATTTTATCTAATTGCTTTGTTTAAGGCCATAGTCAGAACTGCATACAATGCTTACAAAGGGCAACTACAATAGAGAAAGCATCAATCATGAGAAAACATTTGACGTGTACATATGTAACATATGTAACATATAGCATACATTTTTTGGAAAAGTATATAACACATGTAACAACATGTTCTGGAAAAAAAAGTATCTGAAAATCAAACTCGGTAAGCACTGTACTGGACTGCACCAGGCAAATTTATAAAGCTGGGTACTCTTCCACAGTCCCACTCTCAGTGGCTTTCATTACCGTGCACAAACCATATCATCAGATTGCTTTGTCACCACTACAGAATTAAAGGAGCCTTAGCCTGCCTCTCCAGTGACACACAGAGATAGGGTTGAAGTATTTTACCTGAGGGAATGTCCCTCACACCTCCACTTCCACCTTGAACCTTAGGAGCTGATGGTGAAATTCCCTCTGAAAGAGGTACAGTCCACTCGCACCCAGAGGCCCTCGGCAGGGACCAGCTTTCCTTATGTGGAGATCAGTGTGGGGGACCTGATGTCCCAGCGTGTCACTCAGCTACAGCTGGAGCAGGTATGACTGGGACACTCACACAGCCAGACTGAGACTCCAGGCCTTTCCAGTTTTTTCCCTCTAATCTCCCAGACCCTGCAAAGGAAGGGAAAAAACAATAATTACCCCACCTCACAAGGGATAAACGTTTTTATTGCTTTATGGACTGTTGCTTTTATTTGTCCTTGCATAGTACAACACAGCCTGTGTCTGGTCTCTAATAGCATTTCTCACACTGTCTGCCAACCTTTGTCTTTGTCTTTTATTTCTCAAACCATTTTGATGATTTTGATGTGTTGTACTGTACACTCCATTAGTATTATGTGAAAATGCCAACTCTTGTAAAATGTTAATGGATATTTACTGGAAAGCCATGTAAATTGATGGCAGTGTGCTATTGTCTACAATGGAGTAGAAGGCATTAAATAATATGTAGAGCAACAGTATGCCAGGAAACCATTCTAGATAGAATATTAACTAGAATACTTGAAGGTAAATTTTCACATTTTCAAGAAATGTGTGATTTGTGTGTGTGAGAGTGTACAGTATGTTATTTTGTTTACAGTCCATTACAGTCCACTTGCAGATGGGTGGATGCTTTAGTGAGGTCTGTGTTGCTGATGACAGAGGTGTACTGATGTGTGACTCTGCAGGGCCTGGAGCTGTGCCGTGTCATTGCCATGCATATGGAGAACCTGCTGTCAGTGCGGGAGAAGAGACTAACGCTGCCCCCAAGCGAGATCACCCTGCTTTAGCACGGCCTCGCCCAGACAGCTATCTGGGTTAGACAGACACCTCCCTCCATATGGTGGCAGAGACAGAGTCCAGTCACGATATCCTACACTTCAACTACCTCTTTATGCCAGAAAGTACTTTGTTTTTCATTTTTGGGCTTTCCCTCTAAGAACTGAAAAGGGTTTCTTCATACAATGTGCTGTATACCAACATTACATTCTTTAGTAGGATTTAGGGTGGTGTACAAAATGCTTCCACAAATATCATGTTTTTGAAGAATTTCCAGTGCAAGTTGTGTCTTTCCCGTGACCTTTTTCTGGTTGGAAATCAAGAAAGTAGGCTGCATTAGCATAGCATTATTTTCAACTGACAGTACATATGAATCCTACATTAAAATACCGTTGGTTCACATTCAGTCCCTGTGTTGAAGCTAAAGCCACTATTCCTGAACAAAATCTAATGTCAAAATTATATAGATGTTGAATTATGTATTTTCCAATTTATTTAAGAGTATTTGCGCTCACTTGTAATACTTATATAAATGTGTATATCTGTGTGCATTGTCATTGTTTTGCACGAAGGACCACAAAACCGTTCAAAGCAATATTTTTGTAAAACATTAAATATTTCTATAGAAATATCAAACATCTGTGTGTATCAATTTGTTACTGAATCTATAGCTACCCCTAAAACAAATTCAATATAATATGTGAGAGGGTGAGGTGCTCTCTCTTGGTAGTCTCCCTGGGACTCCTGGAGGAATAAGTAGGTCAAAATAAAGCGACACTTAGCAATGACTCAGCTGTATAGGTGTCTAAAAGAGGAGTGTGACATACATACACAGCAGCTGTGCGGTCAGTCTCTCTGCACTACCTCTCACTTACAGGGTCTCAGAGAGAGTCTCTCAGATGCAAACACACATAAAACCATTTAGTATATTTCCTCATTCTTATTGAAAATGCCTTGCAAAAATGAGAGATGTTGTTCCTGTCAAACTTAGTTGTAAATTAAATAATCGACTATTCACATGAGCACAAGTGATAAAGTACAACAGATTCAGAGTAGGATAAACATTTGTCAGTGACAGAAACCGGAAGACAGTGTTTTCATCATCTGACTTTGCAATCCTTTGACCAGGGAGTTCTAGCCCTCTTATTTGTTGTACGTATTTTCCTCTACAGAATCACATGATAACATGATGGATTCTTGAACTGTACTTCCCTGCAGCATCCCTGCAGCACGTAGTAAACATGCACAGCTCCATCTTTTTGGCGATGTCAGTCATGTTTCTGGATGTCAAAATCGGAAAGTAATATTGAGTAAGATTCTGCAGTGTGATTGGAAAATGATGATACAACAAATTTAAGTCGTAAGTCCATAAAGTGTGACAAACCTTTACTTTACATTGTGATCTATGGAGACTACTAGAACCATCACAGGTGAAACATAATACTAAAATGACATAATTCTTGGTCTTAGTCAGTTATTGCTACACTCATAAACATTGACAGCAAAACATAAAGGATACCAAAAGAATTCATATTTTTTACTCTAAAACTATTCATGCCAGCTTCAAGAAGAAATGAATTAGGAGTTATGGTTGTGCACATTAACACAATTATTCTAATTGATGTTTATGAATATTATGAGCTGTTATACAATTCATAAATGTCAAGTAAAATAGCTGTTTAAACTTAACTCACATTTATGAAAGCAGACTGAATCTTTTCTGTACATAATACATAACGGGACAAGTCATAATCATTACAACATGTCAGAGTCCAAGTGCATTTAAAATAAAATAAAAAATCATAACACTAGACCATAGGCTTTGTTGCATCTGCACTGTGTATTTGGTGGTTCAGATTAAGGTAAATGGAATCAAAAGCATCTGGAGGTTCACATGCTAAGTGACCCTGCCAGAAGTGTACAGCTCCCTTTTGCTCCCTACTTTTAAGAATGACATTTAAGTAGGCACAGATTTAGGCAGCCACATCACAGCATAAAGACCCAGGACTTGTTTCCTCCACCAAACTTGATGATAGAGTCCACTGTTTCGTTTTTCGCGTATAGTTCCCTTCCATTTTTAAGCCAATGAAATTTTTGAAAACAGTATGGCCCCTTTTCTGTTTGCTATTATTGTCCAATCAGAGCTGCCAGGGGCGGGTTTATAGCAGTGTGATCTGTCTCGAGGATATTCTATTTCGGCATCGAAAAACGAACGAATTTGGATGCGGTGGTGGATGCACAGGAAAAGATGGAATAAGGTTTAAGTGAATTCGGTTAGTGTAGGGAAAATGTGGTAGTACAACTCCTGAGGCGTTTTATATTACTCTGGCGTTCTACAACGTTTCCTTCAGGTGTTGAGGAGTAGTTAGTTATTGCTTTGAAGGAATAAACGCACTGGTCCAATTGAGCACGCGCGGAATGGGGAGCATGCGTGTTCTGACTGGGTTACACGAGTTTATTTTTCTCTGCCTGTTTTTATGTAGCTAACTAATGCTAATGGTGAAGTAGGTCCTTATAGCCAGCGGGGTAGCGTAACTTGGTTGTAGAAGTATATAAATTAATTGCGTAAGTGGCACTGTCACTATAGATTACATCAATAACCTATACAGTTCATATATAACGTTATCAACAAATCCATGCATTCGGTACAGCTAGCTGGCTCGCTAACGTTAGGTAGCCCAAGACGTTAACGTTAACAGTAGCTGGACAGCTAACGTTAGCTAGTTGTCTCTAGAATGACTGTTGTCCTCTGTAACATATCAAACTAGCTAACGAGCTCACTAGCATATAACAGTTATCAAGTTGTCGCGCTGACTATTTTCCCTGTCACGGTAGACTGTAGCCGGAGTAGCAAGCTTGCATGGAAGCATGCATAGGCTTAACTAGCAGGAAGGCTCAGTAATATCCAGTTCCCCCACGCGAAAATCAACGTGACACGATTCACGTCATTATTTAATATAATTTTCCACAATCTTAAATATGAGAACAAAACGTCATTTTTATCAGCATATTTAATTTAGAAAATGGCAGCAAGCGGCTTTACAGATCTAAGGGAGAAACTGAAGTCTATGACTCCACACAGAGACAATTACAAAAACAAAAATTCAGACCACAGCAATGGAAGCAAGCGCAAATACCACGATTCAGAGGAAGACTTCAGTGACCCTGAAGAGCAGCGGGAGGTGGAGGCCCGTAAAGTCAAGAGCGGAATCACACAAGTGAGCATTTTTAGCACAGAGGAGTGCTCCGTTATAGAGGCAAAGATTGACGAGATCGTTTCCAACGGAGAGAAGGGTCTGTACAGAGAACACACTGTGGACAGGGCACCTCTTCGGAATAAGTATTTTTTCGGAGAGGGTTACACCTACGGTTCTCAATTGGAAAAGAGGGGGCCGGGACAGGAGCGTCTGTACTCCAAAGGGGAGGTGGACGACATCCCAAATTGGGTGCACGAGCTGGTCATAAAGAAACTAGTTGCCAGTCGCGTGATACCTGAAGACTTTGTCAACAGCGCTGTCATTAACGACTACCAGCCGGGAGGATGCATAGTCTCCCATGTGGATCCCATTCACATTTTCGAGAGGCCCATCGTCTCAGTTTCGTTCTTCAGCGATTCGGCGCTGTGCTTTGGCTGCAAGTTTCAGTTCAAGCCCATCAGAGTGTCGGAGCCGGTTTTGTTCCTCCCTGTTAGGCGCGGGAGTGTCACAGTTCTCAGGTACGTGTGACAGCAGAGGGAAAAGGCAGTTATTGTAGACTAACCATAGGCTGTGGGTTACCACAGTACCTTGTGGATGTAGTTCAGCTCCAAGTGGTTCTTGCTTATTTGCATTAATTTTCTATCTAACACAAATATGTTGGATTTAGTTAGCGGGACTAGCTATCACAGTGGCGTTTGTAATTTGTAATAAAACGTTCATCAGACCTATTCATATTTCTGCGAAGAATTGTACCATTTATGTGATATAGCTCTTTAGTAGTAATGGTCTTAACTTATTCCTTTAAACGCATCGATCTGTATTGTATTAGACAGAATTAAAATAAAGTTTCTGATTGCATGTATTCAGCTTGTAAGCAAGTTTCCATGAACATCAGTACAATAAAGCACAATTCAGATTTTAGATGATTTAAGAAGTATGTTTTTGTTGTTTTTCTTACCTGTCCCTCTGTTATGTCATCAGAGGTCAGTGTTATTTCAAGTCATGGTATTTGAAACCAGTCCCATGCCCTTTCTCTTGGAAATAGTTGATTTGAGTAGATGGCAACAGAGTGTTTTCTTTTGGCATATATGCACACTATAAATTGTTCACCAGTGCATTTACAGGTACATATTGTTAGATTTAAATGAAACTTTGAATGTGCTAAATTTCCCAGTGTGCAGCTGCACATTTTCAGTTTATATCCTCAGGTGGTAAGTGTGCACATCGAATCAACTTTTCATTCACCTGGAAGATGTTGACTGCACAGAGGTTACATCTGGAGGGACTTTTCTATCAGAAGTGCTTGTCCTGGGGTTTAATGCAGCCTGTATTATCATTGCAGTGGTTATGCCGCAGATGAGATTACCCACTGTATTCGACCACAGGATATCAAGGAAAGAAGAGCTGTTATCATACTAAGAAAGTGAGTACTTCTGTTTTGCCACTAGAAAGATAAAGATTTTGAAATGTATGACATGGAAAAGTAAATTTCTCCTTTTGATATTTTGTAGAACACGACCTGATGCACCACGACTGGAGACAAATTCACCCAGCAATGCAGTCCTTCCTGCCTCCATTCCTGACAGACACCTATTGAAAGCAAAGCGGTCTCATCGAAAGGCAGATCCTGATGCAGCACATAGGTGTGACTCCAAATAGCGACACTGAACACATTATAATGGCCACTCTCCTCCATCATTTAGCTTCACAGGCCAAAAACCTCCCTTTCTCTCCACAATCACATGGTGACTATTCTGTTTACTGATTCAGGTGTAGTAGGTTTTAGGGTGGAAGTACAGCAGATAGATGTCACTTAGAGACCAAAGCAACATTGCAAGAATTTGTGTTGAAGTCAGTTTTAAAGTGTGTGTTGATTGGCGCTTTGCTGTAGTAGCTAACCAACTACCTGTAAGCAAGAATGGACCAAAAACATTATCTGTAATAGAATGGAATAGAAGAGAATGGAATTGTTATGCCCTTTTGTACCTTTGATTTAAGTCGCTCTGAATGAGAGTGCCTCCTAAATGACAAAGTGTGAAATGGAATACTCATCACCCATGGAAACATACAACCCCTGCACTACTTGATAGAGCCTTGTTTGTGTTGGAAGTCAGTTTCTTTTTTTCATGATAATGAAATTCCTCCTCGCAACCTTTCTTTGAACTCGCCTACACTGTTGCCGAATCAGCAGCACTATTGCACAGGAAATAAATGTAATCTTTTCCATGCTGGCTCTGCGTTCTTTTGAAATTTATTGCACAGTAAGCTATAGCAATCCTGTAGTGTCAAGTAGAGTGTAAATGTGTTTTATGTTTTAGTATACAGATGTTTGTGTGTTGTTTTAGTCTGCTGACACCCTCTAATAAGTGAATGTGTATGGTGTGCCTCAGCAGTTACAAAATTTTGTAATGTGTTGAAGTGAAGAATTCCAAGCCCTTTAAAAATGTTCCCCTTAGAATGATGTCCATAGAAGGTCCTTCTGGCAGGCTAATGAGTAACACGCTGAGCTGTATGACTTGTTGAGATTCTGTAATGTAATCTGCCGCTGCTTCTTCAGGCCTCGCATCCTGGAGATGGACAAAGAGGAGAACCGCCGCTCTGCCGTCTTCCCCCGGCACCGCCGCAGGAGCGGCTCCAGCGCCGAGAACTTCTGGAGGAGGTCCCATGAGTCCGCCAGGAGCTACGACCATCCCGACGACAGCGCAAACTCCGCTCGAAAAGTGAAGATGAGACGCCACTGAGGGGGAACTGTCTGCCCAGGACACCAAAGGCCCACATGGAGACGTGTCCAAAAAAAAAAAAAAATCCTTTGTTTGCATGCAGGTTTAGAGGTAGATGGGTCATATGTCAGCAATCAAGTGGGCCAGTAATTTGAATTTGTTTGGGGGTGTGGAGGGGGTTAACAATCTGAGGAATGTGAATAAAGCATTTATTTAGTTCTTTACCTTACAGTGGCCAGTAATGTTCGAATTCAGTAACTTTGAATCCAAATATCACCAATTGATGTGAGTAGTCCCTTGTCAAAGCAGTCTCCGGTGCACAGTTGTTAATTCCCACAAGAGGGGAGGCCCATCATCAGTTATCCAGAAGCCTTTATTCTCTTAATGATATCAAATGAGATTAAGTAGTTCCTGCATGTTTTTGTTGTTTGTATTGATTTAAATAAAACTCGGTATCCATCTGTGGCAATATCTCAGATGGAAGTCTTCTGGAATCTTGACATCTACAGTAGGATTACAGTTTCCATTAAATGCCTTTTGCTTTGTAATTTTTTGAATAAGCTGAAACAGACTTTTCATATTAGGAAAAATATGAGTCAGTGTTAGAAGATACTTGGTTGCATTTTCAGTCATGGAAGAAAAGCAGTTTGGAGTTGATGTAAAACAACATTTTTACATTTTGCCTGATTAATCTTGTAAATAGGAGTACCTTGTTCATACATCTATTGTAATGCTGGATATTTAAGATTGTTTCAGGTAAGACATGATGTAATGACATGGTAATACACCCTGAGTGAGTTTTGTTACTGAGATTGTGGATCGAACGTTTGCTTAAAATCCTGACAGATGGATGTTTCTCCATTTAAAATATGCAAAGGTGCCCTGAAAAAGTTCTGCTCCTGTGATTTTTGGCCAGACCAGAAGGAAATGCTGAAGTGTGTGTGCGTGTGTTCAAGGAAATGCTGGTGTCTGCGATTGTCCAAAACTGCATGCATCCTCTTCTTGTTGAATTCAGAAGTCACTGCAGTACCTAATGTATCTCACACACTGCTGCAGTTTGATGCTGTAGGGAATTGCAGTCAGAACCATCATTTCAGATTATGCCCTGTTAAGAGTGGTGTGTACATGACAACTAAATGAGTTATTTTATTTTAATGCCATTTTGATACTTAAATGCCTCCTTGAGATCTCAACATATTTTTGGAAGATTCTATGTAAAGGGGTTGTTGTGAGAAGCATTGGCCTCACACAAAATTTTGGCTTTGGCAAATTTTTCATAGAACTTTAAAAAGTGAAAAATTTGGTGATACATTTGCACTTTTCTCAGTTTGCCATATCTGTTATAGAGATAGAGGGCTTTGTTTGATACTGCAACTGAATGAGAGTTCCTTGACTGAACTGAACCAGTGCTACCCAGCTCTCATACATCTCTATTATGAATCTTTTCTGCTGTGTGTTAAGATTGCGGATCTGATGTCTAGCACTTTCAGTGCTTTAGCAGGAAAACAAAAGTGTTGTAAATTTTAAAAGTATATATACTTTTTTTTCTTAGGATTGTATTGCTGATAGGAACTTTGAGCTGTGTTCAAATAACACGTATGCTTGTAACAAAGATGTACAGGTCAAAACAAGCTGAACTAAGAAGGAATTGTATAAAATGAAAAATGTATGTACAAAGCCTTTTAATTCTGTTTATTGTTGTGTAAAAGCTTATCTGTATTCAGTTTTTATTTTATGACACTGTATGTAGAGAAGCTAGACAGATTTGTTTTTCTTGGATTGTTCTAGTACCATTGTCATTTCTATTTAAAAGCCTCAAGGCACAGAAGATCAGCTACTCTTATTCAGTGGTAATACAGAAAGCATACTGGCCTGTTTTTTTTCTTCTTTTTTTCTCTATGGAGGATGGTCTTAAAAGATTTAATTTCATGTATTTAAAAAATCTAGCCCATGTTTTTTTAACCTTTTTTCTCCATTTATGCCATTTATATCAAAGACAGCATTTTAGTAATTCTGTTCTAAATTTTACATTTTTAAACCTGAAGTTTGCAACCTTTTCATTTTTCCAGCAGCGCTTGTGCAGTTTTGTCCAGTATTCATCCATGATATACCATGATATATTCATCCATAAATATAACAAATGTAAAGTTCGATTTTGCCTGTCCTCATATTGAAATTGATTTACCCACATTTGTTTTAATTACTCATCTGCATTGATTTTTTTTCTTCATTTGATCTAGTATTTTACTGGCTAATAAAATTCTCTATTGATGGTTGTAAAAAAAAATACAGCCATATAATAGTAGCAATCCAAGAGAAAAGAATGCATTAGTTTGTAGTTTGACAGGCTGTTTGCTGAATTTCATATTTCATTTGACATGTATACTGTAATATATTGCATTTGTTTAAATAAAAGGAAAAAAGAACTGTCACTGACTTGTTTGAACAGGATTTCTGTAATGCAAATGTGACATCTTTGTTTTCAAGTCACTTTTTCTATTATTTCCGCCAGGGACCAATTATTCAAATGGTATTTTGTATGCAATACACAAAGTACTTTATTTTTCTGCACTGGAAGCCTACCATGTATAAGTCATATGAGAAATGCTGCATTTAATCCCAAGTAAAAGGGGAAATGAATTATTCTGACCACAAGAGGGCAGAAAATGATCTTGTTCAACAGTTTTATGGGAAGAATACCTGAAAGAGTGCAGGATGCTGTCTTGCAAGCTCCATATTATTTGTCATGTACCAAAAGGAGTTATTGTTATGATAGAGCTGGTTTAAATTGCTAAAATGTAAGGGAAACCACTGTTAAACACTCAGTGAAATATGCTCCAAATAAGGAAGTTTTTCCTTTTGTGGCTTGACTAAAAACAAGCTGTACATACAACAAATGATTAAACACTTCTCATAATGTTATGTAGGAATATATATTCATCCCTCGTCATTTCTCCCAAGAGTTTCTGAATTTTTAAAATCTTAAAGTTCATTCTCGACATCACAATTGGGTATTCCAAAGACTACTGATTTATCCATGAAATCATGCTTTTACATAAGGCTAAGTAGCTTGCAGTATCTAGATTGACTTTCTAGGCTGGCTAGAAGGTGACAAGGTTAACAGACTTCATTTTCAGTTTCAGTGATATTATATAGAGGTGGTTTTTGCAATAGAAGCCTAAAGATTTACCTCAGTTGAATTGTTAGGCTTTGTGTGTTTCCTCTTTTTTGCTTGCTTTACATGCATGTTTTTCCTCTTCAAATTTATTTATACTAGGTATGTTGAAAAATAAACATTACCCTTGCAAATCCTGGCAGTTCTGGTATTTTATAGTTTTACTGAGGTGTGTTTCACTCACAGATTGACAATGACTTTGTTATGATGGATATGTTCTGTGTGAGACTGTATATTGTCTTACACTGTAATACCACTAATTTTAAGTGCCTGTTGGAAAGTAATATACAATACTCACAGTCATGCTGTTAGTGCTGTGTGTTTTATTGATTTCTCTCTGAAGAGACAATGCATTATGAAGTGACTCAGTGAATCCTAATATGTGCATTTATATTACTCTATATCTGATAACATCTTGTATCTGCAAAACATTTTAGAACAGAATGTTTATTATTTTTTGTTGGTTACTTGCTTTCCATCAGGATCAAAGTTTGAGCAATGCCTATGTGCCAGTTATTTTAATATGACATCCCATAATCTGAACACAATCCTTTAAAATGTTTGAGCGAAGGGCTGGTATTGATACAGCTATTTCAACGGGGTATTATCTCTGTCCCTCTCCTTCCATATCAGTCTTTCCCTCTCACTCCCACTACCCCTCTCCTTCTGTCCCCCCTCTCTCTCTGGAATGCCGTTATTGAAAATACCAGAATGCTTCATGCCCATTATTTCACTAGCAGCACTGTGGCCATGGCACCAGTTGGGAACCTGACTGTGTGTTGTTCTTCATGTCTTCTAAAGACAAATGCATTGCTTGCTGCAGCAATGGTGACCACAGTGGAATATAGCAGAGACGTGAAGTAAAATATTGTGTACCCAGTTCAACTTCTCCCCTACTTATCAAGGTCAAGACATAATGGAAAGCGATCATTGCGTCTACATTTTTTAAGTTCCAAAGCTGTTTGTTTTAAGTTAAGGAAATGGTGGGTTACTACAGTTTCCCAAGGGAGTTGTACAAGGTTTTTGTGAATTCTTTTTGTCGAGGTTAGACAGTGTTAAGGTGGAAGCAAGCACTAGTCACACAATTTTTACTGTGGTATAGTGAACAATCAGCAACGACTCTATGATTGAAAGGAGTCCTTCCAGTTATGCACCAAAGCGATACCATTCACTGCGACTGTACTGTAAACAAGCAAAGCTTACATTTACTATGAACTTTTAAAATTCATGTTCTAACACTGCACATCAGTTTTCAACCCATCGGTTGTTCTTAATTGTGTTACATCACTCCCGTTGCTTGAATGTTGACAAAAAAACGAGTTGCGCATCCATGACCTACATTTGAAAGCATGTTAACCGAAAAAGAATTTAATAAAAAAAAAAAAAAAACGAAAACTACAAATCCCATACGCCAAGTTTGGCGTCTACCTCCTAAAATCACACTAATGACCTATCCACTTGAATCTAGCCTCTGGTTGGAGTATGGATATTCAATCGTTGATCCGATTGGTTACAATGGCTGCCTATCTCAACCGAAACGCATTCATTTCTCTGGCATCTAGCTGCAGCTTTTGAGAACTGGATACAAAGAATCGGGAGCTTGCATGGATCTCATTGTCTTATGTTGATACAAACCTGAGGAATTGAAAACTTGTGCTCTTCTGTCGTTGATACTTTTCTGCCGGCTTCAGGATGATGAAGTTTAGGTTCAGAAGGCAGGGAAATGACCCTCAGAGGGAGAAACTCAAGCAGGATCTTTTTGCATTTAATAAGGTACGGTGAAACACTGGCAGAGACACCCCTTTTATGCTGCAAGCGAGCAAGCAGTCTCGTGTCGCATCAATACAATTGTTCGTGAATTAAGGGTATTTAAAGAGGTGTATTCGGTAGTCTTTCTGCAAATTGTACACGAAATGGAAGTCGAATTGTTTTGGTTGTAGTTGTCAGCGTTATATGTATTTAAGGAGATGTACAAGTACAGCGTGGAACTTGCAAAACGAACCGTTTTAACTAACGGTCCCGCGTTGCAGAAAATCAATTAGTTCACTTCATCTGTTGCTATCTGGTAGACTGTTTTTTCTGATTTATTCTCTTATACTTGAGATTTTGTTATACTGTTCACTGTTATTATTGATCAAAGATGGTAAAACATTTTCTTCAACTGCAACAGATGATGTTGCAGTAAACGCTAAATGCTGAGGACAGCTGTAGATAAACCCCAGAATGTAAACGGCGGAGAAAAAAAGTTCACTGTGGTTGAATTGTGATTTATTTTTACGACCAAAACATCGGCATTGCATGTACTCACTGTGCTTAGGTACAACGCTCTTAAAATGTCATTTAGTTGAAATTTAAATGTTCTAAATGGATCATATTTGGCTTGTTTATTGGTTCAGAAATTATGTATTAAATACTACTTAGGAGTAGAAAACGAGTCGTTCTAATGAGAACATTGTATATTGTTTTAAACATAGCTGTAAAGATTTTAGCTTGGCTGTGGGTAAATCCATACATTAATCAGCATTTGTTTGCGTAGAATTGTCGATGACACACATTCTAGATAATTGAATGGAAGTTAAGTTCTTGATGAATTTGTACTACGTATCAAACATATTATATAGTTATGACTTTAATTATAAGACGTTCCGCTGTCGCTAAAGCCGATATATTATACCGTTGCATCAAGTAAGGATTAATATAAATATTGTACGAGTAGTTTACATCATTCATATCTAAAGAATATATTTTTGACAATGAAATCGGAGATTGAGTGTGCTATATGTAATTTCAGATTTGCTATCAAAGGATTAATGGCTCGTTTGCTTCTGTCTTTTTGAGTCAGAAACTTTAAATATGCTTTTTATTGCTTTTTATACTCTTTTTGCCGTTAAAAACGATTAAAATTAAGTTCAAAAACAAAAGCTATCTCAGATAGCTTGAATGTAGCATTGCACTTCATGAAGAAATCTTAGTAAGAGTTGGTAGGAGAAGGAAGAAGTTCAGTTGATGCCTTAATGCATTGTTCAAAGCCAACAGGTCTTGTGTAGTAGAACAAGTGTGTGAAGCTGTCTGCCATTGTGCTGTAAATGGGAGGTGTCCCTGAGGTACTTACCCATGCCCCACAGTGGGGCGGTCAGGAGGGTGGTCAAATAAAAGGGCTCAGAGTTGTCATTATGGAGCCCTGGGCCTTGAATGCTTCAGCTCATCGTGCAAATTATGACATGGTTCTGTCCCCCTCAGGAATGACTAAGAGCAGCATCTGCTTGGTGTCATTGCACTGGCCCTTCATCAGTTTGTGTGTGTGAGAGAGAGAGAGAGAGAGAGAGAGAGAGAGAGACACACACACACACACACACACACACACACACACACACACACACAGCATGGGCCTTTAATGGTGTCTCTCAGAGTTTGCTTCAGTTTCATTTTTCCCAGGGATGGATTGATGACAATAAGAGTTTTACAGATTGTGCCACACCATGGTAATCCGTAAGGATACCCTGCATAACCCCCCCGAAAAGCCAGTCTGTTAATGATAGCTGACATTAATATTTGATGGCAGCGTTTGAAGATGTCATACAGTGGAGGCGTCAGCACTCTGTGTGAAATGTCACAGACTGGTCTGATCTGTCGCCTGCACTCTTCTCTCGCACTCCTCTCTCCCCAGCCCCCACGATCCTGGATGCTGCTCAGGGTCAGCAGCTTTGCTGTCACAACATGCAGTGATTTTGGATTTTGCATTATTTCCACTGTCAAACTTTTGCTGATGTTTTCTTATACAGTTTTGAAAAAGGTCTTTCAAATAGATTCCTTGGATAACATTTGTACCATCACATGTGTGTGCACTGAGTTGTACTGCATGACAAAGTACCAGCTGCAGAGAATTTTTTAGAGAACAGAGAACCCCGTGTCTTAAATGCAGGACGTCTATATTTCACAGATTCCTAAAAGGATGCTAATGAATACAGATTTCGTACAATGGAAAGGAACGGATTATCATTTCCAATTACCTAAGTAAATTGTGCTAAGTCCAGAGTAATGCAGTGTGAAATCAAGTGAAGCATGACAGTTTTTGCTGCTGTATTACTGTGATTAGCCAAAAGTAAAGCTGAGCTACATTTTTCCTACAATTTACTCAAACTGTCATTGAAAATGTCCCATTTTCAAAAATGCTGGCCATTTTTATAAGTTTTAACACGGCAAATAAACTGTTATTGCTTTTGTGAAGTGGCATGGCTGATGTATGGGGTGTTCCTCAAGGATGCCAGCAAAGACACTGTTTTTGTGTTACAGCTGAGTGCTTCCCGAAAGTGTGCCATGCTAGTATGGTTCCCTTTTAAATCTTAGCTTCCTTTTCATTAACCTCTTCAGACCTATTGCTGACTTCAAAAACCTTCCAGCAGGTAGATGTTAACTGTCACATTGGGTGTGTTGTGGAGTTTTTTTTTTTTTTTTTTACATTTTCCATCATGTCACTATTCTAAATGTATGTTTTCAAATTTATTTGGCTTGATAGGTAGCCATGTACATATTTTAGCTTCTTTATGTATTTTCATAGTAGTCAGAGTTTACAAGAACAATGATCTACACTTAAAGCACCTTCCACCAAACAAGTTTTGCCTGTTATTTGTATAAAAAGTAGATATAGCTGTAGCTGTCTAGCTTTTAACCATGAAGGTCAGTAGCATGTCAATTTATCTTGCTAAATTATTTAGCTTGCTACCTGTGTAGAAAGTTATGGTGCATTTGACAAGTCTGATTTAACAAATAATTAACAACAAATATTCATACAGCTCTAGTTGTATGATTATGGTTGCGCTGAGGCTTTTTAGTGGTCATTGGCCAGCTGTGACAATATGATGGAAATGCATGTGTTTCCACAGACAGAGTGCTGTATATGTAACTGTACCTAGGTGGTACAGATTTTTTTTGGTTAAACCCAGGCATGTTTGGATCAAGAGGGAGTGTTTGCTCTCAAGATGGCCATGCTTGTGTTCAGCTCATGAGACAGGGTAATGGAAATGGGTCTTCTGTGACTTTTCTGCACTTTGTCTTTTTTCCAGACTGTTGAACATGGATTTCCCAATCAGCCTAGTGCCCTGGCATACGACCCTAAACTGCGACTTATGGCTATTGGAACCAAATCTGGAGCAGTCAAAGTGTATCCTTTTTCATATGGTTGGGCATATTTCCAGACTGTTGTCATACTGCCAAGAAGGTAAGACTTATTATAACCTTTCAAAGGAGATATTGTAGTACATGAGATCTTTCATTTCTGAGTTAACTGGTTGGTAGAATATTTTACAGTACAGTATAAAGTATTTTAGTTTTTTTTGTAAGTTATGTTGTCTTATGATGAGCTTGAATATATTAGTAGGGAAAGTAAAATGTCATTTTGTCTTGATGTTATTGAACAAAACATTTCCCTGTTGACCTGAGAAACATAAATGCACAAATGTAGTTTTCCTCCTCATCCTATTAGTCACTGACGGTTCTCCATGGTTGAAATGGATGTTTAAGTGCGTATGGGCACTCACTGAGAAGTAGCAAAAGGCTAACTATGTCTGTCTAGAGTTGTCCTGGACGGCATAGCCTTGGTGACAGCCTTCCAAGACAGCTGGAACTGGTTTGAAATAGAGTAAAATCCTGAATCAAGCTGCCCCATTTTACTTTTTCTGTTTCAAGATAGTAGCACTTTACAATTTGGTGACACTAATCTAACTTGTATTTGGTCAATATTTCTATATGGTTGTCAATCTGAGGTTCTCAGGAGCTGGATTCTTTATATTTTTGTGTCTGATAAGGCTCTGTTGGGAGGGGGGGCTGTTTGCTTGAATTATTGAGATTTTTGAGAAGGGTATGGTGCAGCCCCTTCAATTTGAAAACACATTTCCAACCTGTACAATGGTTTAATATAAGCAAATAAAATACACCCGCTGGACTGTTTTCCCAAGAGCAAGATAAAATCAGGTACAGGAAAGAAATGACGTGTGGAATCTGAAAATGCCTCAGTCTGGACGCTTTACAATGTATGCCCTTCAGTGTGCTGTAATGTACTGCACCCACCTGGTGGTGTTCTGTGTAGTGTCTACTCCATCTCTGCAAACTGGAGATGAGGTGGGAAAGGACACACCTGTGACTGGAGCTCGCTGAGGTGGAAATGAACTACTGTTAAAGCTCTAGGCATACTCTGTTTTCAGTGCTGGCTGCAGTGTTGAGTGGCTCGTCTCTGTGCGTAGAGAGGGTGAGAGGTTTGCTAGGTGAGGGCAGGTAGTCCGAAAATACCCACTGGGCCCTCTGTTTCTCAGTGTGGCATTGTACCTGCTCAGAGGCCCAGCCTAGCTTGTCTGCCAGTGTGTTGCTCAGTCTCTATTGCGTCCTTGGAGTGAAGCAGTGTGGGTCCGCTGGACCGCAGCCATCCCTACACTTTGAGACAGAACCCCCAGAGAGGTTGTTAAAGTTCAGCTGTCCCTGTGGTTTGCAGTGTGGCATTTGCACCTCGTTTCAGTATTCGTTATTTTTTTATTAATTTAATGATTTTCCTAAAGAATGTAGTTGGATCTGTTTTTCTCCTCTTCGCCCAGAGGGAGGGTAAACGTACACAGCTGCATTTACTTGCCTTAAGCTCTGGCAGGGTCCAGAGCATGATCTGTGCACTGTTCCTCAAGAGAACTAAAAGGAATGCCATAGAATTAAAAAAAAAAAAAATCGGACTAAACTGTTTCAGATTTTAGAACAAATGATAGTAAGAATACAGTGAGACAGCAGAATGCTTCCAAATGTTCTCTTGTTCATACGGGATATAGTGTCATTCATTGCTGAACACAAACAAATGAGAAGCAAAGCGGTGCACAGTTTGGCTGTTTTGAATGAATGGAGGGAGCCACACAGCGCTGTTTTTGTAACCGTCAGAGGACTGAGAACAAGGCTTTGAATGGCATGGTGCATAAGGCCAGGCCTGTCCCAGGGAGACTGGTACAATCAGGATGCTGGCACAGCTCCAGGATGCGCATGAGTCAGGGAAACGGAAGATTTATCCTGGTCAAGAAAAATGGAAGACTGCTACAGACGGTGTCCTAGTGTCTGATGTACTGCATTACCCCAGTCTGACTGATGCGTGTGACTCTTGCAGGAATGTCTGAGAGAGTGGTATGATAAAATGGGGGGGAAAAGACATGACAGTGGATGTGAATCTGAGTTCCCTTTGGGACAGATATGAGGAGGATTTTTTTGAGGGTTTGGACTTAAACATGTTCGAATTGGATGAATTCCCACTGTCTAAGCTCATGGCCTGGGGTGTGGTCAGGATATGTCTGGAGCAGGCTGTCTTCCCTCTGTCTGACATGCTATTCTGTGTGACCTACTGGTAAGGCTAATTAGTGTCCCGCAGGCTTCTGACAAAATGTAGTTGCAGATTTCTGTGAACTGGTGTGGTCAGTGGTGTATGTGCTCATTGGTATTTGTGCGGAATTGTTGAGAATATGAGGAGCATTTGTAAATGTTAGACGGATCTACCCACTTTCTCCTGTGGTGATGCGGCTCTGACTTGGAAGTCTGCATTTCATGTTTGCTTATCTCCTTTCTCACATGGTGTTGTCACATGTGAGGGAAAATGTTTCACAGGTTTGTAAAACTGGATGATGTTGGTTATGTAATGGGGCGTTCATGCGCTACACAACAGAATATGGCATTGTGAAGGAACATAGTACCACATAAAATGAGATTGCTGTATTCGTGTTCTATTTCAATCTACACACGCAAACACCAGTGAAATATATTGCAGTGGATGGACAGAACTATATATTTGCATAATAACCTGCCTGCTGTTGCTCAGTCTGATGTATTCAGTATAGATGGCTGGATATTTGCACAGGCCACTGTTAACATTGTGCAGGAAAGGGGAGAAACTCATGTAAATGTGCAAAATGATAATGCACCTGTACGAAGCTGATATTTTCCCCCTTTTAGTGTGATCAGGACTGAGTGGTACTGAACTGGAATGAGGTCAGAATGAGTTAAGTGAAGGCGTGCACCACATGTGCACGCTGCCCAACTCTTATCCGGGAATGTTTTGCTGCCACATGTGCAGGGAGCTCTCCAGTATGGGGAACGTCTGTTTGGCCCCAGACTTCGGCCATGCTGCATTAATGAGCAGTCTCCTCATTAACCATGGCTAGAGGTGTAAAGGCCAAACAGAATCAGATTGCTGGTCAGACACTGTTGGTCACCTGTTTTAGTTCTGCCAAGCCCCTCTTGGTGTTCCTGTGCAGAGAAAATTTATGATTTAGTATTATTTGTTGTCATTCACATAATACCAAATGCCTGTTATTGTGGACATTAGTGTTATGTTTTTGCACATAATGTGGTAGATATTCAGGTATTTTGTTTTCAGTCAAGACGTAATGAATAAATATTCAGTAAGGAAAATTTTAAATGAAAAGTTTTCAATTGTACTATTGCACAATCATATTTTCCTCTCTTCTGGTTGGTTTAAGTGAAAGTTGATCCCAGCTGTTAAAAACATCTCATCTTTCTGCTGAAACCTCAAATTACGGCAGTGGAGTAGACAAAATGTCATAACAACAAAAGGAGGAGAGAAGTGAAAATGGCATGCATGGCTGATGACATAAAGCTTGGGGAGTGAGTGTGTATACTCCCTTAAAGCTCTGAGAGTGTGTATACTCCCTTAAGGCTCTGAGAGAGAGAGTGTGTGTGCGCTCCCTTAAAGCTCTGAGAGTGAGTGTCTATACTCCCGTAAATCTCAGAGAGTGTGTGTATACTCCTTTAAGGCTCAGTGTGTGTATACTGCCTGAAAGCTCTGAGGGAGTGTGTGTATTCTTCCTTAAGGCTCTGAGAGTGAGTGTGTATTCTTAAGGTTCTGAGAGTGTGTGTGTGTGTATACTCCCTTAGCTGTGTGCACCCCTAAGGAATGCTGCCTATATTGTTCTGCTCCGACTTCACCCTCTGTAATGAGAGGAAATTCCTGGGAAGCTTTCTGGCAGGGCCTGGTCTCAATAAAGACATCTTTGAAACGGTTTCCACGGAAACCCCAGTAGCAGCTAGATAACTAGGATGTAGCTCAAATGCATGCCATGCTTGTGTTGTTCACATCACCGCTGTCAGAAATCTAACTTTGGTTCTATGTGTAGTTTCTCAGAAACATTTCTTTGCATCTTTTGCAGTTCATTGTTATTTCAGATGTGATGCATTATCCTGTTTGCCTTGGTGTAATTTAATCAGTTCAAGTCCTTTTTTGTTTAAGTTTTTTCCCCACTTGACGACAGAGCCAATTCTCACTGAGCAATGCTATGATGACAAATTGCTATTCATGACATACAGCTCTTGATTTGTTGATAATACCTTGCCTCTCAGATTAGGAGCATTACCTGCATGAGCTCTAGGTTTAATTTCAGCAATGATTGTCTGAAAAGCTCTTCCTCTACCATACATGCTTTTGTTCATTTGTCAGGGAGACATGGAGTCTTATGCTTAATTGTTGTTAATAGCTCTCCAATTAAATTGTTTGTGTAGCACATTTAGACTTCAAAAGAGTTCAACGCGCAATTAGACATACTAATGATTGGTAGATCCAGTAGTGCAAACAGTAGTGAGAAATCTTCTGCCTCAGCCTTCCTGCCCTCTACAGTGGCAGTGTGATTAACTGTAAAATTACCATGACACCGAATACAATTAATGTTTATTAATGGTAACGCTGGCAGTATAGTTTCATAAGCAACTGGGGAGTCTGGTGATTCTGCTGTATTTAATAGAAAACCGTGGCTCGGTTAGGGTGCCATGCAGCATTGACAGATTAAAGATGAGCGGTCAGGAGTTCTGTGTTTTGAATGCTTCATAACACCAGAATAAAGCATTTCCTCTGATGCAAAAAGTCAGACAACCATGGAGGGACTCGGATCACTTGAGTGCAGCCAGATGTGTGAAATGAGATCTGGACCTGTGCCTAGTCGTCACTGCAGTGTCTAGAGATAGAGGTGCGTGAGTGATTTAATGCCCCTTACTAAACACACATTTGTATGTAAACAGTGAAATAAGTTTCCTGATCCAAATGATTTTCAAAACCTATTACTAGATTTGTGACAATGGGGCGAAAAACAGTAATGTGATGTATCGTACTGAATTATCTTTTTAGCATAAAGTATTCTGAATAGCCATCTAGTGTTGAAGTGAAGCAAAATGGTTGAAATCTATATGTAGAAATGAACAGATGGAACTAGAAGTTGTTAGGTCGCATAGATTGGGCCTTTGTATTAGCTTCATTTAAGGTTGTGATCTCATAATATTTGACAGAAGTTTGTCACGATGGTCAGTTGGTGTTTTAGAAAGGGGACTGAGGTGTATGTGGTCCATTTGTAATGGGCGATTCACTGAGACGTCTCACCGGTGGAAAAAAGGCCCCGCCTGAGCTGGGAGGTCCTGGATGCAGCGGTTTCCGCAGCAGAGGATCTGTGCAGGTTGGTGGCTGAGTCTGTGCTTAGCAGTGGGCCATGCTCCAGCAGCTAGCAGGGCCCTCCAGAACCTCCGGGCCTCACAGTGATGTCACTGGAGCCCGAGCTGCTCCGTGTTGCATTACTGCACAATGGGTGGCTTGTCTCCTCTCCGGTCCCTTTGTCTTTGGTCTCTGATGGGGCCGATGCAGTGGATGTGAAGAGGAAGCTCTGTGCCAGGGTGCTGGGGCCCTCACTATCAGGGCTAATCACCTCTGAGGGAGGGAGGGAGGGAGGAGAGAACCGTTTCACTCTTTTTGCTCACACAGAGAAGGGTGGAATTTACTGCACAGGCTTCACACTGAGATCTCAATGGAGGGTGTTTCAGTGGGCCTCCTCTGGCACTGCCGTATTGTGGTTGTTTGCTTGCTTTATCAGGCAGTGTTGCAGCTCATGAATTTAATGATTTTCAACATACGGATGCACTATATTCTTGAGTAGTAAGGAGTAATTGAATGTGCTTTCAGATTACTTGGATTCTTATGTGGGAATATAAATAGCAGTGGCCACAGCAATGCCTTTTTGTTTCGCCATTTGAGGGTCCAGTTAATGTGTGGGCATTAAACATCTGTCTCTTGGAATTTACGCTTGTTCCGTTTTGTAGCTGCGTAATTTAAGTCTATTGACGGACTAAGAGGCATGCAAGTTCACTGAAAAAATGCAATACATCATTGTCTGCCTTGGCTTTACGGAGGAGTGAACTGGCTTTGGTGGTTAACCCCCCATGAACCAGTATACTGAAAGAATGATCCTCTGAGTGCACCTACTCATTTGCTGAAGTACAATATCTGTGCTTTTGTTGTACATCTCTATCAAAAGATACCCTGCATGCCTTTGTTAGATAACAGCTAAATTGGAAGAATATTGGCAGGTCACTACACTCCTAAAAAGATTTGTATTGCCAATGTCGTGTGTCACTTTCATCTTTGATTTGAAACAGTGTAGTCTTTTAAACAGTAATGTTTCATTATAGGAAAACTCAATGAAATGTGAAATCTCTACCTGTGTTTATAGCCATCTTCTATCTCATCTACTTCAGAATGTGCTTGATAAATGTGATTTTCCGTTGGCATTCTGAAAGTGCTGGGAACATATGAATCAGTGGCTGTAGCAGTGTGTGTGTGGTGCTGTTTGGGCTTTGTGATGTAGCACAGCTATGTGTTGTTCAGCCCATGCGACACAGCACGCTGTTGTTTGGCCTGTGTGACACCCTGACCATGAGCACAGTTGTTTACAGCTCTCTTCCTCTTCATGCGAATGGAATTTAATCTGGACTTGTTTGTTTATCCGATCAAACCCACCCTTGCTGCAGAGAGGATGAGCGAGGTTGTTTAGCAGAGTTCAGAAAGTCGAGTTTTAGCTCTGACCGTACTCGCCACAGCGCACCGCGCATGCCTGCCAGTGCTTGTTCTCTCTCGGGGCAGCGCTGCCCATCGAGTGCTTTGTCTGAACGCGGGGAGGCAGCCGAGCAGTCTGGGCCAAGGCCACAGAGCCAGCCACTGGCCACCATGATTCGCAGCTGGGGAAACAATGAGACTGTAGTTCTGCTTTTGCTTAATTCTGTTGCCGCCCTCTGTTACCAAACATGCTTCTTTCCTCATGTTCACGCAAGAATAATTGAGTTTGACACGCGGGTGTGTTGCACAAATCTTGTTTGAGTTGTTTTTTTTTTTTCTTTCATTAATCAAACTTGCGTTTCTATGTGTTCAACAGAATTTATGATTATCCACATATCTTGTAAGGTTCTGTCTACTTTTTAAATGTGGTGACAGAGCATGGAAATGATATGCACTTCAGTCGAGTCCAGTTTTTAATTCCTTTCATCAAGCCCTTTATTTTGCACTTTTCCAGTCAGAGGATGGGTATCAGATTTGCTACCTTGTGCTGGAAAAGATTAAAAAATTCTCCTAGACAAATAAAAATTAATCCAGTATCACTCAGTGGGTTCTGGCTACCCAGCAATTGGGGTGGCGTCAGGAGTGGATAGAAGAGAGGACCTCGATCCAAAACAAATCTGATAGCAGGGGTAATGGTTTCACTGAGGAGTGATCTGCGCTCCACTGCCAGCTCGGGTGATGAGAGGCTGTGGACATGGCTGATGTCCACAGACAAGTACTTCACTATATCTCACCAAGATTTCCTGGATCTGAATCAGCACCCCCTCCTTGCTCTGTCTGCGCCTGCGTTTGGTGCAGCTGTATTTATTGATTTGTGTTTACAGCATCTTCCCTCGGCGCTCCGGCCATCTGCTTTCAATCGACTTGCTCTGCCTCCCTGCCTTGGGCCCCGCCCCTGCCCCGCCCCCACTCTGCAGGCACTGCAGTCTGCACGGGCCTGCGCCGCCAAGATGTGATTTACAACTGCTGCACTTTTACTGGTTGTCTGAGAGGGAGAGTCCAATGCGATCCGGAGGATCTATCTGACTGTACATCAGTAATACTCCCGGCTAAGTCGCAACATTAGGTGCCATTATCTGTAATTCAGCTGTCTGCCTGGAGGGGGCTGTTTTTGTCTTTCCAGCAGAGGAATCTGTCCTCACTTTACACTGTCCCTATATGATTATCCCCCAACAAGGACACCAGCTAATCCAAACCCCTGCTATTCCATTGAAACCGAATTCAGCTGAGGAAACGGACAATATACAGTGCTGCTTTGGTCATCATATCTCACGTTTTGCGGTTGTTGGTATTGTTTATTTTAGTCCTCGTCATTTGAAGGCCCTTCAGAAAGCCCTCATCGTCCCTGTTGGAGGAAACTTTTTCTCTCACTCTGTACTTCAACAAACCCCCAGTGGGGGCATCAGTCATAGGCCATTAGTATTCTGATACATGCTACATTAACTCACAGGGGGCTCAGAAGCAGTCCTCCATATTCGCTATGGCCCAGCAGGACACTTGGCTCTATGGAAAGTCAATGAGGATAAAAACGGTTCTGTCCCAGTGAAGGCATCTCGATTTGATTTTCCTTTCTTTTTTTTCTTCATATTCATGGTTGCCAAGTCTTGCCCCTCCCGTTAATTAAAAATAAGCCCTGTAGTGCTGGGCCATTGTGAGTTACAATAAAGGGAGAAGTTGGCTGGTCAGAGCCTTTAAAGCCTGGACTGCAAAATAGTCAAAGCTGCGTGGCAGTGAAAATCCTCTTTTCTTAGTGGTTGCACTAGGTCACATAATGAATTGATGCAAGATGTGTTGCTGTTTTTCTTCTGCATTCAGAATGATCACCATCATGATTTCTGCGTTGACATGCATAAAACATCATTTTCAATCCTTTTTAAAATGCGCTGTACTGTTTGGATTTGGATGCATACTGTTGATAAAGCCTTATGCAAGTACACAGCTGCAGAGTTATGAATAATATGAATAATATGAAATTAGTGCCTTTGATCCATTTTGAGAATCGGGTAGCCAAAGCATCATGTCATATGAGTGGTGTGATTTAAATCTGTGTTTGTAGTTACAACACTGTTCAGTAAATGGTGTCAGATTTACTGTATTCAAGGTATCCCTTTTGCCTTTTCTCTCTGGGTCAGTATAACTTTACAAATTTATGGATTAGGAACAGATACTGTAATAATGTGTCTTAATTTTCTAAAGCTCTTTAATACTCACTTTCAGGGAATGGGAATAAATGTATTTACTTTGGACAGTAGAAAGTACTTGGATGCTTATCTGTTTTGAGAACAGGATGAAACAAGAGTCACCTGGAGGCAGTTGGATTTTGCTCTGTTATTCTTGTGCTTTCTGCTGCTCCTCGTGAAGTGATCATTTAGGGACCTTGCACAGAACTCTGCAGACGGTAGTATTTGTTTACAGTCCTCTGTGATGCCATGATTCAGTGTTGCTCATCTCGCAGTCATATAACTGAGGCATCGTCGGGTCTAACTGTATAAAATCACGTCTGAGTTTCAGCGCAGCCTCCGTTATGTATCACCATCAGACCGTGAAATTGCATTATCTTTCACTAACTTGATATAACTGCTTGAGTGTGTAATTGTCCCCCGTTGTTGGGCTGATGGGGACTGGTTATGTGATGTAAGAGCAGCCCCAGTGCAGCCCTCAGTGTACTGAGCCCTGGGGTCTAGTGGGGACTCCTGATGGATGAGCTCAATCCCCAGACACGCTGCTTCACTTGGATGTCAGCTTTATTGCCCCGTTGGAGTCACAGAAAGGGGAAAATGACGGCATCATTAGGCACATATCTGCAGGCGGCTGCCACGAGACATTGTGGAATATTGTTTTTATGGCTGAATAGATCAAAGTATCATTACAGAAGATTTCTCCAGAAAGATACGCAGTGGTTTCATTTTTTCCAGATATATTATTTCTGGAACCAAGGATATAATCTTTTGTTAGTTTTGGATTAAACTGCCTTCTTTTATGATGGTTATCATTCTTAAACATCAAGATGCTTTAGATATTACACTCCTTCAATTGTCATGTGACCTACCTTGGTGATCCAGAACACAATTAGTAGAGCCATGTGTTTGCTGCATTCTCAACTCCAAGGACAAATGCATAATTGAGATCTACCGAATAGAGTAGGTGTTGTTTACCTGCTGAATATAGACTGACATGAAAAGAATTATCAGGTCACCATGCTGACGGTGTAGCCTGAGGCTAGTGATGACTCCTTGTGTTTTTTAGACAGGTGTGGCAGCAAGTGAATGGACCCATGTCCTTTTCTCTCTCTTCTGGAGGTTATTCAAGTGCAAAATATGCCTTGATAGACATTTTGGATAGCAAGTATTTTTCTTTGTATCTGAAAATATTGAAATGTTCCCTTTGGTACCTCCAATGGCCTGCATATTTTCATTGGGCAAAATGTGTGTGTTTGTACTTCTCAGAGCTCCTTTAGCTTAATCACGCATACATGATGGTTATATGTGACCAATTGAGCAATTGTGTTACATACAACCTGGTTTACTGTATTTATTATTTTTGGAGTACACTCGATGCCGTGTCTAATATCAAAGTTTTAGCTGTTGTGATTCATTTGTCCTGCCAGCTGAGCTCTTGAGTCGTTCATTCTGGTTTGCGGATTGAAATATGAAATTATAACTCATCTTGTTCCTGTTGTGGAGAAGACTCTGACTTGATTGGCTGCCGTTCTGAGAGTAGCTGGGGACCCCCCTGTCCTCTTGTGGGAAGAGCCAAGGTCTTTCCCTGAGAGAGCTGCAAGGGATGTGGATGCTGTGTTCACAGCGACCCCAGCATGTGGACCCCAGTTTGCTGAAGAGCTGACAGCAGAGCAGATGAGAAGGGAATGATAAGGAGCTGGGGAAGAGCATGGCAAAACCACTGTGAGACACAAACAGGAAATCTCACACCTCCCTCCCTGCCTCTCCTCGTCTCTTCCACTAAATCCATTTTTAGTTTGAAATGAGGTTGAAATGGGAAGCATATCAACACACATACGGATAGACGTTCATGCGTCAGGTTCTGGACAGATCTTCACTCCCAACACTGGAATGAACTCTACTTCATTAATCTTCGTAGAAAATTCCTCTTAACCAAATCTCCATGTGAAGGGTTTTTTTTCCCTCCACATCTTTAGAATACTAGGATCAAGGAGGAGACGGCTGGAAACTTGCACATGTGGATACGAAAACTTGTGAAGTAGAATTTAATGCCTTCCATGCTGATTCTATTGAGAGAATGTCTGAGGTGAGGAAGGGGGGGGGGGGGGTGGATGCCTTCCCAACATTAAATCCCTCTGGCTTAATAACTAATGACCCGCAGAGTAATCAGGGCAGGTCAGAAAGACGTTTGCATGATCCAGCTGTTTTTTCTCACTGCTCTCCTGCTAATCCACACCAGCACATTCCAGCAGGGAAGGCTCAGGGCACTACACTGAAACCCCCTCTGAGTCCTTGCAGAATGCCTTTGGTAGATGTGAAGAACTTGTAATCTTTAGTAAAACAGGAATGAGCTGAATGAGAGCCACTTTTTGCAAAACCATCGGCAACTTCTAGAGAGGTGGATGTTTTACTTGTAACCTCTTGTGTTTCTGCAGAAAGTACAAACATTGGAGCAGCGCCACCCACAACACAGGGTTTTAGGAAGACAAAAGAATGCAGCCCATTTGAAACTAATAATTGCGCTGTTTGTGTTGGACCTCCAGGATCATTGCTTGGAGAAAACTGTTATCTCAGTATCCAGTGCTTTCACTGTCCCCATACTTACTGTAGGATTTGTTTGTTTTAATTGAATATCTGCATGTATGTACAGTAGCCTTTTATCATCAATCATCTTTAAAAAAAATAGAGATTCTGGGTGAATGGTCCGGTTTGCTAAATATATATTGTTTTGATATTTACTGTCTCTCCAGTGTCAAATGTATTCTTTCCTGGAACGTATGAATGATGTTGGGTAACATTTATTTATAGTGATCTTTATGATTTGGTTTGATCAGCAGCCTGAGCATTCGTGTTGTATTTAGTGGTTAGCGTTGGCTCTGATATCACTACGCATTTGCCCCTCAGCAAAGAGAACTTCTAATGCACTGAAAACCACCCCTTAGTAGAATGAGCTCAAGCCACTAATCTGCATGCCAGAGGAAAGTCAGGCCTCATACAATGAGAATCACATATTCAGTCCAGTAATAACAGTAGTGATAGTGTCATGTTGCTGAAAAACAGATTCTCCCCAGTGCCTGAAAAACACCCAGCTCCTCTGAGGACGTTTTGCTAGTTATTGCCGATGGAGGTTTCCAACAGGCTCCCCTGACCATCCCTCAGAGCTGCCCCGTGGCTCTCTCTGTCAGGTGCCCCTAGCAGTAACGAGAAAACTATATAAAGTATCACCTGCGCCCTGAAAGGAGTGGGGAGAGGGCCCCTCGCTGACATCCTGCCTCGATGACATCATGCTGAAGCATGCGAGCCCTTTGACAGGGACGGTACATCTGTGCGGCAGGGAGAGGCAGCCCCGTCTGTCGGGCAGCTCCAGCTGAGCCCCCGATGCGTGAGCCCTTCCGCTGTGGGGATTAGGGCAGATCCTGTTTCAGCAGCACGGTGCAGCCCATACCATTGTCCCCTCTAGCATTCCTCTCAAGAGAACAATGTTGGAGATCAGGGGCAGGGCAGACTGGTGATCAGCACCGGCTCCCTGTGCAGCGGCGGGGGGCAGCATGCGCCCACACGGGGTATATCGGGGGTGGGTGAGGGGGGCAGGCTTGGTTAAGCCCCTTCTGCCAAGGACTGGAGCGAGATGAAGCGCGGCACTGTGGATAAAAATAGATTTAACATAGCACAACATATAACATTTTTATAGCATAATAAGAGTGAAAGCATCAAGCCGGCCTCTTTGTTTTCTGCACTCCAGTGTGGAATTGAATTGAAAGAGTGTTCCAGTATGATTAACATGCGTCATCCCCCATTTAGCCTGGAGCAACATTTAGCGCGGCAGGGGTTCACATGAGGTTTTACAGCCCGAGTCAGCTTTTAGGAGGGCCGTGGGCAGGGAGCCTGCGTGAGGGGTCTGCAGCAGCAGCAGCCTGCCCTAGGTGCTCTGAGTGAGAGTGGGAGTGACGCGGGGACACTCCCTTAGCCGCACAGCGAGATCTTTGACAGCTCCACTTGGACGATATGCCCTCTGCTTCACCCCAGCTGCGTCTGGAATCTGGAATCTTTTCCCTCGTTTCTCATTGCATGCAAACTTGGTGCTAGCAGGCACCGTGTTTTGTTGCCAAAAAAGGGTGCATTTTTTTATTTTCAGAAAAGGCATTGATTTCAGTTAAAAATACCAGCTTGTTAGTTGGTAGTTTTTTGGTTTAATTTTACATTCTGAGAGTGCTTTGATAGACCTGTGTTTTTTTTTTTCTTTGTTTTTTTTTTCCTTTTTTCTTTTTTTTGCACAGCGATTCACCGTGCAAATGCAAATTGGAGCTTAAAATGAATTATGCTGTCCTCCAAACCTTACGCTGTGCTCCTGCCTTTGAAGCCCCATGCTATAACAAGGGGCTGTCAGAATGGGGAGCATACTCAACATGGAAAGAACTGTGGAAAATTGCCTCCTGTACTTGAAATGGTTGTTTTTTGGTTCCTCAGTATGACAAAGGGGAGTGTTTTGGGGTGCAGGTTGGGATGGGGGTGGTTGCATGGTTATTGGGCAGTACTGACTCATGGTAGGCTCTACAGGCAACAGCGAACCCAGTGCAGTGGGGAGGGGATCCATGGGAAAGTTTGCACACAGACCAGGCACGCAGGTCCCAACTGTTGGTTTCTTTGTTTGTGCCCAGAAGAGCTGAACCAATTAGTATAAAAACCCATCTGCCAGGGTCTAGTCCTGGAAAAGGCCTGGTTGCCCCCCTACTGTAGTTATGGTTAGAACTTCCCCTGACAGTACCCCCTTCTGTTTGAGTTTCAGTTCTGTTGAATTTCCATCTCCCTTGAAATGGGCCTAAATGAAGTGATGGAATGTAACTCTTCTAGCTGCACGCTCTTGATAGCATCAGATGATGGCTCTTTTGAGTAAGGTAAAGGAGCCCGTCAATGTGAACTGATATTCTTTGCAGTTGTCACTGTTGGTGGTTCATTACGCTCCAGCTCAGTGTCAGAATAGATTTGTCTCTGTGTAGGGGATGCTCTGTTCACAAACTTTAACCCAGATATTTCTCTGCTGAGAGCCGCTACCGGGCAGCAATGTCTGTGTGCTTGAGCAGAGACACTGCAGTGTCTGTCGGGCTGCTGAGCTCTTGAATATAACATGCAGATAATGTTTCCGCAGGATTGCCCTGGGAATGCAATGCACCATGCAAGGCCTTGTGAAATCCCTTTTTTCAGCTTTCAGAAACTTTTTTTTTTTTTGCCCTCATTTTGAAGTTTATTTGGCTCATTTTTAAAAAAAACGAGTTTTTGGATGATTTGAATATACATTGAGAGAGTTGATAGTTAAATAATTTAGCTGCAATAATAAAAGCTACCAATACAATAAAACCAGTAAGTGTAGAAAAAGGAGGTGAGTGTTGGTGATGGTGATGATGATGATGATGACAGTGATGTTGTTGCATATCAGCACATTGCTAGGATTTTGTTCCCATCTGTATAGACTCTGATTGGCATCTGATTTTAGTTGTCTGCAGAACATTTCACTAATTCCTAACTCATTCCTTTCTCTTTACATCGCTGGTATGTTCTTTCTCTTAGGTGGTCTTCACAGGCAATACCTTCCCAGCAAATAATAAGTTTCCTGATTTGTACGGGTCATTCACTTATGTGACACGGAATTGTTGGCCTGTCTTTGCTGTCACTTTGAGAGCATAGTAATTGTTACAGAAGGTGGTGAGCTAATCTGCTAACTACTGCTGACAGCTACTCATTTCAGTTGCTACAATTGTGCCTCTCATAGAGAGAACCCCTGACCTCAGACACTGGCAGAGGACATAAAACACAGGTCCATTTGTACCATTTAAGGCTCTTACCACTCTAAATTGGATGCTTTCCTTTTCATTAAAAATGTATTCTGTAGTGTTTGGAGGCAGATTTGTGATGGTGGGTAGAAATGCCCTTTTCTACTCATGTCCATTATTCTGTCTACTTTCTCCAGAATACAGATTCCATAGGGCCCCAACTGTAGTCTGCATTAAGCTTTAAGTCACAAGAGGAGCCAAATATTTATTTATATTTGTGCCCCGTTGTAGTCATTTTGGATATCAAGTGTGGGTGCAGCTTTTTGCAGTGGACTTGGTAGTGTGTGATGTCTAGGGATGTCTGCTCGAGTTACAGATTAAAAGGTTATCACTTTGAGGTTAACAAATCTGTAATAAGAAACCTCAGTACAGTTCAGTTTGATCATTAAATGGCCAAAAATGAATTCCTACAAAAGCTTAAGTCAAGAACAAGTCTGTGAAATGCAAATTTTAACCATTATTTCATGGAAATAATAACATTCTATCATTAAAAAGTTTGACTGAAATAGATAAAGTTCTGTCTGTCTCCATGCAAGGGCCATTCGGCAAACTGAGGATGTATGAGGTACGGTACTCGGTCATAGCGCTGCAGCAGTAATTAGGAGTTCGCTGGTTACATCATTATTCAAAGTGAAGTGGTTCTTCCCAGAACTAAGCCACAGTGGTTACACAATCTTAGGAAAGAGTGTTCTCCCCTGAATCAATCATATTTATTTCAGTCATTTTTGTGACTGCATTCTGAACATATTTGTGTTAAATTTGACATTTCCTGACATGAATTATCCACTTTTTACTGGCTTCTTGTGAGACCATTGTAATGCCCTAAAGAATCACTCTCCCTCTAAAGGATACTCGCAGCACTGTTGTCATTATTTGTGTATATGTTCTGGCTGCTTGCAAACATGTTTAATGAAGGTTATACCTCATCAACTGTAATTATGATGGCATCAAGCTTAGATTTGAATCCTTGATATTGTTTGTACGGAGGATGAAATTGTAGCTGTGTTTACTGCTGTAATGTGGATTTGCCTCAGGCTGGGGAGTCTGCATACCAAGCAGAGTTTATGGAAGGGTAGGGAGCAAGCAATCAAGGGGCCATTAAATTGGCCATGACAACATGGATATTTACAATGCATGCCGAAATGGAATAACAACCAGAAACCGAAACCGGGGTGATGTAAACATCCTGATCCCAGAGTGCATCACTGAGTATTGTGTTGTGTTGGAGGGATTGTCTTGGAGGGAGGGGAGCTGCTGGTCTAGGACTATTTGGGGTCAGAACTGATGAGGATTCCCTTTTGTTGTGGCTTCATGTACTGCGTAACATCATCTAGTATCTAGTAGGGATATCCTCCAGCATATCAGACAGCGGGAACTGCACTATCTTCTATGTGTGACATAGTACTGTTTGGCAGGTAAATTGGGGATCAGTGATTGTAGAGGAGAATGGAGATAGGCCATGCACAATAATTTGTAGGCCATGCACAAACCTTTGTTGTCCCCGTCATTGTGTATATTCACAGTGTTTGACCGCTTCCTTGACCATGATCTTCCAGTTATGGAGCCCCTGGGGTGGAATTTACAGGACTGCACAAAGACACAGCCACCGTCACACAGATGCATTTCCTGCCGGGGCAGGTAGTGCCTTCCCTACTTTTAACAGAACTGTTCCCTCCAGAATTGTTCTGTTTTCTTTAAGAAGTCTCTGCCAAAGTACTGGTGATCTGCTTGACTGTTGCCGGTGGTGGGTCCCGTGTCTCCCATCTGTTTGATGTTCTCTCCAGCACAGGAGGATCTGACAGCTGCTGCAGTGAAGAAGCTCCTCAAGGGTTCTCTGTTTTGTTTTTAGAACCAGCTCCTTTGCTAATTGCTAGTTTTCAGTGGAACAGCTGAAGCAAACGGTGAATTGCATCACTTGCCAAATAGTTTTAGTTAGTCTGAGCGGGAGATCGTTGCACAACAGCAACAATGACCACTGAAATATAAAGCCTGGAAAGCCTTCAGCACATATGACTTTAGTCATTTTAACCACAGAAAGGCTCATACTCTTAAAGTACATGCACCCTATACTCTGAGGCAGTTTTTTTTAAATTAAATTTATGAGTTATGAAAATAGTCATAGTGCCCAGTTGTCTATTGCTGACAGTGCAATTTAAGACAGGCATGCAGGTGCAGAACTCAAATGTGAGGCTGACCATTGCTTTACAATGAAGGTGTAATTGTCTACTGACCAATGAAATTGGACAGCAGTATTGCCTTTAAGACCTCAGATGACCTGAGATGAGTTTAAAGATTGATAAGTAGTTTATCAGGTGTGTTAGTAGTGTTCTAGACAGAGTAATCTACGCATCAAATCATATGGTCTTTGTGATTGGACTGCGTGATGCATTAGATAACAGCAGGTTTCACGTTTTGGGAATCAACGCTCCCTGTTCACTTGTGAGGAATTAATGATGCATGCTGGTGCACATCGAATAAAGTGGGACTCTCCTGGAGAGTTTTCCACTGCAGTAGTGTACGCTGTGGTAATTTTAAAAATGCTTCTTCAGTGCATTGTTAATGAGAGCACCTTAAGTGATAGCCCATCTTCCATCCCCATGCAAGTGCTAGGAATTGAGGCGTCAATAATTGGAACCAGGCACTGTCAGCATGCATCTGCCGTAGCACTGGCCTTTTCCTTCCAGTGTCAATTTGGGTCCTTTGTGTGCTTGTCTTGAAATGTTCTGTACACTTCATAGTTGATTCAAACAGAAAATAATTGATTTGACCTTTATATTTGAAGCCAGTCTTCAGAGTCGGTCAGTTTTTATTTGATTAATTTTATTGCCAGGACTGAATTGTCACTTTTGATTCAGTGGTAGTGTACATGAGGAACTAAGCACGGGGAAATTTGAGCTCAAATTGAATCATATGGGTTAATGGGCTGAATATTTAGTTACTATGGAGGTTATTTGTCTACATATGGTTTGACTGGTATTCTGACTGATAATATGGTTTGACTGATATTTAAATATGAGACCCCAGTGTGAAAATCAAAAGGAATGGAGTATGGAATTTAGTATGATGAGTGCAAAGTGGTGACAGAAGGTGACTTGTGTGTGTGTGTGATGTCACAGGGGCGCCTGCTCTCCCTGCTGGATGACAACACGCTCCACCTGTGGGAGATTAACCTGGGAGAAGGCTGCTCACACTTGGAGGAGATCTGCAGCTTCACCTTGCCTGGGAGGCCGGGCATCGAGAGCACCAGGTGAGCCCATCCCCCACTGACCTGAGAATAGTTCTGCCGACCTCTGCTGAGGTGTATAGGGAACAATTCAGGAAGTGACCCATTGCACAGTCCTCTCCCTTTAAGGATTACATATCTAAGCTCATGGGTGTGCTGCCTCTGTTTCAAAGCCATAGTCTGGGTCTGATCGTGTAGGAGGCCTCTTCAAAAGGTGAGCCCTTCCTCGTTTGAGCTCCCAGGTTTCGAGTCCGGTGCTTCTTCTTGTGTTGCAGTGCCACCCGTGTGACGGTACTTTTGCTGAAGACGAGCTGTGACCTGCTGTGTCTGGGCACGGAGGGTGGGGGAGTCCACTTCCTGGAGCTGCCCAGCTTGAGTCTCCTGGATGCCCGGTCTCTGTTCCAGGATGAGATCATGCAGAGGTGAGTGTCAGAGGTGCATCATTTCTCTCGTGACCCTCTGATCATGGTACAGTGGGCTAAAATGCTGCCCAGGTTGTGCGTTCTGAGCTGCCTCTCACAGCTGTGCTTAAAACCCCTCTATTGTGCGACTCTGTTGGGTCTGCTGTTTGAAAGGAAAGAAATTGATTCTTGTGTTCTGTTTGTATCTGACAAGACAAAAACAAAAAATATATTGACCAACAGCGTAATTTAATTTTATCGTTTTTATCCTGTGGCTCCCCATTTTGACTACCTCAATCTCAAAATAGAGGTTCACTCAAATTAAATGACTGAAAGTGACATTTTTCATTGTTCCAGTGTGAATCCATTAGTAACAACTCATGAAACTTGTGTAAAATGGGTTGGGACTAGAGAAGCCTTTGGCTGTTTTAAGTGTTAGCATCAGAGAACTGCTGGACTGTGTAGTCTATGATTCTCTGATGTCACCCTGGCTCCTCCTGCACTGTTTGCAGTAGCTGTGCTTCCACTGGCTGCAAAGGACCTTAAAATACCTGTGCAAGAAATACCAATTGTTGGGAGTAAAGGTTACAGTGTAGGCTACAGTTTGGCCATGAATAACCGCACACTTAGGAGATTTAGATGGTAAAGGCTGACCCATTCAGGATCAGCTACAGGAGGGGAGGAGGCCATTTAGGTTTTACTCAAATAAGTGACATGAGGAGACAAAGTTGCTTTTTGATCTTTGTTCACAGTGACTGACATGGGATTTTGTTTTTCAGTGTTATATATGTTGACATATAGACGTTTGTCTGTTGATACAGTGGACAGGTAGAGCCTGTCATTGCTTGAGATGCAGCTTGTACCTGAGTGCAGTGGCAGGTTAATAATTGTATAATCCTTGCAATCCCACCTCCACCTCCAAGAAATAAATAATACTTAGAGTGGCATCACTTTCAGGAATACAGCAATACAGGTGGACTTTTCAGAATGCATGCCATTTTAAGTGCCGCAATTAACTCATTTCTGTGACGATAAGTGCTTTAAAATTGAGACATTGTGACAGTTTTGAATTTATGAGTGAATCGTAAGTGAAGATTTTTCCTCCATATGGCAATGAATCAATTTAATACAGTTTACATGAGATCATAAAATATGTGCTTTATTGGATGGATTTTGGATTTTTGGAGTTTGACATTTAATCCAAGAGTGTTGCCTTTTTCATTCAGCCCATTTACAATACATTGATTGGTGGTTCCTACCACAGTGTATAAACGCACGTTCTCTGTATTCCCCAGTTCCACATGGTGGTGTGGTAAAATGGTGTCTGGTTACAAAACAAGAGACTGCAGCAAGCCCAAATCTCTGAACTGAGATGCAGGCTTTGTAGGCCTTTCCCTGCTGCAGGTCAGTTTACCTACAGATTCCGCATGGCACAGCTGCAATATGGACCGAGTCCCTAACTGCCACATCCTTTAGTTCAGTTTAGTGCAGGTATAGCTGTCAGAAGCTGTATGCCTCCATGGAAAGAAGGTATGACTGTCATTCCAAACCTTCTACCAATGACTAGTCATTAGTGTGTCATATTATGTTGTATGCCAGTATCATTGTACCCTTCCACAATGTTCTTATGTCAGCAGTGGCTTCATAATCATCCTCTACGAGGAGAGTCAAACCTTTATTCTCTGTTCACCTGTATATTTTATGCAATTTGGCCCTAGTTACTTAAACAGTTATCTGACTCATCTTTCTAATGATAGATACATGTAATTATGTAGAGGAATGTCGGTTTACTCCTAGAAAAAAACGCCATAAAGCTGTCCTCCAAGGTGAGACATGACTTCACTCGTAGAATGGAAGTGAGTGCAAGTCACATCAGATATGTATCTAATGCAGTGGACATTCAAACAAGACACAGATGGATTTGTTTCACGGTGGTGTTTTTAGCATATTGCTTTGCTTACCTGGAGTCTAATTTCCTGCAGTTTCACTGTTGCTCCTGCGCTACAAGTGCAGGCAAACTGTGGAAGGCACTAGGTAGGTCTGTGCTTTTTGTCTACTTATAAAAGTCAAAGCAAAACAAAAAAAGTTTAAATGAGAAACTGATTTGGCACAAGGGCAGATTTGCCTTTTTCTGCTAATTAAAGTTCCTGTGTTTTGTCGCTTGATGATAGCTGAGCACTGCCCTGCAGGTTCTGGTGGAAGAGGAATGCAGCAGAGGAAAGAAAATTCTAGTGGAGAGAGACAGGGGGACTGATTAAACAAGAGAGAGGATGGCAGATGAATTGTCTTACCGGAGTAGTATGCGACAGTACCAACAATTCCAAGTTTTGCTTGTGTTGTGATTATTTTTTCATGTTTTGTATTTCTTTACCTTGGTGTACTACAATAAGTCTGCATATTATTGTTGTAGCTGTTGTACTGCAATATTGTGTTAAACTGCCTTTTTCTACATTTCTACCTTTGCTTTAGGGAGAGGAAGGAGGTGGTCATAAACATGCCTTACTTTTGTAGGTGCAAAGGGTTTAATGATTTTATGCTATGATCAGGTCTTACACTGGTGCAAATGGGGCAGGTGAAATGGACTAAAACTGTTGGCAGCTTTTGATTGGCTGAAACTACACACTGCTGTCTGGGATGTATTAAAACTAGATCTGTGCACACATTTTGCCTGTTTCTTTCTCTCGTGCTCTCTCTTGGTCTCTCCCCAGCTCTCATTCTCTCTCCCTTTAACTTTCCCTTTCCCTTTCTCTCTCCCTCTTTCTCAGCTTGACAGCTCAGAGACTCTCAAAAGACAAATGACTGGACAACAGTCAGCCCCCCAACCTCCAGCTGATCTTTTTCCCCCGTGGTGACATTGAAGTGGTTTTGAGTAGCATGCTCATGTCATTATTTCCCTGATCTCTGCTGACTGGCATGTGATCCATACATATCCACAGGAGAGCGGGTGCGGGAAATCCCGGGAGAGGGAGCATAATCCTCTCTGCTTCTCCTGGGTTCCCTCCTCTGTGCCCGTTAGCCTGTGCATCCTCGCCCCAGCAGGCTTCTTTGAGCAGTCGTCTGGACTGGGACAAAGAGAAAAGGTGGCAAAGTAGCGTGGACAGATTCCAGCCGAGCCTCCCCGGGGTAATGAGTATTCTGGGGCTGTCTTCTTTCTCTGTGGACTCTCTTTATATAACGGTTAATGAAGCCAGTGAGAGCCCCTTTATTTATTTTCTCATCTCCTGACCCGGCTCTCTCCCTGTTTGGGTATGTGGTAGGCGGGGCGCGTTTCACGCTGGCATCAGCCACTTTGAACTCGAGGATCAAACGCCCACACGCTCCGTGAACCTGGCCCCTGCCCCACACGTCCAGCTGCGCCCATCCCTCCGCCCCCCAGGAGGGCCCTCCCGCCCTCTCCGTGTCCCCCCTCCCTTTGACCAAGTCTTTGAGGTCACACTTAGTTTGGGGGAAAGGCTATTACCATTCATGCAGCAATAGAACAGTATTTTTGGATTTTTGCAGTAAATGAGGATTGTTCTGTCTGGGGTGGTGAAAGAAGTACTGAAGACTGCTATTAACTTTTCAGAAGTTTGCTGTGATTTGTCGTGATTCATTACAGCACCAATTAAACTGACTCATTAGTCTGTTGCCTCCATTTTAAAAAGCCTGTTAAAGCTGGTGGTAAATTACACCCTTTACTGCGCCCTGACACTGGCTGTCCCTAATGGCAGGTTTCTTTTGCTGCTGAGATGAACCCCTGAACTGCTCATTAACTGACCTCGTTTGGAGGAGCAGGCTGCTTATCTGAGCCCCTGTTAATAAGCATGTGTCAGCTAGTAACCTGTACTGAACAAAATGCTTTTTTAGCAGCTGCCAAAGCCGATGCTCTTCACCATGTGACTGAAGTAGCAGCGTAGTAATGTGTGGTTTACAGTTTCTGCTCTGGGTGTTTGCAGAATGGTGGCATTTCATTTAAATGCATTTAATATGGAGTATGTTCATTTGCGACAATAGTATGTTCCCTTTACTTTACTTTTACTTTACTTCTGTTATTTTTTGGTGATGTTTTGTTTGTTTATATATTCTCTTTATTCTGCTTCTGTAAACTGTAAGCAATTTTAATGTAACTCCTATTCTGCTGAAAGACATTTATGAAATGGTGTGCCCTCCTCTTTTTGACAACCCATCATATAATCATTAGTCATACATTACTTGGAGGCCAAAATCAAATGCTCTGTTTCTTGTTATGTGGAATGCTGTGGGATTTGTGCTGTCAACAGTAAGGCTAGCATTGAAAGCGCTATGTTTCACAGAACAACTTCTCTCCTCCATGGTGACCCTGTAATTTCAGTTGTCTGATTTGTGCTTTATCCTCCATATGCTTGTGTGAGAAGGAGAGTGGTTGAAGAGTTACCATGGAGACCAGAAGTGGAGTCATTTGTGTGAAGTTTTGCCTTTTCCTGGCCTCGTTCTGCCTCACCTGGAGCCCAGCCACCAAAGCCTCATTCCATTTCTCTTCTACCTACTACTATCCCCTGCCCCCACATGGACATACCTCATCCCGGCTCAATAAATGTGGCGTGCACGTTCCACCCACTGGAAGCGGTCCACAACTCCAGATTACCCGGCACTCCACCGTGCTCCGATATGCCCCCACATTCTTCAACAGGATCCACGCTTGGCACCGACGCCTCATATGCAATTCAATTTCACGCTTGTGCAAAATTCTTTTAATGATGCATGCTGTTGCTTTTGAGCTGAAGTTCAAATCTGGTTCTGATGAATGGTTTCTCTCGAGTGCAGGCTGCACAGTGCTAGACTGACATCAATTTGGACCCAAAAACCACGGGCCATTCGTATCCTTTCCTGAATGGTGACCTTTGTGGTTGTAAGCATAGTGCATCCTACTTAAAATCAGAGGCCTTGTCTCAATGCAGGGTAATGATTATAATTTGTATTCTGACGGGCTTTGCCAAACAGCTGAGTACACATTCTGGTGCTTGCATCTGGCCAGGAAGCGATCTCAAAGCACCCCTGTGCTCAGTCTAGCTATTATCTGTGATGTGTTTGGGGCTTGAGCACTCAAGACAAAGGTGCATTCAGACAGCACTGTGAAGTGTTGGATAATTCATGGGATGATGTTTACAGATGGCATTTATCACGCTTATAAACATGGGACTGTTCTGCAAGAAATATTGCAGTTGCCACAAGCTCAGCACTTGTGATACATTGACAGTGATCTGAAGGGACATGTCTGGTATTTGCAATGATTTAAGTGGTTGTTTAAAGTGAACCACGGGGTGAAAAATGATCACTAGTTCACCCTGCTTTTACTGTTTTACATTTATTATACATTTAAAGCTTCATGGAGCTGAAATGAATAAAAATGAAAAATGTTTTGTGTACCTAGCATGCTCCAATTATGGCTTTCAAAAGGCTAATTCATGCTTTGTACATTTCAAACAAACACATTCATTTTTGTCAGAGAAAAGCCCAGGTGCCCCTTTAACTATAATGATGGTGCTTCCCTTGTGCACCGTATTGCATTAGTCACAGTCAGCTTTAGTGCGTATTGTGTGCCCACAGCCTCCCAGAGGACTATAAGTGTGGGAAATCCCTGGGACCGGTGGAGTCCCTACAGGAACACCCACAGTGCCCCGACAAAATTCTCATCGGCTACAGCAGAGGTCTGGTGGTGTTATGGGACCAGAGCACCCGGCAGGTGGACAACCTCTTCTTAGGGAACCAGGTGTGTGGTCTTTCTGCCCCCCTCAATTGTACCACACATGTATCGTTTATACAGGGACTCTACAGTGCAGTCACTCTTGGAACTGTCCACATCCACTTCCGTCAGGAATGACTAATTGCTACTTTACTTACAAGGGCTTTCTTCCAACGTGCTCAAGCACACGTTGTTCAGAATTAGACTTGAAGTGTTTACGTCGGCCTCCTCTGCAGCAGACATCAGGGTTTTAACTGCTCTCCCAGGAGCTACAGACATGATCAAGACGTTCATGATATTGGTGATAATTATTTTGTGTCGGATTGGCTTTTATCAAGAGCTCAATCTAAATTCCTCATTTCATTATCAAGATCTAAGGCTTATAAGCACTTCAGCTTTTTAAATGGGTTCTCTTATTTGGAAATAGAAGATGAATAAGGAGAAACTATACACATTCAACCAGTATGATGATAGTTGTTCCTGTTGGTGCCTAAATCTCTCCCAGACATAAAACCTCAGCTCTGGGTTATTAACACATACACACCTATTGCAGCTATCTGGCACACTTGTCTTTTTGGTGACAACTTGTGTTGTTGTTGAGGCCTGACTTGCTGGTGTTTGAACCCACAGCAACTAGAAAGCCTGGCATGGGAGCGCAGTGGCAAGACCTTCGTTAGTTCCCACAGTGACGGGGGCTACATGGTGTGGGCTGTTAACAGCAGCAACCCCCGCACACAGCAACCAGTGTCATCCATCATTCCATACGGTGAGCACCTGCTCCAGCTGCCCCCCACAACAGCTGATGGACACCTTTAGCCTCAGGTTAAAGGTGGGACATGTCAGTCAAGGCCCTGTCCTCTGTCTGAACTAGCTGGTGTATGCAAAGTGTTGTTCAGATCTGAAGTCCATGGTGTAATGAGAAGAACAGTTTTAGTGTAATTCACCTGTATCACATGAGCTCACACAGCACCCTGATTGTGCTTCATTCTTTCCTTTTTTGGTCTCTAACTTTGTGTGGTCTCAAGAAAGCATCCTTAATATTTCAGGCTCATTCTGAATATTTTCTGAAATTATGCTTGGAATGAAGCTCTATAAATATGTATTATCCTAAAGAAATTGGGTGCTTTTGTGAAATTCATTGAAAAGGATTACACAACAAGTATGAACTAAATAATTTAATTGCTTGTTCTAATTCAATATATCCTACTATTGAGACAAGATGTCAAAATGTCTCTCATGGAATGGCCCTGGATAGGCTTCCGTGTCATTTACACACTAAAGTTACCCAAGAGGAAAGGATGAATGAAGTGAAATATCATAAAGGCCAAAGCCCTCTGTGGGACACAGAATAACAGTCATCCTTGGAGAGTTTGTAGGTGTTAGAAATTAGATTATCTTTTCAATAACCATGTCTATTTAAACATAAGAGACAGTATTAGAACACAAACATTAACAGAATTAATTGATTCCTGCGGGAATTTAAAAACCTTCTATTCCATTTTGTGCTCATTCATTGTAACCAACATTAAATAATCACCAAGGCACGCATTTGCATTTAATTTGTGCCACTTTGAGAATACAAATGAAAGTTAAGTGTTTTCACAACTAGCTGTTACGGTAACGGCACGAGCTTGGGGGAGTTTACAACTCTCTTCCTGTCTGTTTGAATTTGTTAAAACATGTGCTTAACCACGGAGCACCATGCCAGTCTCCCTGGGCTAGCCAGGAAATTGGCAAGTGTTTGCTAAAGTTTTATCTGGGAGCCATTCTTTTCTACCTTTTAGGCCCCTTCCCCTGCAAAGCCATTAACAAGATCCTGTGGAGGACGACAGAACTGGGGTTAGTATCAGCCTTGTGTAAAGGCAAGCAGAAAGGCACCACCACAACCCAGCACATCAGCATATCATATGTGTTTTGTTAGGACTAATGTGAAGCACTGTTTAGTCCATGACATTTTCTTTTTTTTTTTTTTTACATACAAAACCTAAAGACATGCTGTAATTACAGAATTAATGGAAAACAAAAAAGGATTGATTTCCCAAAAAATGTCAGATCAATAAACCTGGTTTGTAACTTTCCACTACTAAATTAATAGGCAGATAATTTCAAACTTGGCCTCACTGTTTTGGCTTTCCATTGACGGGTGTCAGAAGGTCAAGATCAGAATGAACTCATTTCTTGCCCACTCCAGAGCCCCCTTCGTGCTGTTCAGCGGAGGCATGCCTAGGGCCAGCTATGGAGACAGGCACTGTGTGACAGTACTGCAGGAAAACACACAGGTCACCCTGGACTTCACCTCCCGCGTCATCGACTTCTTCACCATCTACAACACAGACAGCGAAAAGGGTGAGAGGGCTGAATAATGATTTGTAAAAAAGCATCAGTAAACAATTATCTATACATTCCCAATGTAACTGAAATCTCCAACAGCCCTTAATGCCAGTTAAGGGTTGTTCTGTGTAATACACCATTCTTTTTGTATTAAGTTTATAATCTGGGCCTATTTTTAATGTACGTTTTGGGGCTTCTGTAGTAATTTTTTCCAGTGCTTCTAAAAGAACATTTGTGAGGTGTGTCACTCAAAAACTAAAAAATCTGCAGCTGTAGAGAGAACCTGATCTCTTAATTTCACAGATCTCTTGCTAAAATGGAAAATCTTGGCAGTTGCAGAACATGCACCAGTTTTCCCTTTGGAAACAAAGCTGATACTTTTACACTTTTTTTGGACTTTGGCATGTCTTTCTTAGAGTGTTTTTTGCATCTGTTTTGTGACACCTGTCCGCTGTTTGTCTCAGAGTTTGACGACCCCACTGCCTTGGTGGTCCTGCTAGAAGAAGAGCTGGTTGTGATTGACCTCCTGACCACTGGGTGGCCCACCATTCCCTCTCCATACCTCGCTCCACTGCACTCCTCTGCCATCACCTGCTCTTGCCACATCTCCAATGTGCCAACCAAGTTGTGGGAGAGGGTGATTAGTGCTGGACAGTACCAGAGTCCACCACAGACACACATGGTAAAGAAAAGTCCTGAAGTTTCCAAGACTGTGTATAGGCCGTTTCAGGTTATACAGACATTACACTCACATTTGCAAGTATGAAAAGAAACTAAATTTCCACAGGTGTACTAATGTCAGTGTGATTATGTTAGCACTCTTGGTAGTTTATTATTAAGTGTTTAATCAGAAGCAGGGGACAGGCTTAAATTAAACATGGGCAACTGGCTGGCACATTTATACAGTCAGGCTCCCCTCCCCTGCGGACCTTTGTCGAGGACCAAGTGGCACTAGAATAAACGAATACTAAATCGTGTGAAACTTTCTGCCTGCTCTGCTCGGGCTACAGGGCTTGTGCATGATAAATTATTAAAAAATAACACAACAGATGAGAGTGTCCCTTCTTCCTTCCGACAACTGATAATAATGCCATAAATAATGGTTCCTCTTATATGAGCTCATGCTTATGTGTATGCACTTTGGCGTGTCCAATGAAGAAGCCACAAAAGATTGAAATGTCATTGAGATTTATGCAAGTCAACAAGTTGAGTCGGATTTATAATGTAAATATCTTTTTCATTTTCATATCTGTTAGCCCTGAAAGCTAGCAGCATAAAAGTAAAATCATAATTAATGTAGCTATTGCTCAAGATGTAATACTTCTCTTCTGTACATGTTTAGAAGTGGCCAATCAATGGGGGAAAGAATCTGGCGCCTGATCCAAAGCACAACGGATTGCTACTAACAGGGTAAGAATCCATGGAACACTGTGTGATTGTGATGAATTTAGAGGAGCTGCACTCATAAAGCAGGAGAGCATCTCATTACCAATCGCTGTTTGCTGATTTTGCCTTTTGAAGAATGTGGAATACAGTGATATAGTGTATCTGTATGTGGAAGCTGTGGGCTCTTGAAAAACATGCTCAGCACAAAAAAAGCTGGTCTGCAACTTATACATAGACCACTTGTACCAAAAAACATTTGTGTTCTACCAGAGTGGCATCAGTGGTCGTGTTTGTTCCCTTTGCATGTCTAGACATGAGGATGGAACAGTTCGCTTCTGGGATGCATCAGGGGTGTCCCTCAAGCCTCTATACAAACTGAGCACCGCCAACATCTTCCAGACAGACTGTGACCACAATGACAGTCTGGGACAAGCGGGGGAGGAGGAGTGGCCTCCCTTCAGGAAGGTGAGAACCAGCCAACCACTGAATTGTTCTGATAGCCATTTACTGGATTAAGAATCACTGTAAATCAGTTAATTAAGGGAGATGGCTGCATGCTCTTCAAATTTCCTGACCATTTAAGAACCTGTGTGTTTTAATTTCTATCTCCATGGTAGAATAATGGGCTTTGTGTGCTTTGCCCCTGAAACAATACAGTTTATAAGCCCATGATATACATGTTACTTGGTTCAAATTACATTATTGACATGTAGCAGATGCTCTTATCTTGAGCAATTTACACAGATTACACTGTTTACATGTTATCTATTTATACAGTTAGATATTTACCGAGGCAATTGTGGGTTAAGTACCTGGCCCAAGAGTACAACAGCAGGGAGTTGAACCAGCAACATTTCAGTTACAAGCCCTGCTCCTTACCTTATGCTACACTGCCACCCCCAAATCCCACAGTAAATCCCAGAATATAAATGTAACTCAGAAAATTGTTCAGACAGGTGCAGTCTGCAGCATCCTCCCCTGCTTCCCCTTCCGCTCTTCCTTCACATCCCCTTGCCTCAGCCTGCACCTCCTTCCCTAAAAGAAACCAGACTACAGCTTGGCATGCAGCTCTCAAAACATATGGGGTCCTCACTGGAATATTCCCCTGTTTTCTTCTCTAATTAAAAGCAGACTGTCTGTCTGCCGAGCGAGGTGCTCCCCCTTGCATCTGCAGGAGATGAAACGCTGTCCTGCTGCGGGTCGCCTTCCTGCACATTCCTACATTTTTATTACATGGGGTTAAGCGTATTCCTTAGTTTGTTTTCATGCATCTTTCCAAATAAACTACAGGAAGGTTGGCAGGTGGAGACTGGGAGGTGGAAAGATGGGGGGGGGGGCAGTTATATTAACTGTTTAATACATATTGTCAACTCCCTGCATATCAGATAATTGCATACTCCATTTTATTGCACAGTATGAAGCTGCTTCTGTTTCAGTGCTGTTTATTTTGCTTAGTCCTGTCATTTATATACTCTTAAATTCACAATGCTATAACAGTCCTAAAAATATAGTTATCAGGAGTTCAGGACATATTGAGTATGTTGACACGTGTGTAAATATCTAAAACAATTGCTATTTAAATGTGATCTTGATATTTTTCAAGTCAGCACAATATCTATGCGTGTGTGTATTGTGGTGCATCTGAGCCTGTGAGGTGCTGATTTGTTTTTATGCTCATGTTTTTTCTTTTTTAGGTGGGATGTTTTGATCCGTATAGTGATGACCCAAGGTTGGGAATACAGAAGATTTCACTGTGTAAATATAGTGGGAAGCTAGTGGTAGCAGGGACTGCAGGCCAGGTAAGATACTGAGGTGTAATGAATGCTACAATGCTATAATGCTGCTACAAACAGCTTACAAATAACTGGTACAGCATTTATCTTGATGAAATATTTAATATTTATTAGCCCAGTACTTCCTGGCATTTCAGTCAAATAATGAAGTAAAAAAAAATGCCTGGTTGTGTGTCTGTATCACTGCTTAGATGCATCTCTTAGCTAAATCAGTTCAACATGATTTGAGATCTGTTTTGAATCTTGCTTTGAATGCACAATCTAAAGACTGAGTGTCCATGTGATGAGAAGGTGGACCCAGTGCTGCATTCTCTTCTGACAGTCCCTTCTGTCCTTCCCATTCAGGTCCTAGTGATGGATCTTAGCGAGGAGAAATCAGAACACATGATCAATGTGGCTACTGTGGACCTCCTTCAAGACAGGGAGGGATTTACCTGGAAGGGTCATGACCGCCTGGCCCCTAAAAATGGACCAATCAGCTTTGCCCCCGGCTTCCACCCCATTATGCTGGTGCAGTGCATGCCCCCAGCAGCTGTTACCGCGGTAACGCTGCACGCTGAATGGAACCTCATTGCATTTGGGACCAGTCACGGCTTTGGCCTGTTTGACTACCACCGCCGCAGTCCCGTCCTGGCAAGGTAACCCCTCCCCCCCAACATTTTATTTTATCCAAGAGGATGTTAAACATTTCACAGAGCTTAAGACTGCACCTTGTCTAAGTGGTCAGGGAAGAGTTGTTAACATTATATCCCTCATATTTTAATGGTTCCCTTCTTCTCAGCCATAATGATTTGACATGGTGTGACATCAGGGCTTCTTATTATGCATGTGACATGTGCCAACACTCTTGTTATCTGTCAGGATGACTTATGTTTATGGTTATGGTTTCCTACCAAAAAGTAAACTCCTCCTGCAGCTACATTCGTGTAAGTACATGTATCAGCTGTACTATGGCCAACCATTTAGTTTTTGATTTATAATCACTTAAAAACTTTGATTTCTCCCATTTGGTATCATCAGTAGAATTTATAACTACACATCAAGAAATAGCTGTTCATTTTCAAAAAATTGCTTCCCTTCCTTGGCTTGTTATTTGAAATTTTGTGGTGGAATTCACAAACATTCACAAACCTTCAATAGCTGGTTAATATTGCACACAGGCCAGCATTTATTATTAAAATTCACTTAAAAAAAAAAAACACAAAGAAAACTAGAAACCTAATATCTAGCTATCGTCTCGTCATGTGGGGGGGGGGGGGGGGGGGGGGTCATGGCAATTGTGTTGGTAAATGGCTGCTCGATGTACTACACAATACAACAAAATTACGTGTTGCATTATTGGCATTACAATATGTCACAGCCCACCAGATAACAAGGTTAAGTAAATATTGGAATTAAATTAAACATTACTCTCACTGTTTCCTTCACAAAGTATTGTTACTGCACAACTGCCCTTAATCAGTGGTCGTGGTTACATCAGTCTATGTCTGCAGTGTTGATGGCAAATTGTGAACTCTTTGAATTCAGGAAAACACTGTATTCTGGGAGTAGTAGTGTCAGAGTGTTAGTGGATATTTGTTTGAGCGTTTTGCTGCCATGTTCTAGATGTACACTGCACCCCAACGACTCACTAGCCATGGAGGGGCCCCTGTCCCGGGTCAAGTCACTGAAGAAGTCCCTACGCCAGTCCTTCAGACGAATCCGCAAGAGCAGAGTCTCCGGGAAGAAGCGAGTGGTGGTCAGCAGTCCAGCCAGCAAGGTGAGTACCCCATGCATGGTCTCATCGCAGGAAGGTGATTACAGAGGGAAGCCTTGTCCCTTTTTTAATGTTTGGTGGCTTTTGAGTGACGGGGCTCCTCCCCATCAGGTACAGGAGGCCAATGCCCAGCTGGCTGAGCAGGCGGGGCCTCACGATGTGGAGATGGCGCCGGTGCAGAGGAGGATAGAGCCCCGTTCTGCCGACGACTCGCTCTCCGGGGTGGTGCGCTGCCTGTGTTTCGCCGATACATACCTTAGAGACGGTAAGACCATGGATATATGCAATCTTCATCTGAAGTAACACAGTTATTGTTAACTTGTGTTTTGTATTTCTGTAAGTCTCATTTTTTTGGCTGCTGGCATGTACTGTATGAATGCAACATGGATCTGGTGTTAAGTTGTGCATGCCATAGCTGTGGGAGTTTAATCTGGAGTTACTGCTTTTTACTTACACTTGGTGTGGCCCATCTGCTTTCCCTGTCTTCACTCAAGTGTCTGCAGGGATCTTACACTGTCCTCAGTTAAGAGAACTACATGGGCAACAAGCGAATCAAACTTCAGGCAATAACTTCAGACTAAACACACAGTGCTGCACCAGACTTTCATCTCGGTGCTAATTTTAAAAAATATGGTAGTTATTATAACCCAGTTTTGGATATCTAAAGTGCTTTTTCATCCGCGGCGCTCTGGCCAGTGTGCGTGGGAGTGCTCAGACCTTGGTGCAAGAAGCGCCTGCATTCTGGGCAGCCTCCACCGTCTCCTGTCTGTCCTGTACTGGTGGGAACAACACTGTAGCCTTGAGCTGCCAGGAAACCATGTTTATGATTCAATTAAGCAGAAACATGGAGCAGAAGATATGCAGAGCCCACTCCTAAAGCTGTGGTGCATTGGGATCAGTGGGAGTTCCTCTGTCTATGAGAACAGGGATGGTTAGGAGGTCAGACTCTCTCCAGTTCTCTCTAGTTTCATGTTCCGTGAGAAAGGGAAATATGGAAAGCATTTTGTGTTTCCCTGTTTAGCTGCAAAATACTGTCTTGGATTAAGCATTGTTTAAACCAGTTGAAGAGCCATTCATCATTTCAAGGATCTAACCAAAAAAATCTGTTTGCACAGTCTTGATCACAGACAGACTGATCCCAGAATACTTATTCATAATGACGTTGTAGTGGCTGGTGTTGCTGAGGTAGAGTGAGTGTCGTGCAGTGGTGTCACGTCGCTCTCTTGCTCCCTCTGCTGCATCTGCAGGGTCGCACCACGGGCCCACCATGTGGGCGGGCACCAACTCGGGCTCGGTGTATGCCTACGCCCTGGAGGTGCCGTCGCAGGAGAAGTTCTCGGAGCAGAGCGTGGAGGCCGTGCTGGGGAAGGAGATCCAGCTGATGCACCGGGCGCCGGTGGTGTCCATCGCCGTGCTGGACGGCCGGGGGAACCCTCTGCCCGAGCCCTACGAGGTGTCGCGGGACCTGGCCAAGGCCCCCGACATGCAGGGCAGCCACTCGGTCCTCATCGCCTCCGAGGAGCAGTTTAAGGTGACTTTTGGCTTTTGCTTATGTTGTACTCCTGCCTTACTTCTAAGTCACTTTAATAAAAGTGTCTGCCAAATGAGTAAATGTGAATGTTAATTCATGCACAGATAAAATACAGCACATGGCACACAGCAGTAAACACCTCTATATGTCCACCGTCCCCCCCAGGTGTTCACGCTACCCAAGGTCAGCGCCAAGACCAAGTTCAAGCTGACGGCCCACGAAGGCTGCCGGGTGCGCAAGGTGGCGCTGGCAAACTTCGGCAGCGTGTCGGCCGAGGAGTACAGCGAGAACGGCCTGGTGTGCCTCACCAACCTGGGCGACATCCACGTGTTCAGCGTGCCAGGGCTGCGGCCGCAGGTGCGATACGACTGCATCCGCAAGGAGGACATCAGCGGGATCGCCTCCTGCGTTTTCACCAAAACAGGACAGGGTGAGTGTGCCCCTGCAGGCTCCCTGTGAATGTGGAAATATGCTATGCTTTAATAGTCCAATGAACAAGAGATTGCTGCATATGTAATAATTCATGAACAATAGTGAGTATTGCCACCCCAATGCCAGTAGTGGGGTGGCAGTGTAGCATGCTGGTAAGGAGCAGGACCCGTAACCGAAAGGTTGCTGGTTCAGCTCCCTACTGGGGCACTACTGTTGCGACCTTGAGCAAGGTACTAAACCCAGAATTGCCTCAGTAAATATCCAGCTGTATAAATGGGTAACATGTAAAAAAATGTTACCTATGCAAGTCGCTCTGGATAAGAGCATTTGCTAAATGCCAGTAACAGAATGTAATGTAAGAATAGTGATTACTGCTTGATGTAAATCAAAATAAAAATGTATGCAGTGTAAATCAGAAAAGTTTTAGTCACTTAGTATCTTTTAATATTTTCAGCACGTTGTGCCAAATTTATTGTATTTTAACAATGTTGTGAAACAATTTTTATATTAACACTTGTTCGTCCTTTTTCTTACAATGTAACCCTTCATAGATCAGTGCACAGTGCCATTTTCTGACCATGTATATGTGTTGCACTGATTTGTGGCAAGTCTCTGCCTGAGCACTCTCCCACAGTGTATGGGTGGTACTTACAGTGCTGTTGTGTTTCTGTGCGCTAGGGTTTTACCTGATCTCGCCGTCGGAGTTTGAGCGTTTCTCCCTGTCCGCACGGGTCATCACAGAGCCGCTTTGCACCGTGGATGTGGACCGGCCTCACCACATTGCCATCAGGTAACTGGACTGACCAGTGACCCTGTGATTCCATCAGCCTGGGTCACTCCTCTCTGTATGTCCACATCGTGCTGAAATGCACTCAGTACACCCACTTCGGCTTGGTTCAGCTCCACTGAAAGGCACTAGTTGGTCTTGCTCTGTCAGTTTTGTAATTGCTTCATGAACAGACTTAATATGTCACACTTCGTATTCATACAGGTTCTTTTGTAAATGTTAGTGACTAATTCGTATACTGGGAGTCATTTTTTGAGTTGAACAAAATAGATTTATACAGCCATCATCTATGGACTTTGTTAAAAATGAAATGCAAAAAAATCCCCAGTTCTGCTTGCAAAGAAATTTCTGAGAATGTGTAGAGGCGTCCTCTACTGAGCAGTGTTTCTTCTATCAGAATAGATCCTTACATACAGCAGATGTGAATTTGGTAGGCAGAGTCTGGAAAAAGAACTGCTGTAGTAAGTGTAGTTTTTTATATGGTGTTTTTTTTTTCATATTTACTACGATTTATAGTTTAATTTGTGGAGACTTTAAGCTGAGGCAGTTTATGAGCGTCTGCACTGCAGAAGTTCTGTTTAACAGCTCCTCAGTACTGGGTGTGAGATGACTCCTCTCCTGAGGAGAGGAGGAGGGAGGGAGTGAACATGCCACATTCCGTTAACACGACAATCTCAGAATAATCTCCCTGAATTTATCTAAAACTGACAGCAGAAAGACAGAGGCTGCCTTAATGTTTCTTCACCCTGTTGCCTTCAGAAATGACAGTCATGTTAATGGACTCCTGGGGCGTGGCCTGCTTTTCACTAAGCGCTGTTGCATTGAGATCTGTGAGAGAGGTTTTTTGGGCTGGTGTGGGGACTGTCTGCATGAAAAATGCCTTTCAATTAAGAAGCAGTAAAAACAGTCTGATTAATTGCCTGTGTTGGAAATCAAAATTTGTCTCAGACATCTCCAAATAAAAAAAAACAAAAAAAAAACAAAACGCAAAGTGACCACCAGATATATATTTTTTTTCCATTTAGTCATAAATATGTCGCACTTCGCTCTGTGCAGACCAAATGGAGGGATCCGCGTTCAGCAAGGCTGCGGGTGCTCAGGGAGAGGGCTGTGCTCAGTATTGCGAATGCGCCGAGAGCCAACTGCACAGCGTGCTGAGCGCCAGCGCACAGCACTGAGGCACTCGGCAGTGTTTGCATGCCATTCTATCACCTGCTCTATACACCACCATAGGCACTGCAACTCCAGGGGAATCTCAAATATTTAAGCTCCTCTCCTTGGAGGAGGAGAAGAACAGAGTGGGCGCTGGGGTCAGGCAGGCTCTGTGGTGTTTGGATTTGTAGCTTAGGAGACCTCGGGATTGTTTTCTGTTTACTTTCCCTGTGAAAGATATTATTTTAGGGAAAATATAGTGGATGCTCAAACTGTGGTGATGGAAGGTTATTGAGTTAGGTTTGGTGTACTTTTGTTATGACTCTGTTATAGTTGCAGGTCATTATGGTGTGAAGTAGTTTTCGTGTTAGACCTTGGATTGACAGGTGTGATGGAAACACTTTGGACCTGAAGTCTGTTTCACAAAAGATTTGCCTTCAAAAAAAATTGTCATGCAATAAGTGTTGCTTTCATACTCCGCTAAATCAGTGAGCCAAGTAAGCGGTGTGGTTGTTTTTGCAATAAACACAATATATTTACTGTATTTGAGGTAAATGGCAGTGTAACCCTTAGCCAGGACATCTGCAGTGTTGCAGTTCAAGCTTGCGTCTCCCTTAGTACACAAGATGACTTACTCCTTATTGATAATATTGTAACTATTTCCAGAATCATCAGGGAGCAGTGTGTTTCTAAAATTACTATTGTGTTGTGTGAAAAAATGTTTTAACCGTAGTACTGTTCATTTGCATGACTTGCTTGATTATTGTAATTTGTCCATATTGTTATACTTTGCAGAAGGCATGGGTTGACAACTGAAATCCATCAAATTTAGTAGCGTTCATGTATGCTACTTTGCAGAATTCTCAGTGTCTATTTGTCATAAATACTCTACAGTTTGACAGTCTCCTGTATTCTGCCAAGCATATGCCTCTGTGGTTTTTGGATTTATGGGAAGATGCATTTGAGTCCCTTGTATATCTTTCCAAATGCATAGTTATCCTGTCCTAGAAGTATCTGCCTTTCTTTAACCTCCTTTTCACCAGTTTCAGATCAGAATAATCTCTGCTTTTTCAGTTTTGACATGCACAACCACTTAGTGATTTATCTAAGTTTGCACATTCTTATCTTGAGTTAAAGTGATCATTTAATCCTAAACTGGTGTCTTGAAATGGGTTTACCCAGCTAATTTGAGTTTTAGTAGTTCAATAACCTGAACTAATCCATGCTTCCTTAAGACTACCTTTGCGACCGAAGCCCTGAAATCAACCCCATGTTGACATCTTTTTACATGAGGGTTGGAAATGCTGGAGTTGAACCAGCAGAAAGAAATGACGGCAAGTCAGTTTGCCAAATTCTTGTTCTGTGCTTTGTGGTGTTGGGTGTGCCACGCTGCAAACCAGAATTTTTTTTTTTGATTGACCAAGAGATGAAGCTGGAGTGTAATGTTGTATGGCTGTTTATTCCCTGCAGCAACACAACTGCCTCCATTCAGGCCAATGGGACCCACAAAGTGCAGCCCGCAGGGGAGAGCCGTTCCCTTGGGGAAGCAGAAGGTATGAGCTTTCATCCGTGCACCCACACTGTGAGGTCATGAATTTATTCATATAGAGAGAGACTGAACAGCCTTTAGATACAATGTGAAAAGAAACGTCTATTTCTCTTTATCCATGTCAAAATTTATGGTCCTGAAAAGTGTCATTTCAACACATGTTGCAGAAATGCCATCCAGTACAAATTGGGTGTAGTCCATGTGATTTTTAAGCATATGCTGTGCTGCCATGATTCACAGTTACATTTTTACAGCATTTCATTGTGTAAATTTAGAAAAACAACCTAACAGGCTCGTATTTCTACCTGTTCCCTGATAAAAGTCCACGGTATAAATACACAGTATATGGGGCCACTCCACACTTGTAGTTGATTCAGTCAAGCGCTCTGTCAGTAGTTTTGACTCTGTGTTAAACAGAGCAGCCAGCTGTCTGTATGCTCTACTGTAGGCATCGCTCCCTGTGCACATCTCCTCCCCATCGTTGGCAGTGTGCACACCGTCATCAACTGCTCAGATGAAATTAAAATGCTGAATTGTGCCAGCTAAACTGTACTGCCAGCTAAACTGTAGCTAAAATAGAAGCTGAAGAAGCTGAACAGACGAAGGTTTCTTGAACATTAACACTCTCTCAATATGTGTTCTTTGTGTTAAAATCATTCAGTTGATATTTTGATGGAAATTTAAATTTGTCACTCTGCTTGTTATGGTGGAGGGTGTATAGTGAATTGGCTAATCCAGTGCTTTGCTTGTTGATTGTGTATGTAAAACAGTATTTTCCCAGCAAATAAAACATGACCCAAACAATATCAATGCATGTCTTGCAATATTTCATGCTGGGATTTTGATGTGAATTTTATGTGATTTCAGAATAGCGTTAGTGTTAAAGGCTGACGTGGTTTCAGATGCAATAACTTTCTGGTCTTCATCTGCATGGCAGAAAGCTGTTAGTTGCTTTATTTACTACTGTTTTCCATTCCTTGAGGTTGCTCTCTCTTGTGAGGTAATAAAAAGGGTTTGTACAACACCACACAAAGGGGAGTTGGATTGTCTAGCAGTTGTTTGACCGTGTAAGGTGCCCCCCTGTCAATCTGGGACGTTCTGATCTGCACTCCCATAGCAACAGTACAGGACAGGCTGAATGAACTAACACTGCTTCCCCTGGCTATAACTCCTGCAGCAGCTGAGGTAAATATGCTTGGTTAGGTTTAAGACCTCTGCCTCCTGGGTCCTGCCGGAATATTGATTTTTTCCAGCTCTTTTTTTACCTCCTGGATTTAATCAGCTACTGTTCGCTCTCAGCGCCGCTTTTAATCAGCGAAGATGAATCACCCAGGAGTGTCTCAGCAGTGTCCATGGCAACTCCCCTCAGAAACTCTCTCCAGTCTCCAGTCCTAATAATAAAACCTATATTAAAAATTCATGAGGGGAAATTCCACTTTGGGAAAACACAATTTATCAGTAAGAACTGACCCACAGTGAACAACAAACTTTTTGTCTCTATCCTTTCTTTCGTTTTTCTTCTCATTTCCCTTCTGGTTCTAAGATGAACAGGGAACATGCAAGTTTACAGAAGTTTATTACAGGTGTGTTGAGTTTTATCGAAGTCATTGTAGGGGTTGCTTGATGTGTCTTAGTGATGCCTCCCTGTTTGGGAACAAGGCCTTCAAAGGGGATACAGCACTGCCTGGCACTCAACCCTGTCACTGTACGTTGTATGATGCTCTCTGTGCTGAACCCTGTTGCTCTCTGCACAGAATGTGGAGGCTGTAGGCTTATTTTTTATATTCATTCCCCAAGGTTATTAATTTATTTAAAAGGTTATTTAAAAAGGATCATTGTGACAATGCTGGGTTTTCCGATGGCGTTGTGTGCTTCAAGAGTCTCCTCCTCTGTAGAGTCTTATGTGCATATCATTATCATGTGTGCATGAGATATGAACCATATTTAAATGTGATAGTTCCTGTGTTAAAAGAAGTGTTCTTCTTTATAAGAGCATACAAACTGTGCCAGAAGCTTTCAATGTTTTATGATGATCAAGTCCTGAAACCTTGGCAAACTCTTATTTGCATGTTTAGTGACCTTTAGGGCAATTTCAGGATTTTGTTCTGCCCACATTCAGAGTAATGGCCTTTTCCAGCTTCAGCACCTTGCCAAATTTAATCAGAAAACCAATTTAATTTGTCTGGTTAATGAGTCTTTAAATATTCATTCAAAGTGCTGTAGCTCTTTGCTCATATTGTATGCAGCGCTGCTTGGCAAATGCATCTGGATTTTGCAAAAGTTGATAAGCCTGTTTGGTGTAGTTATATTGTAATTTCAAACCAGATTAATCCATTTGCATCTTAAAAGAAGACAACATTATTTGCTTTTCCTGCCTATAGTTACAGTGAACATGCACAGAAATAAAATGGTTTTCCAGTGCTTTTTAAAATGGGCATCCTGCCAAAATACCCAGCCAAAGCAGAAGATGGGTTAGTATAGCACTGTGTCCAGCCTGCATGTAAATTAAATGTGATATGTAAATTAACATGACAGATACTACAATATCAGTAGCTTCTAAATATCTAAAATGCTATGTTGTTCATAACATCATAGAGTTGTAGCATACTGAAAAGCAAAACTTTTATAATGGAGAAATTTTAGTTTCCTTTCCGAGTTTTCTCAAGCTCTGATGTCAGCAGATGACGTTCCCCTTTAAAGGCATGAGCAATCAGAGGGCACTCGATTTATAACTCTCTGCAAGTCAGATCTCCCTATGAGTCTTTAAAGCATAATATTGTAGCTATCTGGAAAGGCTGATTTTCTTAAAATTTTAATTGAAAGACAATGTCACTCCATGTCACTTCCTTTATATCTGCCTCTAGTCCAGTCCACTACAAAGTTAGTTGCATGCCTTTGGCCTGTTTGCAAAGGGTTGCTGCAGTGCTGGTTAAAGTTTGATGTGGTGTAGATCAAATATCCCCCAGAGTATGTCACTCATTATCTTAAAGCAATACAATTTCTATGTGTAGCTGGACACAACCTACACAGAAGGAGAGATGGAACGGTATGTTGTGGACTGTTTGAGGTTTATGTGTCTGAAGGAGGTTACAAAAGGCTTTCAGATTAGCTTGTGTTCTTTATCAAAGCAAATGAAAACTTTTTTGAAATAGATACTGACTATGACTGAGGTGAAGATCAAAAAGCTACAGTTTAAGTCTACAGTGAAATTACTCTTACGGTCAAGAATCTGTGCAATCTTGAAAAACTGTATAAATGCGTGCAAGTTGTGTGGATTTTGGGGTTAGGGTTAGGGTTAGGGTTTTGGGAATGGAGGAAGTGTATAGCTTGTTCAATGTTTGCTATCTGCTTACCAGCATTGTAAGGTCAGCCGTTGTGAGCTAACTCAACGTTCTTAACTGGGGTATGCACTGAGGCAGGAAGGAGGGTTGCTTGTTGCTCACTAGGGGCTTACATGAAAGATGCCTATTCCACAGATTCAGTTGATGAAACATTTGTTGCTTTTGGAAATTTCAAGCTTTTTACATTTATCATGGCGATTTCATGGTTCATTTTTATAAGCCGTTATGCCTACATGGCTGGTAAATTATTATTACCTTATAGTTCATGTTTGGATGTGCCTGTGCTGGTGTGCAGTATAGGGCCTTTTAACTCTTTGAACTGAAGTGTTCAACAGATGCCGGTGGACATGAAAAGCCCCAGATGACTCCTCTTCCCATTGGGTTAAGGAAAGGGGTTGTGTGACTTTAAAGCTGCTGTCTCTGAGTGTGCTCTGATAGGCTGTGTGTCCACAGCTGGGGACTGCAAATGAGCAGTCAGTCTGGGACACTTGTTACAGATTAGTGACATTATCACATAGCCTGTGTCCTTTTACCCTCATAATTCTCACTGCCATTCCATTTTTTAGCCACAGATAAACCCATCTTGGGGCTAAGAGCCCAACAGGAGTTTAGTTTTGAAGTCAAACTATTGTTAGATTTTCAGCCATATTCTCTTTGGATTAGCATCTGGGGATAATGCTAAACATCAGCTTCAGCGGAGACAAGTAAAAGGAACATGGCAAAATACACATGGTTTCATTCCATTGGTCATATAGTGACTTCATCTGCTAGAAATCTTTGGAGAAAGCAGCTGAACTGTAATGTGTTTCATTATAGTGTGAAGCTGGAGTACAGCTTGAGTATTGAGGTGCAGTTATCTGTTCCTACTCCTCAGTACTGTTGGTTTTACTTTGTGTACAATGGCAGTGCTTTTCTTCTCGGCTGACATCGTCTCTCTCTCTCTCTCAGGAGTTCTAGAGGACATCCAGGCTGCTCTGTCCTCCCCTGCTCTGGACTCTCCAAACAGCAGTGCTGACATCACGCTTGACACTACCGGTGACATCACTGTTGAGGACGTCAAAGACTTTTTAACGTGAGACTTCTCCTTCCACCTAAGACACAAAATAAAACATGCTCATTCTTTTACTTCCCTTATCCACAACAAGAGAGTAAGACATGGTTTTCCATTTCAGAATGTGGTTACCCATGGCTCTGACCTTATCCTTTTTGTCATATAGATTTTGAAACTGTCAGTACTGATGGGGTGGTTTGACTTATTTTTACCATTAAAACCTCCATGCCAGGATCGAGTACATAAATACAGAAAGCATTAAGTGAACTACCATCTCATTTTTTGTCCCTGTAGCAGGGGAGTGATAACGGCACAGATTCTATATTATCCAGCAGGAAGAGGCTGTTGTTTATGCTGTCCCCCATTACAAAGAGCAGTTTGTTAGAGCCCCGGTTTCCAGTCATATTTCTTCTCTGGGCTTAACTGACTCCCCCGCACACTGGCCTCCACAGCAGATGTAAATCCTGCTGCTGGAGAGAGCGAGGGTGAGAGAGGGAGAGAGACAGGCCTCCACACCCAGGGACAACAGAGAATAATGGGGGGGGGGGTGGGTGGGAGCGGTTGCAAAAAAAAAAAAAATGCAGATCATTCAGCCAGCAGCAAGAAATGTACTGTAATTGTAAAAGTATCCTGCTCAATTGCAGGAGTGGTCCTGCAAGTTGAAAATAACTGGTTTACTTTGATGAGATGTGAACACATTTTCTTATCTTGCTGCAAAAGACCATAAGAAATTTAAAATACGTTTAGCTTGGTATGCAGTCGAGTAGATGTCTGCATATTGTGTTAAATCATTCATTTAATATGGTTAAGACTTTGTTTTAGAGTACATGCAGTAACACACTCATGCTGACACCTCGGTGTAGATAACTGCAATTCTTCTTTCACGCCTGCAGTTTACATGAAAGAAAAAGATGCATCTTTATTGTAGCTGTCACTGTCTTGAGATAGTGGCTGCGTTGCAGGACATTGGTCATGCCTGTTAAACTGAGTTGGCTCATCCCGGTCTAATATTAAGAGCCGGTTGGGAGAGTAAGGGTTGTGTCACTCTGTCTGGGTCTTAGAGATACATGGGGGAGATTGGAAGGAGCAGTGTCAGGACCACTCTCCTTCATCCCTCTGGTCTAAGGGTGCAGGACTGCTCAACAGAAACTTCCATTCTTGCTAGGGGCCCCAGAAGAAAGCCTGCACTCTTCATTAATGCAGTAATCTAGGTCAGCAAAGCTGGAGGAGGGGGAAGAATGGGTCATCACAATTAGCATCCTGGAGCTGGCCTGTGTTTGGACTGTACTGGCACTCAGCACGGCTGCGGTTTTTCGGAGAGAGGCAGGCCCCCTTTTGTCTCTGTCTGTTAATGAAGTCCATCGGTTTTGTTAAATGTAGTAGAAGTGCTCTCTTTGTGGACGGTAATTAATTGCCTTCCATTTTATTTCATGATATAACCAAATTTTTTGGAGCATTCATAATACACTGAGAGGCAATTTTGACATTGATTTCATCACATGGATTACAAGTTAATGTTTCCTTGTATTGGTTGTTACAGCTACTGTCTTTATTGGATATATGGCTCTTGAATGTGGCAGAGCTAATACCTACAGGATGATTGTCTTTAGAAATACTAGGTGTGGTATTACAGTTGTTTAAGGGAAGTGGATTTGTAGAAGTTCGAAAAAGTGAAACTCAGAGGTGAAGAAACTGTTCAGCATGTTTCAGATGCTCTTCGTTTTGCACCCCCATAATAACGGTGGTACACTTAGATGACATCGGGGGCTGTGAAGACTATGTCAAAATCCACACAGGACACTGACTCCTGCCCCTCTTCTCTCAAAGGTCTGTGGACGAAGCTGAAAAGAATCTGAAGAATATCGCGGAGGATGACGGGCGGTCTCCAGGCATCCTCATCAACTGAAGAGGTGAGTTTGGCCGGTGTCCTTCTCACTGAAGTCCCATGATGGCACTCTGGTCCAGATGCCTGCCCATGTCCACCGGTGCCCTCCCCAGTATAACCTTCAGACTGGGGACTCTCAGCTGTGCACCTTGGGACATAAAATGGCATGTTCTTATTTTCAGTCGTCTCATTCAATCCTATTTTTGTTTTGGCAGAGATGCAAGTGCATAAAAAAGCCAAAGACTTTGGCTTTGTAGTACATAGAAGCTGCATAATTTACTATGCAGACATCTTTGATTAAGATATAATTATCTGAATGCACTCATGTCCTCCCCATCTTACAGTTTCATGTTCAAAAGTCCTTCCTCCAGGCACCAAAAAACATGCACCACATATTATTGCCAACTACCAGTACTTCATTAGAGGAAAATGCCCTGTTTTTTATAAAGCTGTTTGTTTGCTGGATTGAGAATACTTTTTAAAATGTCTTATAAACTGAAAAGCAATATAAACTGTTTAGGTGAGTCAGTTACCCGTTTGATCAATCTGGTATGCATTAGCTAAACATCATAAAACAGAGTGTTTTTATCTGAGGGGGAGAAACGGGCTGGTTCCCTGTATGTTGGAGTGAGCAGTGATACTTGGAGCGGCAGAAGAGGATCCACTATGGGAGGATGTGAGTTCGGAAGCGGTAAAGGAAAAGGGAAGCCGAGCAAGGGGTGGGCTGGAGGGGGGCTTGCAGTCTGTTCCCTGCTTCTGGAAGGAAGAGGGTGCCAAGGGCTCCATAGCGATGGACTACAGGCAGCTTATCTGTTATGGGGAATCCATGTGGCTCAGGAAGATGCCCAATGGAGTGGACGTTTTTAATGAATGAGGCACTTGACGAGTAGCTCTTGGCAGGCCACGCAGGAATTTGCACAATGAGCCAGAGACACTGGCACATCTATGCGGGGCTTATGTTAACCTCACCCAGGCACAGAGCTGACAATGGCACCCGTTTGCAGTGCCATCTTTAAAAGGCGCCTCCTGAAAGACGCCCTCAGCTTGTTTTTGTTTCAGGCGTCACAGAGAGGCCAAGGAGGAGTTTGTTTTATTACTTTACTGCTTTCTCTTATTCTTGGGGAAATTACAAAAAGAAAGGAGAGGCTGTGATTTCTTCTGGAAATCTGTGTAATCCTGCCATACATGGACAGGATCCATGTGTTTACTCCAAACAGACAATTGTAGGTCCTGCGGTCCTGGCTACACACAGTGACACAGAGGGGGGTGTGTGTTCTTATGTTCCTGTCTTCCTCTTCCCCCCTTTGTCCTCCTTCCTTTCCCTGGGTTTTCTATCTCTCATCTTCCTGTTTCACACATTGTATAGATCAGCTGGGTTTTGTGCCACCATTTTCCAACTGTGCCATTGCCAGAATCTCTCACATGTATAGTTCATTCACAACATCAAAGTGACCCCTTCATCCGTTGAGGGCGACAGTTTTCCATGTAATTATAGCTCTCCGGATAACCTCTTGCCTTTCACAGTTTCCTATCCATTTCCTTCGTGTTTTCAAAGAAAGCCAAAAGTCTATTTTATAGTGCCACACAGTGGTCTCTCCTGGAATTACAAGAGACTAGCACACAGCAAATAAAATGCCCAAAGGCTTTTGAATACGCCCCTATAATGATGTTACCTAAATAAATGAATCTGATGTTTAATGGATACTCTGTCTTTGTTCCAGGTTTCACTGGGTTACTGTTTGAAGAGGACTAGACTGTATTGGAGTCAGTTTGATTATGCCTAAAGGAACTTGACTGAATATATAAAAAACTAATAATAGTAATGAAGCTGGACCAGATGAACTGTTTTTGATAGGATTTTGACAAGCAACGCAAGGACATGAACCCTTCCTCTGTGCCAAAAGACAGAAAATGCTGTTTTTTTCCACTCTGCCACTCCACCCCCATCCACCTCCTGAAGTTAACATCCATGTTTAACAAGGAATGCCTTTGGGGAAAAAAAAGTGAGAGACAGAAAAGAGATCTGGCAGCCTTAGTTTCATACCGTGACCTTCATCTGCTGCTGATCTGATCTGAACCTGGTTCCTTTCTAAGCCAGCGTGTGGGAGGGGGATTCCACTGTGCCACTGTGTGCCAAGCGGCGAAGATGTTCAAAGCCTGGCACTTCTGCCCCATCACCCAGACCTTCTGTCACACCATGGCCAGATCAGGATCAGCAAGGTCAACATCTGGTGAAAGACAGCATACATCCTAAAAACTGCCCATATTCTTCATTTGCCACTGATGATTGCATGTCTTTCCTGACAGACAATGTTTTTTAAGGGTCACCATTACTTGTTTCAATAGCTGCCCCCAGGCCCTCTGATCACCCCCACCTCTCTGTGAGCGTTCAGTTTCTGTCTGCCACCAAGGGCCCTGAGGACGCAGTAGCTGCTATTCCACAGTGTGAGTAGCAGGAGTGATGTAGATGGTGGACTGAACTCCTCTTCCATTGTTCCTAAGTTATTTTCTTTTTGTTCCAGCAATTTTTAAGCTGTAATGGTTTGTTTAAAACCAAGCAGCCACTGAAAAGTTATCCCTTTGGACCCTGTGGGTTTGATCATCTTTTTTATGGATTTATAACATCACTCCGGGTGTACTGGCAGGCCTAACAGTTTTTTTTTCTTTTATGATTTAAGATTGGATAGGTGTGGTGCTTGGTGTTTCTCAGTTGCCAAGATTACCTTTCTTAAATAACTTCTCCCTCTTTCTGATGACACTTGCTTTTGCCCCATCTTGTTGCCAGTCCACATTCAATATGCGCTTTATGGTTTCCTTGCTGTGACTTCTCTGTGGTAGAATCAGTCTATAACAGTGGTGAACACAGTGGCCGGGAGTGTGCGGTTTGACCAAAAGCTGTTTTGTAAAAGAAGGAACCTTTTATCTTTGTTTTTTAAAAGTGAACAGGTAACTTTACAGTGCTCATCATTCGTTACCTAGTCATGGTACAGTCACTTTAAAGGACAGTAATCTCTTTTGATAATGTATGTGTAATGTCTTTTTTATTCTGTTCACAGTATTAACACAATATGTAGAAACTAATTGTGTATGATTTTGTATTGAAAGGATATTTTATAGGCACTGGTGTGTAGAGCACTAATGATTTCTTACACTGTGTTTTCTTTGGTGTTTTTTTTTTTTTGGGGGGGGGGGGGGGGGGGCAGTGATTATGGTGTGAACCTGATGTATGGAAAACCCCCAGTCTGGGGTGCTGAAGGGTATTGAGGTTCAATTACAACAAAGGGACTGTTGTGACTTAGACTGTAAGGTTCAACTTTTCCAAAAGTGTTTAACTTTATGAAGTAAAGCCAATGTTATCTTTTTAAGTAAAAGGAAACTAGGTGCAGGTGCTTGAGTTGTGAGTGAGGGAGAACAAAAGATCCTCCTCAGTCTGGACCAGATTCTGCTCTCAACATTTCAAGGCATTTTTTCATCTGCGAAAGTCCCTGTTTAATTGTTTAGGTGCCGATTGAGTGAATATGGTACACAACTACTGTCAGTAAATTGTATTTCATAAAAATGAATGTTTTCTTGAGGAACATTTGGGAGTTTTGGTTTGTGTGGCTATATAACATGAAGAATGACACAGCATTCCAAAATACATTTTGCATGTAAAATGCCATGGATGACCATCTTGCTGGAAACACTCCACTGCTCAGTAGGTCTTGGTTTGAGTACACGCAGCCATTCTGTTTTTGTCATTAGAACCACTTCTTACCTTGAAAGGGACCCCACCAACATTGTCATTTTATTTTATACATGTTTTGTGTGTATGTTTTCTTTCAAATGAAGACACAAATGGAATTTTAAAATATTGTGTTGTTGGCACCTATTCTGTGAAACTTCTAAGACTATAGTTTACAGTTAAATTCGGTTTCTTCTTTTTCTCATGTAGAATGTACCTGTTACTTACTTGATGGTTTAGCGTTGTATGTAATTGAAAATTCTGCATTTGATTTAATGTTAAATAAAGCATTTCCTTCCTAGTGTTTAATTTGATCTTCTTTACCAAGGGAAATGAAAGGCATACTTCGTTGTAAGGAAGAAAATGATTGTAAAGCATGATGTAACACCCCCCCCCCCCCCTCAAATTCTTACAAGCCAAGGACTTTTTAAGTGGTTAACGCTGTATGTGGTGCGATTCAGTCTCATTGGTCATTACATTGTAGAGGCAGTTGTATGAGCCTTGCCCATCTGGTTTGAATTCACATGTTCACATGTACTCACTCAGTATGTGTATGATCGTTCATTTCCTGTGAGGAGCAATATGGCAGCTTCCATTCATGAATCCTACAGTTATTTGTATGATATTTCTCAACTGTAGTTAAAATGTGTATTTAAGAGATTTTATCTGCTGTCTCCTTACACTACATGTATATACAAACAATTTCCTTTGGTTAAGTGCAATACATTCCCATCAAACAGTTAAATTTGTATTATAGATATTGTTTCTCAATACAAAGATTACAGCTGTAGACTTAAGCATTACAAGCATTGATAAAGTTATAAGCAGAATCTGCTGGTGTTGAAGTGAAAAGGTCTGGAGCCATTTCCTTCAGAATGGTGTCGGGTGATGGGAGATTCATTGATCCCTGTGTTGCAGTCTACCTTTAATTGGGTCCTTAAAAGGAATATAATACCCCCCTCCTGGAGAGAAGCAGTAATATCGCTTATTCCAAAAGAGGGGAAGGATAAATCTGAATGCAGTAATTACAGACCGGTTAGTGTGTTAAACCAGGAATATAAGATCTTTACACATATACTTGCCAAGCGAATAGAAGGACTGTTGCCACAAATCATTAGCCTTGACCAGATGGGTTTTATTCATCAAAGACAAACCCAAGATAACATCAGACGGACCCTACATGTAATAAGCCATATAACAGAACAGGATTTAGAAGCAGTATTGGTAGGGCTAGATGCAGAAAAGGCGTTTGATTGTGTGAATTGGTCTTTTTTGTTTAGAGTCCTGGATGAGTTTGGTTTTCACAATTCCTTCATTATTCCTATTCCTTCATTATGGATGCATATGGTTCAGGCTCAGGCCAAAAAACCATCTCAAGACTCTATAGGGGCTTACAAAAAATGAAAGGTAGTCCGCTGCAAGTAAAACAGAAATGGGAGAGGGAAGGAAATCTAGTCCTAAATGAAGAAGATTGGGAACATTTATGTGAGATACAATGGAAAACCTCAAATTCAACACTATGGAGAGAGTTTTGTTGGAAAAACCTTATCAGATTTTTCATCACTCCAGCTCAAAAAAGACATTATACTAATTCATCTAAATGTTGGAGACAGTGTGGAAGCCTCGAGGCAAATCATTTTCACATATTCTGGTCTTGTTCAATATTGTTCCCTTTCTGGCAGGAGGTCTATAACATTCTGCAAAAAGTATTCCAGACAAACATTCCTTTTGAGTTTGTGACATTATATTTAGGAGTTCTACCATCAGAAAATGTCTCCGTTAATGACAAATACTTATTTCAGATTTTGAGTGCTGCTTCTAGAAAAGCCATAACAAGGAAGTGGCTTAAACTAGAAAAACCAGCAGTGGACGAATGGTTTGATATAATTTATGACATTTTTAAGATGGAAAGAATTACTTTTGCTATAAGATTGCAGCGGGATCTATTTTTGAGAAGATGGGAAAAATGGATTAGATATGTTAAACAGGTTCAACCATCATTTGTCTAAGGTTTGGATTTATATCCATTCCCCACCCTTTTTATTTTATTTTATTTCTTGTCAACCCTTTTGTATCGGTGGTTTTGTTTTTAGAATTTCAGATATACACCCCAGTATTATTGTTCTATGGAGTTAAATTCTCAATTATGTATTTTATAAATGTAACCATGTAAAATCATAATAAAAAGAGAATTGGAAAAAAAAAAAAAAAAAAAAGAAAAGGTCTGGAGATCAAATCTACATCACAGAAAGGCCATAAAGGTACACAAACAAAGCTCAGTCTGCATAAAATAAGTGTGCAATGTGAAAGGTCTGGTAAACAAAAAATGGCCAATAACTTTCTGAGAGCCAACAGACAAATTACAAAGAGAATTGTAAACAAATAATCTTGATATATGATATTCATGTTTTCAACTCAAAATTTTTAATTAATTTCTTAGCATGCGGTCATATACAAACATAAGTAACATTGCTTTGGTTTGTGCACATATGACAATCTTGTAATTTTATTTCTAGAATTGCTGTCCCAGTCTTGACCCATATAAAGAGTAAAAATAAAATTGAACTAGGCAGCCTAAATATATTAAAGTATGTGTTGTGTCTATGCCAGTGGTGAAAGCCATTCACAGATGCTGTAACTCCACGGTCTCTGAGTGGGTGGTTGTTTGAAGGGGCTCCAGCCATGGAGGCAGCGGGTGAAATGGTGTGGCTTTTTGCCCTTACACACCAGCCACAGCTTCCTGGGGTGTTCCATGTCCTTGGACCTCTTGTGCTCAGTGTAGACTTGCAGTGCACTCAGCGGCCAAGTGGAGGGCATGAGGGTGGAATGAGGCTCTGCTGTTGTGTGTGTTTGGGCCCAGACTGTATGCCAGGCCCCTACGTCCATCACTCATTCAGGCTCACTTGACAATAGTTTCAGCACAGCTTGATCTCTATTTGATCAGTCTGAGTGCCCACCCATATGTGCTGTATACCTGAGGTGATTGTTGCATTCATAGTGAAATGATGGGAATTTGACAGAAGTTATATTGTACTTCACTGATTGTCATATCAGCATTTAAGGAAACTAATCAAGGTCCAAAACAAACATTGAAGATGATGCAGAAAAGGATCACTGATAACATTAATCGTTTAAATTTTTGAGTTGTTTTGTAGACATTAGAGTTTAAGATCTCCCTATGAAACATTGTCATTCTGGTAATGCTTTGGCCCCCATCTTCTTTCCCATGGTCCAGACGCCTGATGTCATCACCAGTAAGATCCTCTTGGCAGAAGTCAGAACACTTTTCTGACGGCAAAAAAGCTCTTCTCACTGAAGCACCTGGAACAATTCCACTAATCACTTAATGTCAATTAGGGAGATTGGTTCTTCCAGCAATTTCCAACAAGACTTGCTCAGGGACTACAGTTCCTGACCAAGTAAAATAAATGGTTTTACTTTTTTATTATTTGTCAGAGTCTTAGAGTATCATTTGACATCAAAAAGATATGGGTGTAACCCCCTAGCGGAATTTTCTTGTCCAGAGGCTGTTTTCATCAATTTGCTTCACGCTATGGAATTTTAGGAAAGATGACCCTATGAACCACCCAGTACTTTTACAAATTCATGTTTGATAACAATTTAATCAATACCCAAACAGTCTGGTGTGTTTCTTACAGTCTGAATTGTCACTGTAAGGCTTCTGAGAGCCAAGCAGAAGAAGTAGTCTAGCTCATATCTTTAATAAATCACCTCATTTTAATCAAAGCTGCCATAAAAAGAGTTAAATATCCTTGTCTTTGGTGAATTCATTTTTATTTTCATAACTGGGATGTAACACAAGTATTTCTGATTAGAAATCAGTTCATGATATCCTCTCCAAACTTGGCCTCAGCTGAGTCTGCTACTCTGCCAACCCATGTGTAATGTTGTCAAATGGCACCTAAAAGACAACCCCAAAATAATATAAATTCTGTCTCCTTTACAAACAAATATGTATTTGCACAATCTTTTTAAATTCATAAAGAAGTCTTATTAGTCCAAAGAGAACTACGACACACATCCAAAAGACATCATCAAGGGGAGTTACCACCTCACATTAAACTGCCCCCACCCCCGCCTACTGATGATGTCATCATTTGGCTTTAGGACTTGGGCTTAGACAGAAAGGGCGTCACATGCCCCAGGACTTCACCAGAGAAAGCCAGGAAATAAGAACCAGCTGGCCACATTCTTGCGGCTTACTTCGGAAATTGCTGAACTAAATTAATCATTCACATGGAGCTATGTACGCAAAGAAACACACATCTCCCATACAAAATGAGAAGATCCCAAAACAGTGAAAAAAGCCCAAGTTGGTTAACATCCCACAGACTCTTTGGAAACAATTCCTCCCATATCCCATTTCACATTCTGAAGAACCCATAGTATGGTGGACTTCTTTCTCTGCCTTCAGCAACAAAATACCTTCTAAATGATCATTTGAACATTTGAACAAACTGGATTTTAATGGCCTGCATTTGGTTTTCCGTATGGTCTTGTGTGTTTGGCAATGGATTCATGCATAATGCATGTTATGAATAAAACAGTCATTTTTTGCTGCTATTATCATGAGAGTGTACTTTATGACAACTATTCCTTCATTATGTGTCTGTTGACTGCAGTCAACATACCAGGCAATCTAACATGTCATACTCCATGACGTTTTGAAATCAATCATCTCAGAAATGCAGGTGGCATTACCGTCAATATGAAATTGTGTTATGGTTCCTGGAGTCTGTGACAATCTCTATGGTCATTAATGAGAGACAACAACAATGGTTAAGCATCAAGTGTACAATTTTAGAAAAGACCATACTTTACTTTTAAATTAAATATGTAAGGATTAGAATCTATAGTGCAGGAAGTTTTTTAAGGATATTTTTCTGATTGTTAAAGAACGTTAGCATATGATTAATAGAGTTAAGTAATGAAATGAGTACTTCCTGACCCCACAGACTGAAACAATTAACCCAGCATAACAGCTCATCTGTGAGCCAAACCTCTGAGATGTTATCTAAACCTTCTGACAAGCACTTTTCCCTCCTCATCTGAGTCTAAAATGCATGGCCTTAGAATTATACCTCCTTTTGGGGAATATAAAACAGGATGTCTGTCCTCAGTCTGTACTGTATAACCATTCTACTAGTTAATACTAGGTAATGGCAAGGTTCTATAACATTCAGCAAGACCATATGACAATAAGGCCATTCAAAAAATCATAAATGCTGCTCTCAATTCATTGACAAAATCTGTACTTATGTTTTAATAGGTGATAGTCTGTTTCTTGGGAATGTTTAATTTCAGTAATTTTGTATTCATTACAGTAACAGTAACTTATGACTGAAATTTTGTTTATAAACTGGCCACAATTTCAATTCAAATGCAACATTTTACCTGACTCTACAGTTGAACTAAACTGAAATCCAGGAACCTCAAATACATTGTCTTTTTAAATTAGATAAAAAGATAAATAATACATTTTAAATTTTTCATATTCTTCAAACCCACTTCACTTATTAAAGCATCCTAAACTGTTATGTAGAAAAATAAAAAATTACAGTCTTGGGAGTTTTGAGACTTTTATATTTTCAATACTTAAGCTTTATTGCACAAAAATATAACACAGCTTAGCCTCTGGGGAGGGACAGGTGGGAAAGCAGAAGCTGTGTACCATTGATATTGGAGTGGTAGAGGCTGGACTACATGCTGTCTTCCATCCGACTCCTTTGTGGATCGTGACCTCCCTGTTGTAGTCAGTCAGAAACTTCCGGTTCTGCTACTGCTGGGGCATCTGCACCACTTTAATGTGAACACATACAGTAAACGTCTCCTTAGGACAAACTTCAAACGTTCATTTATATGTTGTACAAAAAAATAACAGCACTATTTCTTCTTGAGCAAACCTGGTGCATAAATCACAGAGTACTTCAGCTGTTTTATCTAATCTGTTCTTGTTTTCAGAATAGCTATCTGGTTTGTTTCACTGCGTAGTGCACATCAGGACAGAGTGGTGATGTTCAGTGGTAAAGTCGAAGGGAGCAGGAAGGCCTCAGACATAAAAAAAAATACAGAAGAAAGGGGAGGACATTGTCTCCAACCCCCAACTTTTTCTAAATAAATCTCTGTATTTTCCTACCATCAGAGCACAGCTTTTAGCCTGTAAACGAAAACTCTGAACTCTGTCCACTCTGAACTCTGTCTTTGTAACAACTCCCATAAGGCTAAATCAATTTAACTGATCATTTGAGCCAGCACTTGAGTGGTTTTATCGAATAACTGTGTGATTTCACATATATTTCAGACTTTGAATTGAGTTGGGTCTGTAAGACATGCCTAAGAGTATTCCATATTTATGTACTTCTACAATGTATTATTTATCATTTGTACTTTTGTACTGGTTTAAGGTACAAAATTCCAGCTACCTACTACCCATAAAGTTCTTTGCAAGTAAAACTGCAATTTTGGAATTAATCCAAGCTGGGAAAGGCTCTAATCAATTGAAGACAATTCAAATAAAAATGAAGAGGGTAATAATGACGCAGTAGTTGTAATCAGATTTTAGTTTCCAACCTAGAGAGAAGTCAATATTTTTGTAGATTTCTTGAAATTTCATACAGTTATGAAAAAACACAGACTTTAATAACAGGTGAAGCCCAGTTCCACTGTCCAACATCTCCCTCTGCTGACAGGAGAGAGAACTGCAGTAGGATAACACCAGCTGGTCAGTCATTGCAAGACGTAGCCCGTTCAGCCACTTCTGTTGACCCAATGCAAATTCATTATGTAATCACAACAGACTGAAGTGACTGCAGGGGGACTTGCATTGAGTCAGTAGACAACACACAGAATATGACACACATGAGACAATGTTAATATTCAGTTTCCCTGGGAAGAGGCTCTTAAATTTCTGCTGTCATCTGAAAATGAAGGTTAGCTAGCCCATACAGGAGGCATTGCAGTTTGCCAGAAGTGCAGAACACGCCAAAGGTCCTCCTCTGGCTGCTTGTGCTTGTCCTCCCCTTCTTTCTCCTTTGCCTGCTCATGGGCCTCCTCATTTTCCACAGGCACCCAGTACCTATGTGACACAGGAGAGAAAAATGTTGCAGTGTCTGTGTCATCTTCTCTTCTCACAGTGCTTTGAGTGCAAACTTCAACTAAAGGTCCAGTCAAAGTCTATAACTCAGCATCCTAATGCCTCATATTCCACAACCACATGACTGGATGCAACAAAATCCAGTTACTTTGGGATCAGCAGAGGTCACTGAGATACTATAAAAAATGAAAGACTAATTTGGGGGTAATAAATATGATCTACATTGAAAATTACAGGTCACCTGTATTTCTGGGAATGCTGTATTTTTGGTTTCCAAGAACAGGAACGCCTAGCAGTCTACAGTGTCCATGTGCCCTAACCCCTCTTCTGGTAAGCAATTCTGAAGTTTAAAAGTCTGCAACATGTAGTATTTTGTGTGTGTTGTGGGGTATTGATATACTGGTTCCAAAAGCACCAGTCTCAGCTCTGAAAGGACATCTATTTTGATCTTGTCCTTATATTACACTGATAGCTTGTAGCTCATTTTAGGCAACTCCAGGTACCCAGGCCCAAGCCTACATACAGTACAAACTCTAATGCATCCATGAGCATGCATGCTGACACTGTTCTGACATTTGGATCAATTGTACTATGACACACTTTGGTTCCTGTGCAGGGGACATTGCAGACTGGTTTATTTAACTGCACAGTGGACTTTGAAACATCCTGAGCACTACACTCTTAATTATGTAATGACCTGACAGTTAACATGATGTAAGCTCTATTCTTGAGCACTAAAACATTAGAGGTCTTCATATGAAGCTGTCTAAATGTGCAAAAGCAAAAGCAGTGTGGTGCTTGTAGTTTAGCAGCAAGCAGCACAGTTTGCAGGAGGAACCCATTAATGGTGGCCTGTGGTACCTCACAGAGCCTGGGAACTGCAGATAATTCTTCAGTCATATGCTTCACAATCTCCTCAGGCTGATTTCCAGGAATTTCCTAAAATCCTGGAGTTTCTTTGTTCTGAACCAGCAAAGTGATCTCTGCTTTGCCCCCTCTCTCATTCCTGTTGATTTTCTCTCAGAATAATCTGACAGAATGTACACTGATCGTTACATCAGGACTATGCTGTACATTTCTTAAAGTTAACTACAGGAAGGTTCAGTCTTATTTATCATTGTCGTTATGAGATCCATGTTCCAAAATACCTGCTTTATTAATCGTAAACTGGATTAACGAGACAACTGGGTTTAGTTGTGGCATTTATTCCTCTCCAGACAAGTATCTCCAAACCAGTATCTTGCGAGAAGAAAGGCTGCAAAAAGTCAGCCAATTTTATCACAACCAAAGACTCTGTTTAAGATTATTACTTTGTTTGAATATGTTCAGAGTGATCTACAGTGACACATGGATAAGGTCTATGGACTCACCATGGGCCAGGGAAGCAGAGAGAGACTTTGGCTTGATGTTGTTCTTCTCATGTACAGTAGAGTCCATTTGCACAGAAACCAGCTGCAGTTTCCAGTTTCACCAAATACCACCTGCAAGACCAATCAAACCTATCCTCCTACATTCAGACAATTTATTCATTCAGTATTTACTTCATCACATATCGTGTACCCTATGAATGATTGACTTGCTGTTCCTTCTTCAACAATTTTAGTGTCTAATACCATGTCAAATATCTAAAAGTGGAAAACGTATTTCAGTGACATAGTTGGCAGTCACAACATCTGGGAAGCAGTTTGACTGACTACAAGGAGCCCTTCGCTCTCTCTCTCCCTATCATATGGGCAGGCACTTTGCACCCAGGTAATTATGTAGGTTGACTGCAAGGATAGCAGATATATTTCTTATCTAAAGTGGCTTCCTGGCTAATCCATTAGAAACTTGTTAGTTTAAAGAATCATTGTCATTACTTTATTGTCATTTATTGTCATTTTTCATCCACGAAAGTCAGAAAAACATTTAAAGTAACAAATGCAACATTAAGAACATGCGAATCAAATATTTTTGGATGGTGGTAAAGGTGTGCTATACTATGTGAAGATCACACTTGCCTTGAGTATGATGTAGCAGTCTGTGTTGTGTAACTTCCCCTGGAAGGCCTCATCCACCTAAATGGACAAGCAGTTCATGGTAATGGGCATGAATCTGCCACAGTGAAGCCCAGGATCTGGCCCATATCTTCTATAAAATTTCTCAGAATAATTGAGCTAGGGAATCTGTGGGTTACACTACATTACATTACATTCATTTAGCAGATGCTCTTATCCAGAGCGACTTCCAGCACAATAGGATATAAGTATATCCTTTCAAAGTGAATGAGCATCAGTATCAGACCAGGCTAACAACACCCCCAGACCTGTGAGCGTGAGCATTACACTCTTAACTTGTGCAACCTGACTAGACAAAGGAAGCCAAGTATACAATCATACATCAGTAGCTAGATCACAGAACCCAAAACACATTGCAATACCATACACAAAATAAACAGCAAGTACTAAAAGTATCAGGTGTTAGGGGGCAGGGATTGAGGTGGAACCAAGATTCAGTCTGAAGAGGTGGGTCTTCAGTCTGTGTGGGAAGATGGCCAGTGATTTCCACTGAATCCCTGACCCCCATGGGGATTTTGTTCATCACTGAGGGACCAATACAGACAGAGATTGTGTTTGAGAGGAACAACCCTGTTGGGATGGGACAGTCAGTTGCCCCATGGAGTTCTTATCGCAGTGCTGTACCTTCAGGTCAAAGTATTTCATATCACCATTCTCCTGATGAAGCATGGGCACAGCGCATGGGTCATGCCTTCAAAGATCTGACAAAGGTGACTCACATTTACAATTGTACTGTGACTGCATTATAGACAAACCTGATCCCTGTAAACATACTTTGCATGTGAGTCTGCTCCAAATGCATATTGCTTAATTGGCATTAGATAATTCACATGATGCTGATGACCTTTACAGCGCTATCGACTTCTCACTTCAAACAGATTCCCAGATTCATGCCCATCAGCAGCTGTCTTGATTGTGAGAAATTTCAATGTGGCAAAGCCAGATATTTTCAGCAAACGACTTAAGAGGTGAGCCAGTGAAACTGCAGAAATGCATGCCGGCATTCAATAATTGTGGCATGTTGATGTCAAAATGTTGCATGTCAAAACATAGAACCGCAATGGGAAAACAATTCCATTACCTGCCAATAAGGATAAAATGGGCAAGAAATGTTGCAAAGACTAAGAGACCTTTTACCCACAAACTGTGGCTACGCAGCGTTTCCCCTGTTGAATTGCTCTCTTCAAAAACCCCTCTACAATACCAGCTGTCGGTCTATTTACAGACATGTGAGCACAGACTTTCCGTTTTACTATTGGTTCAACGACACGACGTCATCAACACAGACGAGTCTGGGTTTGTGCCTGTAGGGGTAGGAGACAGGTTGCACGAAAGGTTGCGGTGTAACGTTAACAGCTAGCTAGTTAGCTGGCTAGCTGGCGTTATACTAGCTAGACGTGTTCTTGTTGAAGCAATGGTGTGGGAACAGTAAACTAAAACTAGGTAAGTTGGAGTAGTGTTCGCATAATATGTAGCTAGCTGGCCGATGGTTATTGTTTGCTAGATAGCAACCAACTTTGCTAGCTTTCGTTATAAAAATGCGTCTGTAAAGTTTTTTCCTTGGCAAAATGGTTGTCTAGTTACGTTAGCTAAGTTTGAAGTACAGCTAAGACAACATTAGCTCGATAGTAATAGTGCTAGTGTGTCATCTTTAGCTAATGTTAGGTAGGGATCAAGCATTGGTGTTAGCTACCAAGCTAACCGAGCTGGCTACTTATGCAAAGTTAGCTGGCTAGCTATCTTGCAAGAAAATTAGCAGGTTTGTTATGATATGTGAGACTGTGTAGCTAACATGTTGTTAAGTGCACGACTAAATACCTGATGTTAAGTTAGCGTGTTGTCAGCGAAGCTCCAAATGACTTTCTTGTTTGCGTGCTGTTTGTTGGCGGAATGTAACGTTAGCGTTACGAACTAACGTTAGCTAGCTAACAAAACATAATGGTGAAGTCGCTAGATAGTTGGCTTGTAGATATCACACCTAAAGTTGGCTACCGTTTTGGACGAATGCAGTCAGTGCACTTTTGATGAGCTATTGACTTTTTTTCCTGGCACTGGTATTGTACTGTGCCAAGTACAGCCCTGCCCCAGTTGGTTGGCTATAGAAGACACGTAGTTAGCTACTGTAGTTAGACTAACCAGTTAGCAACTAACACAGGTAGCTACACGAATAATTTAAGTGAACTATCACATAGCAGGATAACTAAATCGCCTGGTATCCACAGCCCAATATGGATAGCTAACTTTATTTGCACATTTAGCGAGCTAGCGACCATAGCTAAAACCAGTGGCCGACTGAGTAAGGTTATGCATAACAAGCTGGATGGCTCTTTTGCCAGCAAGGTTATGTGAATACGTTTTTGGTAACATCAGAAAAATATAGCTAACGTTAGCCACACAGTGTTAACTCATATATTTTGATCACTGCTGTTCCTATTTTGAATTTAGACGTAAATGTAATGCAAATTAATGGTTAACGTTACAGAACATATAACTAGCGAGAGAAAAGCAATCAAACAAACAAAAAAAAAAATAGAATAAAATATCTATTAATGATTGTATATGAATAGACTAAAATGTCAGGTAAGATTTGTGTTGCAGGGCAGCAGCGTGGCGTAATGGTAAAGCAGGCCTTATAGTCAGTCATATGAGAACCATACATACGGTGGCAAGTGTTGCATGCAGCCTGAAAGTGTTTACAGAAGAACTGGGGTTCGGTCATATTTGATATCGGATCCATAAATTCTTTGAACACTCAATTAATTATGTACATCAAGTAATTATGTACACATGATACTCTCAGCCATGGCTGGGGGCTATTTTCTTTTGCTCTTACCTTTTCACCCACTAACTGTAACAAAGGCATCTTAGAGAGTGGGTTAATAAATTGTACAGGTAATACTGACTTGCACGCATATATCTTAAAATAACCACTGGCCGATAGATGTCAAAAGACAGTACTGAGTCAACACCCTCATCCTTTGAATTGCTGCAGCTCATGGAGATCTATTTCAGTGAAGTGCCAGTGTCAGGTGCATATGCTATATTGGAGTGTGGTGTTTTGGCAGCAGGAACTGAGATACAGTTCTGCTTGCTTTAATGCATAAATTGCTTGCCTTGATACAAACATTCAAAACATTCTCCCCTACAGTGTATTTGCTTGCATATAGACTATGCTTTTCTGCTGATACTATGCACAGACATTGTGCTCATATCTTTACAAAGGGCTACATGGAAATGTCATTTCTTTTTTGTAAATTTAAAACAAGTGTTGTCTTTAAATTGAAAGTGACTAGTTAGCCTGTAGAAGACCAACGTGAGTGCTGTACACATCTTTCAGTTTATGGAAGCCAGTGGCTCCAAGTGGTGTCATATAATTTTACAGCAGTGATTTACAGGTCCATAACATTTTTTCAAGCTTTATACTGTATGGCTTTGTGTGATTAATGTGTCGGCTTTTACTGGTGTAATCAGTAACAATGTCTGACAGACCACACTTGGTTTATGGCCTTTTAGGAAAAGTAGTGTTTTTCCTTGTAGGCCAACTATTGATAAGAAACGTCTTACTGCTCGTTTTTGAATGAAGTGTTAGTTGGGAAATAAAAATGGGAGCTTCTCATAAAACCTTTACTTCTAAACTGATGCTGGTATGGGGTCAGACAATACATACATCTATTGATGAAGTACAACCACTGTTTTTTAGGTGCTATCACAAAGGCAAAAAAGGAAAATGGACTATCGAGGGAAGAGGAGGGGGGAGGATGGAATTGCAGCTGTTATTGACTTCCTTCTTGCAAATGCCCGATTGGTGCTTGGCGTAGGGGGGGCAGCAGTGCTAGGAATTGCCACACTTGCTGTAAAACGGGTAAGGTCACCTAATTCTTGTAAATTTCAGGTATGGAATAGTAACTTGAGAATTTAATTCCACGTCACTGACAGAGAACCATAAAATTTGCTCACTCAAATGTGAAAATTTTATAAGAAAGCTGACTTGACCACATACAGTGACCTGGTGATTCCAAACAGGGTTGCATAAGGGGTGGAGGGTTGGGGGGTTGGGGGGGTTAAGCAGAAGAGGGACTTGACTACCCAATATGTGCATCCAGCTAAGTTTTGTGCCCCTGCAGCTAATCGAGCGTGCTGGGAGAACCCCGGATGATGAGAAACCAGACCAAAAGACGGTAGATGGTTGGGAGGAGCTGAGCCTGGTCAGTGCCTCTCCAAAGCTACTGAAGAAGGGCATTGAAGGGGTGGTTATGAAGCAGATTGCTGCTGCAGCCAAAGCGCAGAAAGGTATAAATGTTTGAGTTTTATTTGACAGTACCTCTGAAACATCTGTGTATCTGATTCTGTTTTACATAGCTGAATTTGAGTACTTTTATAAATTAGCCTAGCCTTGTGTCCAAAACCTTTGATATTGAGCTTCCCAAGTCTTCATGTTATCTCAGTTTGTTTGTTTCTACGTGTTTTCTTTCAAAGTTCAAGTGAACAGTTTTACCCATGTGGCTTGAAAAATAGTGGTCTCTGTTCAAAAAGCAGGGGTTCATGGGGAAGTACAGTATTTGTAGGTTAATGACTGTTTTCTCTAAATTTTACATTTAACAGAGCAAAAGGTATTGGTTTTGCTTTTGGCTACCAACATTGATCATATTTTAACAGAGCAGTCCAAGCCCTCAAGTAATGTGGCTGAGAAGCCAAAGACTGAAGTGAAGAGGATTCAGCTGTGTCTCAGCCTTCAGGAGAGGCTGCAGCAGTACTATCAGTCTCACGTGGCTCTCTCTGTGGAGGACGTCAGCCAGGCTCAACAACAAGCTCTGGATATATGCACAGAAATCCAAGGCTTCCTCCATACCAAGCACCCTGACATGCCCCTGGGGGAGATGCATCTGGGCGGCTCTCTGCTGGATGATCTCCAGGTTGTGGCTGCGGACCACGCCTGTCTTCTTGTGCCTTTGCAAATTGAGTCAATGCTCTGGAAACTCATCCCAGGGGAAGATACGATCCTGGGCAAGCCCCAGTTCTGGATGGTCCGACGGATAAACCTGGAGTACTTCCCCCGTGGCCGAAGTTTCTGGGACAAATACATGGTCGGGGGTTACCTTTCTTCTAAGATGATAATTGAGGTCCTGAACAAGTCAGTGATGGAGACCATGAACTGGCCCTCTCTTAGCAACACACTTGAGTGTACGGTCAGACCGGTGATGGGGTCCCAGGAACTGAAACTAGAGATTCAGAATCAACACAGCCAGCTGTACATCAACATCTTGCCCACCATTCGTCTGGATGACACTGTACTGACGGCCCAGCTGGAGGTCACTGGCAGTTTTGACAACATGTGGTTCCACAGTCTTTATACCTCTGAAACTGCCAGGCTTTCAGAGTTGGATGCAGAGGACCATGGTCTTCGAAAGCAGTGCTTAAAAACCCTCAAAGCAGTGTGCAGAAACAGTCCCACTTTGAGGAAGCTGTCAGGTGGACATCTGACAAATGTCATTCTACATCTCAGTGAGAAAGAATATGATTGGACTGAGGCTGCTTTGGCTGATAGATTCCAGCAGGCCATCACAGAGATCATTGGTTACCTGGAAATAGGTTGTTTACCAAGCTATTTCAAGCAGACAGTAAATTTGCTGTCTGATTTTTCTGAAGAAGAAATAGATGAAATGGGTTTTATGCTGTACTGTGCTGTATCTGAGCCAGAAATACTGCTCCAACCATAAATATTACCTCGCTCTGTAACTGGACTACTTCGTTCAAAACCAGCAGTTATGCTATTAGCAGTAAGACCTGGAGATCTAACTTGGAAAGAATGGCACTCCAATGGATATCTTATTTTTTCTTGGTAGTGTGAGGAATTATTTGAAGTGTGTTCATATAAATAAAAAAACTATGCAGAACTACTGATTTATAAACCCTCATAATACACCCATTTGCAAAATTATTCTTTTTTGTTTATCTGAAATGTAGGGTATAGCTTGGGTTTCTAGACTGAGTTGCCTTTAACCTATACATAAGGTGTTTATTTTTCTAATGTATGCATTTTGTACTGTGCACTTAATCTCAATCATTTTGATTCCTCCTTTGGTTTGGGGGGGACTGGTTGATTGCCAACTTACAGTATACCTCTCAAAGAGCAGCCTGTATAATTGAATTTATAAAATCAATAACACCATAGTACAGTATTTTGGTATGTTATCATGTATTTCATGTAATTATATATTACATTAGCCTTTTATCTGTAACTTTTTGACAACTAGTAAATTATTTTAATGGCATAATGTCATAATTTTTGTGCCAAGGATGGGTAATTGATTTGTTCAGCAATGTCAGTTATAAATCCTGTGATGAGGCACATGGGTGTGCTCCTGATTACTTAAGAAGTTCTGTTCAATAAAGGTATATCTGAAAATGTCATTTTTAGAAAGAGAAACCAATTAGGGAAATAAAGAACATAAATAATTTTTTAGTGTCCATTTTATTTTACATCTCGATCTGCACTGTCAGCATATTTGCCTGCCATGTAACTACAGTACCATTTAAATAAATCCAGTCAAAACAAAGAATTGTTCATCAGTAAATACTGTACTTTTCAGATTAGATCACTTGTGCACATTGTTACATAACCATGCTTTCAGTGGTCCTTGTTGAACTGTGACAGAAGAAGATGGAATTTAATGCAGTACAAATCTTAAGCTTTGCTTGGGTCTATACTTACACATTTAACTTTTTAGACACTGTAACCTGAATTTACCTGGTTACTCACAGCTCACTGAACACAAAGGAGAGAATGTATGAGGGTAACTGAGGTGTTAGACTGTAATCCACCTCAGCCTTCACTGAAGGGCTGTATAATCATATTTGTAACGTTAAGCATAATGAACACTCATGGATACACATAAAAACGAATCACATTTTTCTATATTGGAAACAGACATGGGATGATTTATATAGATCTAATGCTATTAAAAATATGGTGTACCATATCCAAGAGTGTGGAATAAAATTTGGTTAAGTATATTTAAAACAATCTGAGGTACTGCTTCTAAATAAAATCAGAAAATCCAAGTATCAGCCTTGTGTGAGGCCAGCCTTGTTTAACCAGACACGTGGCTGGTAAATGTGCCCACTGGACCCATGCCCTGTTTTCCCTGCGTCTCTTTGTTAATTAGCTTAATTAGCTGGCCTGTATTACCTGGCATTGGAAGAAGCACCAGCCCTAAAAGAATGCTGAAAGCCCACAGTGATGTGCTGAGGGTTCAATCATGTCTGAATTATTGCATTGTGAAGGCAGATCATTAGTGGAAATTGAAAATTCTTTATACATCACTGGTTTGCTGTGAAGATCCATATTTTGATTGGTTGGAACAACTCAGCTCATACCTCTGTCAGGGGTTCATGAAGCCTTATTCTCCGATGACTTGCGACTACTGAAGCCACCCAACAGCTCTTATCAGACTTCATCTGAATCTTAATTGCTCATTCAAATGGAAGTCGGAATCTTTCAATTACCATCCTAGAAGTCTGCCAGGTAACATTCACCGTATAAGTACTACACGTTGCAAAGACCCATGCGATCAGGTAGTGTATAGGAAACTTGCTAGAGACTCAAATGCATACAGAAAGAGGAGGTGCCGAGTTAACCTTACAGAAATTCGGTGCCGTGAGTTTCACGCCATGTCGCAAATGTGTCGTAAAGTATTCGCTAGCTGCAGCTGAAACAAAAAACTACAAGCCCCAGTTGCTGGGGTTATCAGTGTGCTAGCAAGCTGAAAACGATACTTACATTAAATATTCGCCAGAGGTCATAAATCGAAATTACTTTCCGCGTATCCTTGTACATGACAAACAGGGGTCATTTAAATGGAGAGGAGAACCGAAAGTGGATACTTCCTTGTAGGTAGCCAATGTGTCACATGCATAAATATGGCTGAACAGTTTATTGCTGGGTTCAGTCGTGACACCGCACGCACTGTCTCTCCTCGTTAGCTGTTCACCTGCTTTCACCATATCGGCACCTAACGGAACGGTGAGCGTGAACTGGAAACACCCAGAGTTGTTACTCGTTGGACTCAGAAGAGAGCGTAGCGAAAACTGCCTAGCTAGCCGCTCTGACGGCAAGTGATTGAGCTGTTTTGTGGAACGTCAGCTAGTGTTATTTGTTGCATCTCTGGTGTGTAAGGTAACGCGTATTGACGCTTGTTGGTCGCTTGCTAACTAGCTTTTTCGATTGTAACTAGTTAAAACTTTAATACTGTTGGCAATGTGAGGAAATTCCGTTTGAATAGATGTCCGATTGCAGAGAAATGTTACAGGCGGGGGGTCGCTGAAATGAATGTTTCAGGTGTTGTTTCTTCGGTTAAGTTAAAAAGCTTGTGATTGAGCAACAGGATTGTACCATATGTGTTGCAAACTAGCTAGCTACCTACCCTTGAAGCTGAGTCACAAAGTGCGTAGCCAGCTAGGTAGCAGTGTAGCTAAATTTTATTTAGCAGTTGAAAGTGCGGAGACATGAAGTCATACTGCAGAAGTACTGGATAACTTCTCCCCAATGCCTTATTTAACTAGAAAGTGAATAAATATGATTGGTTCCCCTGATCTGGTGCCTTTTACCAACGAGGATGGTTTTGGGGAGGCATATGTTGACCCCTGTAAGATCCCAGAAGAGTTTTGTGTGCCTCTTTTTCCTCATTCTGGAAACGCCAATCCCTGGTCAAAGACTTCCTATGCTAAATTCACCAAGGACTTTATTCTCATTTCTGAGTTTTCTGAACAAGTTGGGCCACAGCCTTTGCTTACCATCCCAGATGAGTCTAAAGTTTATGGAACCTTTGATCTCAACTATTTCTCCTTACGGATCATGTCTGTGGATTACCAAGCCTCTTTTGTGGGGCACCCCCCAGGTTGTGGCTATCCAAAGCTCAATTTTGTGGAGGATTCAAAAGTTGTGCTTGGAGACTCAAAAGAAGGTGCTTTTGCATACGTCCATCATTTGACTCTGTATGACTTGGAGGCCCGTGGCTTTGTTAGGCCATTCTGCATGGCTTACATTTCAGCGGATGAGAGAAAGATCATGCAGCAATTCCTAGAGCTGTCATCTGAGTTTTCCAAGGCCTCAGAGTGTTTGAAAACTGGAAACCGAAAAGCTTTTGCCAATGAGCTTGAAAAGAAACTAAAAGACCTGGAGTATACTAGAACTGTGCTGCACAAGGAGACTGAGCTGCAGAAAAAGAACAATGGCTGCTTTTCAGCTCAAGCAGTAGAGAAAGCCAACGAGTTAGCTAATATTGAAAAATCTATATATGAACATAAAGATTTGTTGAAGCAGATTACATCCTACCCAAACAGAAAAATTAATGATCCTGAATTTCTACCGTATGAATCGGTCAATGCTACAGACTCAACTGAAGTCGATCAGGAACACGCATTCAGTGAATACAACTCTGAAAATCAGTCTGAGGATCTCAGTATTAAACGAAGATCTTCTTACACTCCTCAGCTCATAAAAGCCAAGTCAGCCAAATGCTTTGATAAGCGCTTGAAAACACTGGAAGAACTCTGTGACTTGTACTTCTTCCATCAAACAATGGATCAGCTGCGGCTGATTGAAAAGACCTTCAGAGGAGACCTGTGCTATATATACACCAGCCAGATTGACAAGGCTTTGTTGAAGAAACAGAAAATCACAAACTTCCTCTTTGAGGACAGTGACTGGGAGGAAGATGAAGCCGTGATCCATTTCTCTGATGAGAAACAGACTCTGATCAACAACCTACCTCCTCCAGCTTCAATGCTGTCGGGTGAGCCAGTGAGTCTGGATTCCTACACCTCCTGTGTTGAGACGGTGCCCATTAAGCTAGAAGCAGAAACTGAACAGGGCCTTCATGAAACTGAGCTGACTGAGTCCAGCCCCTGTGAGCTCACGCGGGACAATTTTGATGAAGGCATCGATGCTGAAATGAAAGGGAGTATAAGCAGTGGTGAGAGCATTGAGGTGCTGGGAACTGAGAAGTCTTTTAAAGCTCAGGGACATACAGTGAATCCAGACAGTGTGCCAAACCTTCAGCCACAGCCTGAAGTCATTAGGAGGAGAATTATTACCAGAAGGGCTTACAGTGAGGACAGCATTGACGTCTTGAGTACTACTGACTCTATTATACCTGAGGACCTGAGGGCATCCTACCCAAGTGCCATTTATGAAGAGGAGCCTCCTGTGGAGAACTGCACAGATGCTAGTCCTAATCAAATATCAGTGTTGAATAAGGCCCCAGGAATGCTGGATGAGTGCACTTATGTGTCTGGGGCTGTAGTGCAGGCGGATGCAAGTTGCTGCATGGGAAAAGAGGTCCAGACCTATAAAGAGTCCTCCCCTGAGTTGGCACAAGAGTGCTCTGCGAATGGGATAGTCAAACAGGAGCCGCAGTCTTGCCGTCAAGGAGACCCCTCTCTGCAGGTAGACTTTGCTCTTGAGCAGACAACCTTTTCCGAAGCCTCTCCCTCTGGACATCCTCTGTACGAACTGAACCCCAACTGTCTATCAGATGACATATCCAAAGTGACCCTCGATGATATGTCTGACAGCACCAGCTTCATGAGTGCCTCCACTAGCTCCGATAGAACATATTCACCTGTCCTCTGCGGGAACCCGATTACTGTTAAGCACAAGAAGAAGGCTGGGCAGAGTGCTTTGAGGTTCATCAGGCAATACCCTTTTGCCCAGCAAGCCATATTCTGCCTTCTTAGTGGCAGGGTGCTGGTGGTCATGGGAGCCGATGAGGGGACAGTGAGAAAGCTGGTGAATGCATTATCAATTTATGTACCCAATGTTGGCAAGTATGGTGAAAGTGTGAAACAGTGGCTCTCTTCTCCCTTCCAACTGACAGACCTGCAGAACTGGAAGCTTATTGGCCTTCACAGGTAAGGTTTTTGATTGAAAGCCCTAACAAGTATAAACATATGGAACTTAACACTAGTAGTCATATTGGCAGCTCTACTGATAGTCCTGTGGAACTCACATGATGTGGATGTCAGATAGTGGTTGTAAGTTTTACAAGCAGAAATGCCGCGTGCAATTTTACTTCATACTTTCAGTTCCTACTGCAAGTCTAACAAACATTCATATGTGGCTGTCCAAATACATAAAGCAATGTCTTATTTATGTAGGCTATCAAAGTCACTTTTAACACGTGCAAACATATATTTATGTCAGCAGGTTTTAAGTGGTCAGATCTCAGTTCACTATTTATTTACAATCAGCTTTGTATCATTAAAAATGTACTAAATATAGAATGTTTGAAGTTATATTTTGAAGGTATATTTTGCTGTCATAGTCTACTTGATGTTTCACAATCTTGAGAGGGGAAGTCTGGCTTTGGTAGCAGTTCTCATACCTACTTCAACTGTACCAATAAGTAAATTGTTTCAAGTAAATTGATTTAAAAGTTTTGAATGAAACAAATCATTTTCCTGTACATACATTTAAACACAACACAAAAAATATGTGCACAAGAATTTCTTGTCTTTTGCATTATCGCTCCTACATGAGTCACAAGCAGAGGCTGTGCTGTAGATATGCAGCTCTCATTGCTGATCAGATCAAGTGATTTCTGGCTCCTGTAACTGTTTGCATTTGTGTCAGAGCTGACCTTTTGTTTCACTTGACACAGCAGCAACTGAGATCCTGGTGAGAGTGACGCCAGCAGCACTGTTGTGAAAGGAAGGGTGGTGGGGGGTGTTACTCTGAGGACATGAAATGTCTCAGGAATTGTGTTCATAGTGTGAAGATCCATTAATCACCACCACTCTGACACAGATAATTGTCTCCCTACCAGCACCATCCCCTGAATGTAATTAATTTTCAGCTGCACAAGGCTATTAGTGCTGGGAGAGAGGAAGCTTGGCTGAAAAATGCCATCCTTGTTTTCAGCTGTTGCTGTTAAATAGATTAGCAGGTTTAAGGAACATTTATTTTAAACTAAAAAATTTTAAAATGTTATATAATTTTGAATATGAGAACATTTGTTGCTGATGTTTTAATATGCATAATGAATGTTCAGTACACAGTAAATATGATATATGACTATGAATTGTCTCTTACTATAGTTGCCTTTTTCCAAAATTTCAACCAGTCTTTTCTCTGTCTGGTTTGCTAGGATGGCCTCTCCCACAGGTTCCAGCATGATGCACCCCTTAACCCGCTATAACCGCTACATCAGCATCCTGGACATTGACCACAAGACACTGCGCTGCCCGCCATACAGAGGTTCCCTGATCGGACGAATGGTCGACCACCGTACTCAGATCAAGCGTGGAAGCACTTACTTCATGCACGTGCAGAGTATGCTAACACAGCTCTCTTCCAAGGCTTTCCTTTATACCTTCTGCCATCATATCCACCTGCCTATCGCTGAAGACGAAGACCAAGACACAGTGGCGTCACGGAGGGCCAGCTTCCTGCTCCACCAGCTGGGCTACAATGAGGAGGACTGCAGAATCATGCAGTTTCTGTCTGAGCTCATCAAACACCATTACCTGCATGGTCCTGGCAAGGGGGTCAGCCTGCCTGTGCTCAGCTTTAATTACATCACCAGCATTTTGTACAAAATTTAGGGCTGAATGTGTCACATACTGTATCAGATTGTCAAACTGGCACCTAACTAATACTCTCTTCTCTTCTTACCTGGGTGAGAATGGGAGACCAAGAAAAATTATGAATGTAAAAGGTTCTCAGTTTAGCCTTTTGTTTGAGTTGCTACCTATAGTGGTTCCTCAGATCAGCAGTGTTGGTTATTTATAGTGTGTGTTTTACTGTTGTGATTGGTATTTGATCAGTATTTATGTAAATGCCCAGCCCTGTTAATGAAAACAATAGCCATTAAAATATACTGTAATATGAGCAGAAATGATTGTCTCCCAGATGGTTACCATACCTAAAAGCCACCAAAATATTCTGCCCATGTGATTAGTCACATACATTTCTAGTCTAAACACAAATCAGTCTGAAGAGTACCAGCATGCATTGATGCTTCTAATGCCACACATTTCTGTGTTTCATTGAAAAGAAACCATACTGAAAGCACAAGAGATGCTCATGCCATTTGGTCACAAGTGAGGGGGAAAAAAGCTTTCTAAACCATTTTGCTGAGGGCTAAAAATAGTCAGGTGGTGTATTATTACCCTGACGAGTTTGATCAGTGGAACATTTTGTGTAATGCATTATTCTCGGTCACTTCAGCAGGAATTTTCAAACATTGTATGTGACCCCACTTATCAGCAGTTGTAGTTAGTTTAAAATGGCCCTTACGAATGTTAACATTTTGAGTAGAGACAATTGAACAAAAAAAGGCTTTTGGAGTGCGTTTTCAAAAATGCAAGAACACGTCTTACTCTAAGAAAATACATTGCAATAACAATAGCAGCTAAAGCAAAATGAACTTAGGGATCAGTGATATTGTTAGTGTATCACATGCATGTAAAAATAATGTAATGAATCCATGCATTAATTGATGATCATTGATTTGAAAGGCTTCCAGTGGGAAAATGGGAAATAACCCAGTATCAGAATATCGTACATATATTGCTAGTTTCAAACAGAATTTTTGGGTATATAACTGTGGAAAGGCCACAGCTATATTTTTTCCATAGCATATGCTCCAACTGTTACCTTGGTACATCTGAAACTGTAACTAAAGCCAACAAGCAGTACTAATATAAAAACATTTACGTGAAGGTCAGTAGACTCCTACAATTTTAGGTTTCTAAAACAACACAAAGGAAAGACTGATCAAACTTGTTTTAGGTAAATGTCATGTTTCATCCTCTTTAATTACATGGAAAGGCCCTGGAAGGGCCCTGAATATTATGCATGCAGTACTGTAATGTAAAAATGTTGCAGAGTTTCACAAGATATTGCATGTTTGAAGGAACACGTTTAGTTTACTCAACATCCATCAACCTTTTGTCTCCATCGTAAATGGAAAGTGCTGTGGTTAAAAATTGTTAGACAAACGTAACTGCTCTCTAAATTTTGAATTATGTGCAAGTGAACTGGATGTCAGCATGATAAAGTAACAATATGTTGACACAACTATAAATAATCTGTTTCATGCCTGTCAGTCACAGTATATCTGACTGATTGCTATTTGATCAGTATTTCCGTACATCTGATTTGTCCATCCTGCTGCATTTTTGAATTGTCACATCCTAACAAATATGACTGATTTCAGGACGGTCTCCTGCAATAAAATGATTGGTGATGTTGACCAGTGAAAATACGGTCATTGGTCCAATATTAACAGTTAATGTCAAGGGCTCATCAGGATGACAGCCTGTACCAATTCCATGGGCTTTCTTACAGTAATATCAAACTCCGGAAGCTGTTGCCTCCCCTCTTTTGATCTTGTACATCAGTGTGTCAAACACTGTTAATAACAGGTTTGGTATATACCCCAGAAGATTGTAAAGTGTGACATTTTAAACTTTCAAGTCGGTAAATCACTGTGCAAGTCAAAAGTCATATTTTTTAAGTTTATAAGAAGTGTTTACATTTTAAATTGTATATACACCATGCAGTGTCTGTTGGAAAATTAAGCAGGAGGTTGCATTGAATGTTATTTTGGTGTAGCTCATTTTTGAGGATAGTGGGGGAATATGCTCTCTGGTCAGACTGAAGTTGACTGAATATGCCATATTCTTATAAAAGAAAGCTAAATATTTCTGAGACAATTGGTTAACAACTATTCAGTAAGCCAATGCTCAGTCCATCATTAATGTTAATACATTTTCCCTAAATCATTTCTGTAAGAATTTATGCCTTTTTGGATGTTATGATTCAGAGGTCAGGATGTCATTCATCTAAAGCCTTAATATGTTTGTTTTGTTAATGTACTTAATAGTCTTGGAAAAGCAAATAGAATACAGCATTTCTTTATTAAAAAAACAACTACTACTACTACACATTTGCTCCACATACTATATACTCAAATGATACCTTTTCTTAACTAAATTCAGTTGCAGTACAAATTCAAATTCTTCTGAATCAGTATCATGAAAATGCAGTGTTTTGGAGACTGGCACCTTAGTCTCTCAAATTTGTATTGCTTTTGTGTGTGTGTGTGTGTGTGTGCGTACAGGTGGGGTGTAATAGTCCTCATCCTGCTTTGATAACCCAATTAACTTATTTAAAAATCATGTATGTCTATTTTCAAATGTTTGCCATTTACTGAATTTGATTTTGCACAGGAATGTTTGGTGATTCACTAATTTTTGTTCTATTGAAATTTGCTTTTGTATGTTTTGAGAACTGTAAACACTAGAACTTAATATATTTAATAAAACAATCAAATCTGATTCATACTGTCAGTAGTATTAAATGTCCCCTTGGTATATGAAGTTAAGCTTCATTTCATGTGATGGTGATTTTCAGTTTGTTAAAGATGTAAATATACAGACAACCCTGAACTATACACAGTTATGCTTGCCTAAAACAGAGAAAGTGAGATTTATAAAATACATTTTTTAATATCAAACAATACCACATAAATGATTTTATTTACAATTTCAAAAATGTACAGTCTACCATTAATCAATCAATGACAAGCAACAAAATATTGGGATCAGAAAATGTAAAGAAACCCTGAAAAGTTACAGCTCATTATGAAGTTACGTAATGTCAAAAACAAAACAAAGAACAAATCATATGAAGGGAAAAGAATGTTTTGTTCTTAACACATCATTGCCTTCTTTATATTGCCACAGCCCAAGTAACATGTTTTATTCCACTGACATTACACATACATCAGTACATTTGTCATTGGCCAATGCAAATCATTTTTTACTTAAAGTTTAAGATTTTACACACATTTTAATGAGAAAATTTGAAAGATTTTACATTCTGGTGGTACTTTATTCCATGTAGATAATTTCTTACACCACCTGAAGAGACCTTCATTTACAGACTTCTCTTTGTCTTGATCACCTCTAGGAACCTGCGTTTGTCAGGCGTGAGTTCAAACTCCTACAGTGCAAGGAAAAAAAACATTGTAAAACACCTGAAGAACTACGATTTAAAAATGTAATGTGATAATGTTCAATCATAAAACACAGCTGCAAATACAAAACAATGTGAAAAATGATACCGAGAATGACTAGCTGCATAATTATTGAGTTACACAGTTTAAGTGGAAAATGAGCAAAGTTCAAGAAATATGTAAAATTCTTACATATTGTTGTAAGTGACTTCTGAGGTAGTACTGCCATGGGAAATCAGACCTGGACATTTGTGTAAACAGAATAAATGCTTAAACACCAATCCAATGCAATCTCTGCAAAGTCAAAGATGAGAGACTGATGTTGCAAATGCAAAGGAAAGAAATTCCATAGCAAACTTTACTTAGAATGAAACCCTTCCATGCAATTAATGCATTTCATGCATCTTGCTGCACACAAGAAAAGAATTGTGATTAACTGGGAAAAAAAGCCTTACTCATTCCAGTGATTCAAAAGGCCATCTAGAACCAGATGGTTAACTGGGAACAAAAGCGGACGGCTATCCAGGAGGTAGTAAAAAAAGAAGTCTGCGATGAAGGTGTGCTCCACCACGTCCCTTTTTCTAAGGATGTGAAGCAGAGTTATAATTAATGGACTCAGTCCTGACATGTGACTGCCCTGTCAATAACAGTTATAAATATTTGATTCATATTTTTAAATAGTACCTGTAGGGGTGTACATGCTGTTCCCTGTAGAGATCTTCCATAAGCCCACTAAGGAACGCCTGCAGCACGTCAGGTCTTGCACTGAGACTATGAAGGAACCACTTCAGTGCCCATGAATTTGCCTACAGAATCAGACAGTAACATAATCCATATTTATGGTTAGAATGGAATGTTTCAAAATGAATTCTGACTTGACACTTGCATTAAATGCAGCACAATATTACTTTTTGTGGAGAGCACATCACTTGCGCTGTCCTTATATCCTCTGGTACAGTAAACCACAGCTGCTGGGCACTTATCCATGTAGAAAGCGCCTATCATTGTAAAACCTTGCTAAATCCTTTCCCAAATCAATTGATTTAAACTACTGTGGCCTTTACAGACCAAAGGAAATATATTATGCATCAATCCACTCTAATGAATCTATGGTTATTGTTCAACATGAAAACACAGATATCCTTCTTACAATTGCCAAATCTGAAAGGAAAGAAAAGAATAAGAAAGAAACTGTGGCACTGGGACGCACTCTGTAAGCCATGACGATGTTGAGGATATTGATCATGCCACTTTGGAGAAGTCTCTGTGCCAGGGCCTGTGTGACCAGCAACAGGAGAGCCTGGTCTGGAAACCGCTGAAACACAAACAAACACAAACACAACATAAATAAAAAACAGGAAGAAAACACAGTGCATGAAATACCTATTTGGCTAACATAAAATACTGTATTTGAAATAAAACTGTTTAATGAAAATTCAAGGAATTAGATTTTCACCATTTAACAAAGTACACTTATGATGAAATTTCATCAAATCAAAGGTTTTTCTTCCACAAAATAGGACAGTAATTTCTGCAATTACCAGTAAACTTACATTCTGAAACGCTTTCGGAATTTGGATATGCGATTCCGTCTGCATCTCAAGGAGAATGGCTATTGCAATGTCCCTTGTCCTCTAAAAAGGGAGAGACACTTGTGTTAAGCATTAAACCTTGCTTTAAGTTCATTAATGCTGAAAAGGACAGCATTAAGCGGAGCACAATTACCATCTGAAACTCAATGTCAGGCACTGGGTATGAAGCACAGGTCAGAGAGCCATCTGGACCCAGCACTGCAGAACTCGCCGCACTGATCAGGCTCACCCAGGACTCTGACTGAAAAGCATTTTTATTCAAGTTAAATGGTACCATCAACTTCAGCACAACACTTTGAACCTTAACCTAAATTGTAAAATTAAATTCTTCCCTCTTCTCAGGTTTCTTTTACCCCCTTTTTGATTTTGTTAAAAAAAAACCCAATTAAAATGACCCGAGATCAGCTGTCATACAATTAAAGTATCTTTATAGCACATTCAACACTGATTAAAAACAAGGCTGACAGAAAGTTAATCAACTGCGTGCAAGTTATTCATTTACATTTATCTCATTGGGATAAAGTTGGTGCCAACCATGTGCCATAGCAAAGATAAAACAGCCCAAAATTAAAGCAGAAGTCAGGCAGAGACCACCAAACCTAAAATAAGTCGGCTGTATACCTACATCCATAAACACTGCTGTGTTGCAATTCAAAATTCTCAAACTCCCCTTTATGACCTCAGTCTTCTTTGGAAGTTGGGCATCTATAAATAATCAAAATACACATAAATGTAACACTAATGTTCACCAAACAGAAAACACTAAAACTTATTTATAACTTGAATATGACCTTTGACATTCTGCCACTCTGTTGACAGAAAGGGGTCTTTTCCAGCTGGCATTTTCCCTGTAGTCAGAATCTTCAGGTACACAACAAACTGGTTGGGAGACAGTCGACAGGCACTGCAGCACATCTCAGGTGTTGGACTGAAAAAACTTGCAAGAGCTGCAATGTAGTCCCCAGCCTTGCACAAGTAAAAAGGGATGTGATCTCTCATGGTCTGTAAACTGTGGGGCAGAGATAAAGACGACACTTAATCAAGAGATCGACAGACATTGCAATCGTAAAACCAGCAGTGGCATATTAAAAGTGAAAAAGTTGACTCACTGTGTTTTATTATCGCTTCTCACAACCTTGAGATACCGTACCAGCTCCCTGTACCTGAGTGAGGGGGGGGGGGGGGGGGGGGGTCAGTCTTTTCAAAGCATTTTTTTTGCACATACACAGGTGTCAGCGACCAATAATCATTACAGAGACCAATGCAAGATGCCTTCGTTCCTGGTCTGGCTGTTAAATGTACTGCTTAAATGGATGAACTAAGTTACACAAACGATACTTACTTCAACAATGATAAGTGCAAAACATCTACTAACATGGCTTTATACAAGATCTTTGCATGATGAGAAAAGTATTTTTTTGCTCACCTGTTTTGTTCCTTGAGTTTCTCCACCCGTGCTTGTACCACAACCAATGGTTCAAACAGGATCTCTTTCTTCCCTCTGAGGATTCGTTCTCCTCTGACATTCTGCCCTCTTAACACAGCCACCAGTAAAGGATCATCCCAGTGGAGCACATTCAAACTGTAACAGAGCCCCACAGAACCACTTATAATTTAATCAGAGACCACTACAAATGACTTTGATACAGAAAACTAAGGCATCAAGCCACACCCACCCATTACTCATCCATCTGCACTTCACGGGCAATGTGAGTGACTGAAAGAAGGCTTGCAGTTTCTTTGAGAAAACGGCACTAAAATCACCAACAACCATCAACGTCTTCAGAGTGTTTGTCACCCTACGAAAAAAAAACAAACAAAAAACTTCAGACTTTCACTGACAAAACTAAAGGGGCAACAGCCATTAGTTCTTGTATAACATTTCTGTGTAACTTAAGCCATTTCTGATTATTTGTCTTAAAATTCTTATTGCCTCAGGTTCATACGGCTGTTAATGTTTCCTAACGTATCCACTCCTTCTCTTATTCTTAAGCAGAAATCTGCACACACACATTTTCCCTTCATATACCATCCCAGCCATCTGACAGGTTACTCTGATGGGGCAGCAACATGTATGGTAATGATGTCTTTACAATGTGAGCAGTGACTCAAAACAGAAACTACTGTTTAGAGTTACAATGCACTTTGTGCAACCAAATGGCTACAAATATTATTCATTTTGTCTATAAAAATTCATCACTTAGGACTTCACTAAAAGAACTGTTGACAGAAATTGAATGTGGTGGATGGGAGTAGTCCTACGCCATATATCACTGCTAATGAAGAACCTGCCCTTAAATGTTCTGTGACTGTGAGATTGAAAGTATCCATGCATGGTGATATGTATGCCTGTGTATGTATTTTTGCAGAATGTAACTTATTCAGAGCTTACGCTGTACAATTAGGCCATGATTTCTCTCTCACTGAAAAATCCCCAGTTTGAATTTCAAGATCAAGATCTGGAGCTCCAGATGGCCTTTTTTCAGTTTCACTGTCTCAAATATTATACTCAGTGGAAAATTTGATGCCACCCTAGCATAATTACTATCAAGATCAAGATACTCACAAGTCTCACCTAATAGCAAATACACACAGATTAAAACCAGACACAGGCTCATACTGTCACTGTACTAATTATAAAAAGTTAACACACATGACACCTTACCTGATCAATAATAAAGGAACTGCTTCATTTACATATGCTTTGGGATCAATGTTTGGGACGCTGCAGATAAGAAAAGTGAGAGGTGTTTTTTGAAGCACTGAAAAAGCACTGATAAAGTATGGATTCAGAAAGGAATATACAGCCCAGAGGCTTTGTGTAGAGTGTGTGAAATTGCACATACCCCGTTGGCTGTTTGTGAACAACAAAATGTCTGGCAGCTCCAAGCAGCATCACTGCAGCTGTTTTTGGCTTCTCTTTTTCGGCCCTGTCCAGGAACGCTGACACTAAGTTATACACTTTGGAATAGCTGAAGGAAAGAGCATTGTGTCAGACAACGATGCACACTCTTTACATATTGGCAAAAAAGGAAGTTAAACGTCACTCTCTTACTTGTAAATCATTACATTCAAATGTCTGGATTTGCATTTTTTGCATCCACCAGTGAATGAACTGGCTGTATGGCAATAGCAGCCACAACTGAAGAGATCGGACAATGATGCTTCCACACCCTCCAGATATGTGCCATACTCCACCGCCAAGTCCTCTTCAAACTTCAGCAGGAGGCTCTCTGAATATTGGACAAAGTCAAATGTGATTAGAGGTCCAATGCCTCCTTTACACATCAAGTTAAAATTATAAAAAAAAAAAAAAACTGACAAAATGAGAAGCAAACTATACCAGCAAGTCTCAGCTCTGCATCTACCTCCAGCAGATCAAAATTAAAAATATGAAGGTATCCAAGGATTTTCTTGTCTCTCTGGTCCTTCCAGAACATGCTCCGTTTATGGGCATTGCAGTGACAGATTCCAGAGGTGCTCCACAATTTACACTAAAAAAAATACAGCCATACATGTGACACACAAGACACACAACAATGTTGACCACAAGACTGATAAACATGACAAAAAAAAAATAACACTCACATTTATAGACCCACTTTCTCAATCATTGACTTTTCCCCCATTTTTAACGCATCTCACACTATGAGATGTAGCTTACTCAGTGAAAGGATAAAACACTGAGGGAAAAAAATGCAAAAGTACTAGTATCCTAGTGAGGAGAATTTTGAAAACTAAATTCTCTGGCAATTATACTGAAGCAATGGGTTTTGTTTAACCTTGTTTCTGACTATTTTTTGACATTTAAAATGATATCAATTCATCTTTTGTACTAGGTTTCCAAGCTTTCATCCAATTCTGTGCAAATAACTGCCATATTAAAGTGTGAAATAGCTGAGGCAGATGCATTTTCCATGCAGCTAAAGGAAAACAAAATTTTGTAAGAAGCAGTATAACTAATGCAATTCGTAAGGATACACAAGGAAATAAGTATAACAAAGGGCAATTGTTTCACTTTGTAGGTCTTCGTTGCACCCAAATTGCAAAAATTAAGAGCATACTGCCATGAAAGTATCCAAAACTAGCAGTGTTCTAAGAAACCATTATGACAAAAATATGTCTCAACAGGACCTTACCTCTGATGCCAATTTATCACAGATGTAACAGAAACACTGCTCACAGAAAGCCTTGTTATTTTCAACTGGATTACTGGTGTCATTTTCTGTTGGGCTTGAAATGAAAGAATTATGATATTATATACACATATATACACATTGACTAGGTCAAAGTCTACTTCATGTCTGCATGCTGTTCCTTGGAGCAGTTGCTAAACTGTCCAAATCACATGTTGCTGTTAACACCCATGTGACACAAGGGTGGGGCAGGGTTTGGGCTTTGAGAGGAGTACTGGACCTACATCGAGAATCCCAGACTGTTCCTACTGTAACAGTGCGAAACAACATCTTTGATTAGTGAGGTTTTCTTGATTGTGCAGCACTATATAAGTCACTTTTGTCTAATATTACAGACACTCCAGAACTGTTGCACACTACCAACGTTACTCTTAGATTTTCTTGATCAGCACTGCCCAACTGGGTTTTTACACGCACTTACATAAGTCGCTCTGAATGAGAGTGCTTCCAAATGACAACATGTAAATGCTGGCAGACAATACCACTTAGCTAAACTTTACAGATATTTAAGTTCTGCAGCTTGTCATCTGCATCGTATTCACTAGGACAGTATATTGCACACATTATCTTTGCCTATGTCATGTTAAAAAGAAAATGTACCCGCATAAAATCTTCAAGCACAATCTTGTGTGTACATACCTGAAAGGATGGGCGGTGCAGTCATATCTGGCATGTGGCATCACAGTGGCCTTTTTGGTGTATGTCACCGCCAAGTCTTCGTCCACAATCTCGTTACTATCGTTGACCTCTGGTGATGCTGAATTATCTTGCAAACGTGACAAAAATATCATTAGCGGGCAAGTGTTTTTTTCACCCATGTCCTGTCTTTTAGTTTCGTGCTAAGCATTGAGCCAGCCCCCTAGCGGACGTGGCAAGTTACAGATGTTTGATATGCAGGTGGTTTCATCCTTAAACCACGTTACCTCTGTTCTTCAAACATTCTTCAACGATCAACACGGAGGAATCGTTTAAAGTCGCTATGGTACAGTCATCCTCCTCATCGCTGACAATAACGATAATATCTTGCTCCATTTTATGTGATACCATTCCAGATGTCAAGCTAAGAAAACGAGAGGCAAACACAGAGCGTTACTCAATTCGCCTGCTAGTACGGCAACTACAAGCCAGCTGGCTAACTTCAGTGTTGGTTTGAGCTTCGTTTTCCTGTTTACCGAATAGCTGGTTAGTCAGCCATCCAGGTAGGGGGAAAACCAACAAACGTCCTGTAGTATGTGGGTTCATTCCATTTTGTAGCAATCTTCAATTCAATTTAAAAGAACAATCAGTTCCATAAAGTTACAGTATATTCCATAAAGTAGCCGTCTAACGTGAACCCGTTTCCGTTCTGCTTCTCACTGCTCTAATTCAGCTATCTCAACAACTGACTTGGTATAAATATGACGTGCTGAGCAAACTAACCCACGTTTACAAATTTCAAAGTATCGCTATCAAACCACTTGCCTTTTTATTCCTACTCAGCTGAACAACTCAGCGTCCATCAAGTGATCTTCCTTTAATTTTCCCGCGCCGGTCTATTATTCTCCTTCAGTGGTTTGTTGAAAGATCCGACCACACGGACATATCGCCATCTATTGTCGTGGAGTACGGAGAATTCTGCGGGCAGCGTACCTAAAAAATAAAACAGAAACGCGGAACGACTAGTGAACCCATTGACGTATCACGTGTTACGGCTAGCAAACATTAATTAGCCTTACCATGTATTAATTTAATATGTTAGTGGCTGTACTTTGACACCACAAGGGCTTGTCCGGCTTAAACCGGCTTGTCGGGAGCTGAATCCTATATTCCCCCAGAGGCAAAATAGGCTAGGTCTGTGAACTGATCTGAAAATCTGATTTTTCACAAAAATGTTAGGTTAATTGAGACTAAGTCAAACATTCATAAGATATGAATACTGTGTAAACATTTGTATGTTTAAACATTCTTACACACGACGTGCTGTCAAATTATTCATTACTTATGATCACTACATGGGGAGTAGAAAGACAGTCTTTGGGCAGGTTTTCTGTGCAGGGTAGACACATACAGCACTCAATAGATAAAAATCTTCCTTACCTCCTCTAAAGAGTTCACTGCATGAAAACAAGCTAAAATAAAGACAACACGACCTTACTGAAATAGTATTTAAAAACGTTTTACAGCTTTGAATAGCTCGTCGTAGTGTAAGCGCTCTTGACACCTTTTGCAAATTTAGCTGGCGATATTAAACACTGGTCGGCTACTTTCAATGGAGCTGCTGTGTCATCTAACCGTTATAATTGAAATAGCCGCCAGGTTTTTGTTGAGAACGTTGACGTATCCTGAGAGTGAAAAGAAGCCTGTAGTTGCCACACACATGTTGCATACTTAACTCATTTGAAAATAGACACATTACATTATCTGAATTTTCACTTACTATGCGCTTCATCATACATAGTGTATTTCCCTTTTTTTCTCCACTAAAACGACGTTTTTTTTTTTTTTTTAATTAATTCAACCATGGATTTTTAAGCAATAGTAGCCTGCGGTTGTTCCGAAGCAAAAACCGTTTTCTCCAAAACTGTACTTACATGCAGTGAAAGTAAACTTGAGAGATACAAACTTTGTGATAAACTACATCTGCAGCTTTCCGAAAAGAACGTTTTAAGTGGCGAGTTCTCTTCGTAGGCTGTCCTGTATTATGCCATGGCAAGCAGTGGAGTTTCATCAAAGTATCGAATCAGTCTTTAAAACTGACGTTTTTCCCCTAATCTTGCATCTTGGATCCAATCTAATTTATGAAAAGAAAAAAAATCGAAAGCATTTGCTATCATGCCGAAAATGGTATGTGCTTGTGCTACATGACAATTCCCTAAATTTCGTCCCCACAGAATAGATCGCTGTACGGCGTATTGTAGGTGAAACTTGATTCTTCTGCACTTTTCTTTAGCCATTTACAAATACAAATATCAATATACATATACAAACATCAAACGGCTGTAGCTTGTCTGTTTTGGGATGTTTTTACTGTAACAAAATAAAATGGCACCGAGCAGAGGATGGGTAGCTAATCCACGATAAGGTCAAACAGGTCTATGCACTAACTAGCAAGACAATTGCTTTCCTAATGATACATTGTTTAGTTATGCCCTCTGCTACAATTTCTTAATTTGTGGTAATTCAAACTAAAATTTATCATTAATAAAGCTGTTGTTCTAACAAAATAATGATATGTGTGGTTTGGAAACAATGGACCAAATTTTGGGTATGTCATTAACGGTTATTATTGTAGGGCTGTTCTGTACCTCATTCCTGTGAAGGAAAATGCTGCAAACATCTATGCTGTCCTAATTAAAACAGGCTTTCGTTTTATAAAGAAACTACTTGTCCAACCAGCATTCCTCACAATATTTTATTTATTTTTATAAATTTGTTTATGTACACACCATTATATGAGTAAAATTATTTTCAGTTCTACTCAGCAGCAATTACATCACTGAAAATGATCGTTTAAACCTTATTTTACTGTATATTCCATTACTTGCTATAGTTGCATCACTTGTTGTCAAATATTACTTCATTCACTGGTCTTCATTGTTCTTAGTCTGCTCTTGGTGGTTTGAATTTATCCCATGGATGCAGAGTCTCCTGTCCTGGCATAGACTTCAGCCAATGATTATAATAGCCTCTGAAACCGTCAATCTTGTCCAAGTAGTTGTTCTTTGCTTTGTACTGCAAAATGAAAGGCAGTGAGATACAAATATTCAGATATCAAGGGTATATTAATGTTTGTCCTACTGCCCATTTTATTTCAGGCTGAAATAGCATTTATTTTGACTGAAAACCCATGTCAATTATGTGTTTCCAGTATATTTCAAACAGACCAAGTCATTAAGGTTAACAAACTGACCTTGTCAAAATTTGGTGGGTACTGAGCAGCAAACTCAAGTTGCCTTATGATGACCTCCGTTGCAGGTACCTGGTTTTGCTTCATACTTCTCAGGATCTCTGTCAGGTACTTGTAGTCCAGCTGTTTGGAAGCTCTACTGATTAGGGCACTATATATGTGGGCATTGGGAGTGATACCAGAGGCCTAAAATGAACAGGGGTAAGATATTAACACTACATGGATCTTAAGAAAAAACATCATGACTTGGACCATATATCAACACTGTTAAATAATTCAGGTTAATTTTATTGACAACTTCACCAATATAATCTCTTTACCTTCATTTCAGACAGGAGCTGTAGTCCATCTTTCTCTCTCTTACATGCAACAGCCAGGCTACAGTATGTGTGAAGGTTAGGGTTCAAACCCCTTTTTGCCAATACTGGCAAGAGAGCCTGAAGATAAACATTTAAAAAATGAAAATAAATAATTAAATAAATAAAAATGCAAGTAATTCTCAATTGTAAAGTGCATCACAGACTAACACTGCCATAAGAACATAGTAGTGCCTAAAACCCTGAAAAATTTGATTTCTTACCCTTGCTCCGTCGTAGTCTCCAGCTTTTGCCTTTTTTCGCATAAGCGTATTGAAGAAGGAGATGTCTAGATCCAGTTTATGCTGTTCAGCAACAGAGAACAAGCTCACTTCTGACTGGCCCCCTGGTTCTATAATGTCAGCCAACAAAGTCAGTGTCTTGACACTGGGTTTCACACCATCGGCCTCCATCTTGCTCAGAAATCCCTCCATGTTTCCTATCAATGCCAGTCTGTCAGAGGCACAAGTCACAGCCCCCAAGGAAACAACATTGGTCTTATCTATTCTCAAATCGAGAAGGTTGGGTAAGGTGACATTGGCTGCGGGTGTATGGAGAGAATTAGATTCAGCTGGAAACATCCTTTCCATTCTCTTATCATTTAATCCTGACATCGTGTCAAGGCTGATGTTCTGCTCAACATGAGACACGGTGTCTAATTCCTTATATTCCTTGTGTACCTCTTCCTTGTTCAGTAAGGGAACCAAACTCTGCTCCTCTGTGCTCTTGTCCAGAAAGAGTTTGCTTTCCAAGGCATCTACATCAATCACCATGTCCAATGGCCCCTTTTCTTTTTCATTTGCTCTCTGACCTTTTCTTGCTTTTGTGTGTTTTGGGGGCAATGTCTCTTCATCCCTCAGTAGCAAACAGGAGAACACAGCAGGATCCCCAATACCACAATCCCGGGATGCACGCAGCAACAAGTTATAACTGTGACCATTTGGCTTTAACCCCATCTTCAACATTTGACGCCAAACCTAAAAGGATAAAAAAATCAAACAACTACAAACTGTGCTTTTCAAAACAGAACACATTTTTTATTATATAAATGTGATGGAGAAACAAATTCCTGTATGCTTTATTTTATTTCAACCAACAAAACAATAGCATCTGACTTAATGTAAGACTAATCTCACCTGCAAGACAAACCTGAATCCTTCTTCTTTATTTTTAATGCAGCCCATCAAGAGAAAGTTGAACGTTTCCTGAGTGATTGCATGACCATTCTGGACCACCTCCTGCAGCAACAGAAAATAAATCAGCCCATCCAAACAGAAAGAGAAAAAAAACAAAACAATTCTGTGTCTGAGCCATTCGTACCCGCAGCACATGGAAACAGGCCCTGAGGTCAGAGCAGAGTGCATGTGTCTTCAGAAGGGCATGGTAGGTGATGAGGCTGAGCTGGATGTTCTTCCTCTTTAGCTCTTGCTGGAGTTTAAGGGCTTGTTGCAAACCTGAATCCTTCCAGGGTGACTCGGCACAGGCATTGAACAGAGCAGTGTACGTGGCATCTGTAGGGATGAGGCCTCGTTTCTTCATCTGTTAGTGGAACAAGAAACTGAACTTTGCAGAACTTTCACTGAAATGTAGCATGTATATATTTCTTCCTTGTATACAATCAATTATTTGATTATATTTATTTGGGTTATGTACATGACTATACTTCTTTTTTTTAAACAAGCTTTTACTTGGCCAGGCAAGTGAGTTGGGACAGAAAAAAAGAGTAGCAATTGTGTCGCCAATCAACAGCAGGAGAGACAGTCTGGACTGCAAGACAGTTTGGCGATGATGCTGAATGATAACTCCCCTACTCTGTCAGTTAATATGGTGGGATCTTTAATGTCCATCATCAGAAAAACATCTCCAACAACACTGGTTCCATCACTGCCATGGAGTACTACCTTAATTTATATAAACCAGGAGAAATCTTTGGCTGTTTAGCACAAGAGGATTATATGTGGAATGGCTACTGCCAAATGTACAGCCTTATTATTTTTACAAAAATGCACACATAAAATCACAGCATTGTAACAAACTGTGCCTACCACTTTGCAAAATACTGTACATTCCACCTCACTCACTTACATCATTGTAGAGTTTGAAGGCCTTTTTGACGTAACCCACACGGCCACAACCTCCAATCAGTATGGTATAGTTGTATTCTTCTGGCTGCAGACGCTCGACCTTGAGCATTTGTGTTTCAAACATCTCCAGTGCTTCAGCCAGCTGTGAAAGAGACACTTTATGGAGTGAAAGTTTGTCACTGACCAACACATTTACAGCTCTAAAATCCTTTTTTCTTTACCTTGTCCTGTTTTATCAGTTTCTTGCACTGAAGAAAGTACCAGTAAGTTGTGTTTCTTCTTCCTGGACTTGCCTTCGGCTCTTCCTTTTCCTCCTCACCAAAACGTTCACGATCACTGAGTTCCTGAAGTTCCGGTGATGCTTTGCGAAAATTCTTTCTGGATGTAAAATGTGGGGAATAGGTTCCAAAGTCCTCCTCCTTTTCAGTAGCAGTAGCATCATTCTCAGTTATACTCATATTTTGGATTTCAGATGTTAATACTCTGATTTGTTGCACAATGGGACGATAGGGCGTATTCATAGATGTGAATGTGGTCCTACATCTACCACTTTGGGCATACGTGATTGTCCTTGAAGGCGACATTTTCATAGGAAACATTATTCTCCAAGGATTCTTGTAGGCTAGACTACGCCATGATGTGGAGACAGTTAAGTGTTTCAAAGCACAATCGAACACATTTGATCGATTCATGAAACATCTGAAAGACAGATACTTCGTCATCGTCAACAATGTTCTGAAATGTCACCGATCATCGGGACACAAATCATCCAAGGAAAATGGTCACCAATCGTCACATCAATAGCGAACCACCCTCAATTGCGCTTTAACATCTCACTCTAATATCACAGCTGTAAGGTTAGATACCTAACTGGTACAACAGCTAAATTACAGCTGGTTATACTCAGCAACACGATAGCTGCGCACATGCACACATTGTACCATTAGCAAAGTAAAAGCAATGAAGCAGGCTTTACAACTGAACGAAATTATTGGCCATTATGAACATGCCTTCGTTCAAGATGGGCTTCAAAAGATGTTGCAAATCGGTGTTCATCAGGTCTCGAGCTCTGTAAATACCCGATGGAAGAAAACTTCTACCTGACAGACAGCGGAAAAAAAATGAAGCACTCTTAGCACATGGGAAACGATGTCCTTGCGAACAAAATGCCTGTGCTAGCCTAGCTAATAGATAACAGAACGTGCAGCGAACTGCACTATCCACTTGGCTTCCATAAAATAGTAGATATATCTGGAGTGGGCTTGACAGATTTAGAGGTAAATGCTATATTTTATTTTGATATGGTTACATTTGATAGCAAACATAATGACCAAACTTGAAACACTCGGGGATTGATTAACGTTGCCTTGAAGTTCAGAGTTCAGAGTTCATTTGTTGAATTTGGCGAATGTTTCGGCTGAGAGGGAAAGTCGGATGAGAGTCAATTAGACCAGTGTTTTTCAACCCTCTCTTGGAGTACCCCCTGCCCTGCATGTTTTAGATCTCTCCCTGCTCCAACACAGCTGATTCAAATGATCAACTCGTTATGAACTCCTGAAGCTGCTTAATAAAAAAACTGATCATTTGAATCAACTGTGTTCGAGCAGGGAGAGATCTAAAACATGCAGGGCAGAGGGTACTCCAGGAGAGGGTCGAGAAACATTGAACTAGACTACTGGATGGGTAGCTGTGGCAAGCTAGCTATTTGATAGTTTTTTTTTTTCGTTTGTCGTGTGGTTGAACTTATTCTATTTGTATTTCCTATGTGACTGAACTTTCTCTAGGTAGTTAACATGCAGGATCTGATTGCCACAGTAGGTCATATTAAATTTGATCTGGACATTGCTGTAGAACAGCAGTTGGGAGCTCGATCTCTGCCGTTCCCAGGAATGGACAGTGAGTGGAAACAATTTATAGGCTTATCGTTAGAATATGAAAACCACGGATGTAGCCATCGTTAGATATTGTTGGCCTCGTAGCTAACTGGTCTGTGAGATGGGCATATTATTTATCTTACATCGTCGGTGCCTTGAGAAACCGATGTTTTACCCCCGGCACCAAACTACACATGGTCGTGAATCGCCGTAATGTTGTCAATCCTTTATAAAATCAGGCGCAGCTGTGTGCGAGTTTTTCCTGAGAGCTACCTGATTAAAAGTTATGAATCAAGTTACTGTAAGTGTCATCTTTAAATTCTGTTCCAGAAATTATTAAAAAGTATGTGTAAAGCCAAGATAACAATGTTAGTTAGTGGTGGTGTGTCAGACCATCCTGTCCTAGATCAGGGTTTGTGAAATACCTATTAAGCTTATCTGGCCTATCCTGGCCCAATAGAACCTTAAATTGTTTACTGTATGGCATTTGACCTGTTGCTATTGTAGCTGTTAGGACGAAAAGGGTCGTTCAAACGACCACTTTCTTCTTTCTCTTAAGGTGGAATGTGTTCCTTTTCATCACATCAGTGGAGAGAAAACAGCGGTTTGTAAACACTGGCTCAGAGGACTCTTTAAAAAAGGGGACCAATGTGAATTCCTTCACGAATATGACATGACCAAGATACCAGAGTGCTATTTTTACTCAAAGTTTGGTGAGTGGACTTGAAATTCCAATTGTGGAAACCTGAATAAAACTTTTGCTGCTGCAACAGAGATAACCTCAGTTAGACTAGGGGAAATTCAGTAATAAAGAATGTCCATTTTTGCACTTTAACTCTGAATCAAAGATCCAAGACTGCAACTGGTACGACCAAGGATTCTGTAAACATGGTGAGAAACCTAAGAGCATATTCACATATTCACTCACAGCTAAACAGTTATCCCATGAATATGAGGTCATCATCATCACTGATACAGTTAATAAACCCCAAAGTCAACTCCAGTCAGCAGCACCACCAGAAAATGCCACAGGTCATTGGAGCAATGCATGGCACAAAACAACCTGACAAGCCATAGAGAACCGCGACCACTGGAGCAGGTCACATGTTACAAGGTAATCAAGATCAAATTGTTAATTTAGAGGGACTCAAGCACTGCTCATTCTGTTATGTCTGACATTATACACGTGTACAAAAACCTCAGCACATACAAAAGATGTCCTGAAACATTTGTGTACTGCTTATTATGCAGATTTCAAACACTCAAGTTGCTAGCATTGTTTGTCAGTAGCAGTAATAAACTAAAAGACTAATGCCTCCTGATATAGTGCAATATACAGGTCTTGTATGGCTGACTGCTAGAAGAGTGGACTTCATAGATTCCTATACCAAGTATCCATCAGTGAATGTGTTCTCAGTCTTTACTACTTAATGTCAAATTCTGGACATTGACTGCAACTAGTGGTAGTCAGCTAAATCATTATTTTTTTTCTTCTGTATCAGGAGTAATTTGGTTCATACTCTTCATTTTATGAAAACATTTTTTTCATCAGGTGTTAAATTATGAGTGCAGACCTTATGTTGATGAGCCTTGTGCCTTACCTGTATTTTTCTCATTTAAATTGGTGGATGTAAAGTATGATCACGGAAGAAATATTAAAGTAGGTGTCAGGATTTCTTGGAGTGCCTGCTGCATTTCATCTGTTCTTCATGTTCTCCGTTTCATCTTGTCAGTGTGGCAAAAGGGACACTACGCCAGTAAATGCACAAGGGGACACCTGGCATTCCTAAGCAGACAGTACCTACGCATCATCAGTTGTGCAGATGAGTTCTCAGAGTGGCGGGCTGATGGAAAGTCTCTCTGGGTGATGCTGCCAAACATGAGGGGGAACTACAGCGGTCCCCTTTAAAACCTATGATTTCCATGCATGGTAGACTTCCTCCATGCTGAAATCACTGTTCCTGCAGAGCAATAAACAAATGACTGGAGTGAAGCCCAGAGGGATATTTTTTCCCACAAAGACCTAACGTGAAAAGAAATGGATGTGAATCTCTGGAAGGATCCTGTATCATCTGTATTTCAGCATCTCTGTGTGGTATACATTGCCCATTTCCTTGCACTAGGTAATGTTCTCTTTACTTCAAACCTGCATTATTCCAGCATGCTCACCTCCGGTAATTGTCATTTTCATTAACTACTTCATTCAGATGAATTCAGTCAAACAGATTGACAAGATTGTGGTGTGGAAAATTCTTTATCATTCTTTACAATGCTAGTATACTTCCAAGATGAGTGATAGATAATTCTGTCAGGAATTTTAGTGGTTGCACCACAAAAGTTTTAAATCAGTATAAGAAGGTAAAGAAGGGTGTTCACATGATTCAGTTCAAAACCTCTGTATGTTATGGACATACTGTATAATACTTATGTTCTTGACAGAAGGCGTATAAACATCTACATTTTTTGCCTGTGAGAATGACACTAAATTTCATGGTGTGCGTCCATGAACATGTACAGTTCAACAGATTCGTATGGATCATGTTTTTCAAGGTGTACTGAGATAAGTTTGTAGCAGCAATGGAAAACACTTGTCACATTCCTATTTGTAATGTAAATAAAAAAGTGTATATTTTTCTATACCCATTCTTTTCAGAAAGACAAAAAATATTCCCTGAACTCTCCCTAAGACCAATCTTGTTGCCCTTTCCAGCATTAGTATAGTATATAGCGGAGTATATAGCAATGTAAGCAATTAGAAAAGCTAGGTTAATGTTTGATATTTCAAGCTGTTGTTTAACTAATAATGCTTCCAGATAGCTGCTTGCTAGCATCAAAATGTGTTTAATTGTCCATTGGTTTAAAAGTGATGCTGCAAACAAGTTATGTAAAGCAAATGGCATCTTTAAACAAGAGCTTTAACATAATTTTTATTTTTTTAATGGTAGAAGGGTGTGCTTGCTTCATCCGTCATCCTTTTAGATCAGATTATTTTCACTTTTGTCAACATACATTTGTTTCTCTAAAAACACACAGTTCAATTCAATGCAGCAAATCTTTAAAGTAGCATTTTAATACAGACTCTTATACAGAGTCTCACACCAGTCAAATTAGTGCTTCACATCATGCTGTGTTTAGTGCACTGCATGCGCTTTCCATGCCTAAAAAAGTGGTAGAAAAACATATACATCCAAAAAAAAAAAAAAAAAAAAACTACCACCTGATAAAATACCTATTCAACTCATAGCCGAGTTACACTTCTACGTATTAGTATCCATGTTTAAGAATTTAATACAGAGTTCCCACAATATCTCAAAATCCTTGTATTTTCATTCTGGAAAGATGAACATGCCTAAATATCTTGAAAAGTCATGGGAAAATTTCCCACACCGTAACCCCCCCCAATGTCAAGAAACTTTCATGCTACCAGACTGGCTTGACAGTTACCAGATTTTTCCAGTCATGTTGATGTTGATGCTTCCAGCAATTTGGCTAGCTCTTTGGCTTGTGCAGCAGTCCATTATTGCAGGTCTGGTATTCACTAGTAAGTGCCCACAAAAATCTCTTAAAATATTGTTTAGCCTTAACTCATTTAAAGTCATTGAAAATTATAATTTAATCCAAGTGGGAACACTGAATATAATTCTTATGTGTAATTAATTAAAATAATCCCACAAGAGATAAGAAAGTTTTTTATTTTTGGTCACACATCACTTGATACAGAACACAATGGATGCAGGTGTGGAACTCACACTACTGACCAGTGAGGTCTCAGAACTGTAGTGGTCTGTCAGCAGGAAAGTTTTTTCAGTGATATTTCCTCCAGCGATCATGCTCTACGAATTAGAAGGAGGGGGAAAACACTTAAAGGAAGCCAAAGAGTGGTCGCAAAAACTACCACTCTTATACACACACAAACATGATCGACATGCCGATTTATCCATGTACTACATTATGCAAATATAAAGTGTTTGACTTTAAAGGTAATGTGCGAAAGCATTCAGGCAAATGAGGGTCGTTTACACATGAACGTCTTGCATGCATAAATTGATACTCACTGATGTGATCATATTCCCATATGTAGCTTAAGACGACATAACTTGTCAGGAGCATGGCAATTCCTCCAATGCCACCCTTCTTCACGTTGATGTATTTGTTGTAGTATCTGTCGTGTCCTACGGATGAGAAACCCACACTGAGAAAACGCTGTTTTCATTAAACAGCCCGTTTAAAACAGGTACGGGTTTCTTTGTTTGGTGGCCACGGCGTGACAATACTCTTACTGACTCAATTCAAAAGTCAATCCTTGTCTCCTAAAAAGCATTCAAAATACAATGGCGCAGCACTCACCCCTGCGAACAGCTGCGATGATTCCGTTGGGAGACAAGTCCTTGGTGCTTATCCAGGACATGAGCTCTCCTAACTTAACATCCATCAGCCTCTTTTCGGCCAAAGGGACTGCAAAATAAAATTTAACAGCAACATTGACTAACATATTTTGCGCATAGCAAGCTATGTAAGATAAATAAACCAATGCACATTCCAGCTTTACAAATAAGTGTCTACGAAGACTTACAGCTAGGTAGCTATTGTTATCAAGCTAGTATAACGTTACATGCAGTAAAACGCCAGCGCAGTCAAGTAGTTAACGTTAGCTTACGTTAAGGTGCATGTTTCATGACGCTGAGGTATTTAAGTAGCAAGCTGGACATTTTAACGCACATTCATGAAAATGTTAGCCTGATCTGACACTTGCTCATTTAACTTGAGGAGACACAAGTTATGTTCTTGATAAGAGCGTCTGCTAAATACGTATAATGTCAGGTTGTTAACTAACGTTAACTAGTCTTGGCAAATCTATTAACTACCGGTTCGCTGTTAAATGCGGGCTGCTATACTACCTTACCTTAGCAACTATTTGAAATATTAGACATGCCTGAATCGTAAATAGGTATTTGCTTGCTAGCTGACTGAATTCAAATAATACTTCGCTAGTTTAGTTAGCCAGCTTGCGTCCACACATGACTTGACAGTCATGTGTCCTTGAAGACACGGAAAGCAAGGCATTGCCGATGCGGCCTCTCACATTCTAACGAGAGTATCATGCCACTGACGTTACCTACTACACACTGAAGATTTTCAAGAATACAGCAATTGCATCATGAATCATCTCGAGTAATTCGAATGTGTGTCAGAAATACTAACGTATCTAATTTTAACCAATTGTTCAGCTACAACCTCACCTGGTTTATCAGCCATCTTGTATACCCGTTAATGTAGGACTTTTGGACTATTTCGAATACCGTATTAAAGTATGGGCGGTACAATCACAGATTCTCGGAGCCGTATATTTGCTACTATGTGTGTACGTAATTTCTAAAATCGCCTTTATCATATGAACCTGAGAGATTATTCACACCCGTAGTCTGCCTACTACAAATGTCAATAGCGGTCGACGTACACACATACAAAAAATAGTTGTGTTGCTGTTAAAATAATTTAAACCATTAACATGTCAGGGGGAAATCGTATTAAAAGACCAAAGCCATCCCTTTTATGAAGTATTCAAGTATCATGGAAATTAGAGTATTCTATCTAAAGGGATCGGTTCATCGCTAGTGTACTGTATTGTCAATAGAAAAAAAGTTGAATATAGGTAGAGTCTGATCAATACTTTCCATCACTGTGTAGCAGTGCTAGGTCCCCTCCCAAGTCCTAGCCCCCCACCAAGAGCTCCAGTGCCCCAAAAACTTAACCGTAGCATAATTTGCTCAATAACAGTATAACGCATTTAACTTAATTTGTCATTCATTCCACATTTTTTCTGGAGGCTGGAATCCCAGTGTTCTTGCTCAACTCACCACTGTAAGTAAAGCAGCCTTAAAACCTCCCCGTGCTATAGGCATGCCCATGTATTGTCTCAAGTTTGATATGTTGTGTGGCCTGGTTCAACTAACAATGTTACAATGCCACCGTGCCATTATAACTAATGTGTTTATTTAGTGGTCCATGATAGGATTTAGCTTGAAGCTTGTTGTATTTATAAGAATAGACGTCTACCTCTCAATGTAATTTTTTAATTTATCTGTGTGTGCATGCAGACAACACACACACACACACATTTAGTTAAATGCAAAACTACATAAGAAGCAAGGCATGATGGCTACAGTTCTGTGAAAATGGCAGTGTTTATTTCCACTTTAATTACAGGATAGATTTATCAAAGAGCACATGTGTAGTGGCTAACAGAGAATTGTGGACATAATCATCAAGAACACTTATGTTACTGATGTCAGCTGGAGGCAACCAGTTAAAATATCCCTAAAATAACAACATACAGTAATAATCATATACAGTAGATTTGTTGTAGTTCATTTGTAATGTTTAGAATGTCTATGGATGAGCATCCACTGGCACCAAAGAGGGCCGGTATTTCACTGACCTTCAGTGCAATGTTACCATGACAACTCAGGACACTAATCAAACCAAGCAATTGGGAGTGGTCACCCTCCATCTTTAACCAAGGCCTTCTATTGGAAGTGGTATATGTGCCTGAGTAAGTTTCCATACCATAGAGCAGTAGGATGAATATGATCATTTGTAAACTTGGCTACCTAGTACCTGTGACATTACTAGAATCAGGATAGAAACATCATTCAAAAGAATGATTTCGCAGTGTGTCAGACTGCATTGCTGTTATTTAGCAGAGTGACTTACATAGGTGACAATTTTACATATTATCCATTTACACAGCTGGATATTTAGTGAGGTTAAGTACTTTGGGTTAAGTACCTTGCCCAAGGGTAAAACAGCAGTGCTCCAGTGCATTGTCAAACAGGCAACCTTTCAATTCCAAGCCCAACCACTACACTGACACCCTGTACACACTGCTGAGCTGTACACCACATTGCCGACTGTGTTGTCTGAAATTAGAAATTGTCTGCATTGTACTAAAAGTGAGAACCTACTTTTATCTCCTTCTGCCTGTTACAAAATTGTGTGTGTGTGTGTGTGTGTGTGTGCGTGCGTGTGCATGCGTATGTGCGTGCGTGTGCATGCCTGCGTGTATGTTATCAAGAAAGGCACCGTTCATTACTGCTGTCAGGTTTTTTTTAACCTCCTGTATGTTTTACGGTATCGATAAACTGATGAGAGTACATGTTTAGATGAAATGCATCATGTTTAATATTCACATGGTACATACAGCAAGGATCTTTTTTGCATGTTCCCATCATTTCTGCTGCCTTGTGGTACTTCCCTGAATTGTGTGTCTATTGCCCAGGCTTAATCATACCAGAGACTTAGAAATGAGAATTCACTCCCTCTTTGCATGGCTCAGAGTTTGCAGAGAAAAATCAGGGTTCATGGAGGGACTGGCATCCTGTCCAACCATGCACAAAGAAGACCTCCAATATTATTGCCTGGATGTTATATGAGTGCTATTCCACTAGAGGGAGATGGGAGAGCCTACCACAGAATGAGTCTCTGCATTCAGTCTTGAAATTGTGTTGGGAAGCAGCAGACCTTATGGTGAATTAAATATTCTTTTTAACCCCTCATCTTTCTTTTTGAAGTCACAACAGAGATTTAATATTGATTTTTCAGAGCACCCAAATTTAACAATGGAGAAAAGTTAAGCTTTGCAGTTTTTTTTTTACTTCCTTCAAACACATTGCAAAAATATTCCTGCTCAGGAGGGAATTATAAGTACCCAATGGAAATTATTTCAACTTGTTTAATCTTTGATGAACTATGCCCAAGCAAAGTTAATTTTCTTTTTTTTTCTTTTCTGTTTTCAAAGCCTGATGCTGATGGGGACTCCTTGGGCTTCATGATAAGTATTGTGCAGAGTAAAAAATGTTATCAGTAATCAGCAATCCTCCAGACACACATGAGTGAATTCAGTTAATATAAATCAATTTGGCTGATTCTCTTTATATGGCCTGAGTTTGACATCACCAATTATGGCAGGAAATAGGCCATTTAGTGTGGCTGGGTTTTTCATACTGGTTCAAGTTGTCAGCTTGTGCTGATTAAGCCACAGATAAAATACACCATGAAATAGTGTCCCGTTTAAATCCTGTGAAGCATTTGAATCAGTGTACAATCAGCAGTTTTAAGTGTGCTCTCTAAATGCACCTTATCACATTTGTTTCCATAGCAGCACTAATCAGCACTAATTTGACTGTTCTGAAAGAGGAATGGTTAATTGTGATTACTCCTAGAGTAAAGGAGGGCTTAACTCAGAAAAGCAATCAATAAAATGTTGCAAAAGTGAACAATTGCTCTATATATTTCATTGTTGTTTCATATTGTGCATTAAAACATTCCAGCACCACAAAAAATCATTTCATGTACTATGAGGACCTTATTGCACTAAGTTTGCAGGGCAATAATAACAAGCAGGTAGGTCAAAGGTAACCGATCCATGAATCCATCCGATCCAGGAATTTCATTGCTTCTGCATCTGTGTTGTTTCATTTTGTAGTTCAGGCATTTGTCTAGTTGTTCTATGAGTAAGACCAATGATTTGATGAAGAGCAACAAATCTTAAGGAAGTAAAAGTTAATTATTCCATCCAAGACAGCACGGTGGTTCAGAGATGAGATGGCATTATGGCATTCATGTTAAACACCTTTGCTGACACGTGTAAAAGTGAACATAGAGTACAGTGCAGTACATATAAATTGTGAAATTAAATATACCCCTTGCGCAATCCATGCAATTCGTCATTGTTGCACAGTATGAGATATATTTCTTATTTGTATCTCATGCAGTAAGGTGAACTTTGCCTTCATGAGCACCTGCCTGTAGATTTGTGTATGCACACATTAGACTAATTCAGTGTTTGAATTTCTGTATGATATATGGTAGTGTATTATATTCATTTTATGCATCATATTCATTATATAATATTGTGACATACTGTATTTATGGCACAAAATAATCTCACAAAAAAGAATATTCCAACTCAGTGACTTTAAATGAGTTACATTTTGAAATGTTTGGTTCTGTTTGTTGACATTGTAATGCTAATATTACGGCTGATTAAAAACAACAACAAAACCGCCACTGAAGTTGAAAAATATTTAATCTTATTAAATATGACCTTGCAATCAAGAATGCTACTAGTTTATTTGATTTTTTTGAGGAACAAAATATCATTTTGCTTATTTGAATGTTTTAGAGTCTTTTCTTGTGTATACAAGAAAACACTTCAGTGATGATGAGAGCTCATCCCTTCTTTTTAAACAGAAACAAATCCAGCCAAAAACCAGCATTGCTATGCATTACTGACCTAAAAGACCAGAGGACACAGAGGGCTGGGTTCTCTCACAATGATTTAGCTGCAAATGAAGAGAGAATTTTTGAGTTATGTATTCAATTCTGTCAGTGAGTTCCATTTAACGTCATGGAGATTAAGAATCTGAGGTTATTGTACTGGAGGAGCAAATTATTGTCAATCAAACTCTTGTCATAACATAATTAAGATTAATCAAACTGTCGTGTACATTACTTCCATGGGTAATCAAAAATAATCTTAATAGAGAGCCTTTAAGAGGACATTAATGGGTTTATGTCATGACATTGGCCATTTTTGTAAATTTAGTCACGCAAACTACTGTAGAGCAAGACTGTTTACTGGTGGGCCAGCAGCATCTGTCAGATGAGACAAAACCGTCCAGATGCAAGTGAATCTTATTAACTCTAATAGCAGAATTACACAATGTCCTGTTCTTAGGGCATCCCTAAAGTAAATTAGATTTTAGGAGGGGGACTGCAGTGTGTTATCACTAAGATGAATCAGGGTCTGGCAGAGCTGCAAGTTATTATTGAAACTCATTTGTATAGGCAAATGTGCTGTTGTACATCTGTGGCCTGAGAGCAATGAATAAAATGAAAGCACCAAACAAAATGATCTACATAAGAATAACGAAGGACCAACTCTTACTTGTTTTATTTTGCCAAATAAACCAAGATAATTAATCTCACTCTTCTCTCTTAGAGACATTCTTGATTCAGTAATCAAAAGAGTCCTTGAATCACTTGAAAATTAAGGAGTATGTTGATGCTGTTAATAATGTGGCACTAAAAATAACAAGCCTCATTACCCCACAATGCTTCAGACACACAGATGAAAGTTCAGCTCATGATGGCATCATGTTGATGATGTTCATTTCATATTTTATTCTACAGTAAAAATGCATTCAGCATAACAGTGCTGTTACACACATCATATGTCGATACATACACATTTGCAAAAACAGATCTGCCACTAAACACTTTGATGTCTCAGTGGCTACATGTTTAGTATATTGTAAATATATAAGTTATATATTTATAATTATATATAAGTTATAATTATATATAAGTTACTATAAATATAGTAAATTGAAGCAGAAAACTAACAATTACTAACAATGTAGCTACAGGCTGATGAAATCTAAACAGACCAGACAAATGTTGAGCAGTGTTATATGTGTTTTAAGATGGAAATCATGATGCATAATTCATTCCACGCTGGATTTTTAAAAATTAGACCAAAAGCATTCAGATGAAATGCTTACACACTGGCATTTCATCTGAATGAATCAAATCCCTCTGATAGAGTATTGTGGCCTTACCATCACATCCATGTGGCTGCCTATGAAATTGATATGAAACACAGGGCTTTGCAATAAGCTACTATTATCAGATTTAGCTATAAACTGAATATGGCGCAATAGGCTATTCAGATGGGACAGATCAATGGTGAGGGAAAAAACAGAAGAGGGAGCTCCCGAGTGGCTCAGCCAGTCAAGATGTTGAATTCTGAGTGCAGACATAGCCCTTCGGCCTGGGTTTGACTCCAGCTTTGTGAACAGCTGACTATAACCAGCAGCTCCCAGTGGCAGAACAGCATTGAGGGCTTTCATATTCTCACTCTCTTACACAGCCTGTGACGTGTTAGAAAGCTATTCTCCTGGTGCACTCTGGGGCTTGTAGTGTGAAAAATAGATGTCTGATGCATGTGAATGAACTGAATCATTGTTCTTCAGTGCTCTATCATGAGTGCAGTGATGAAGGCAAGTGTACTGTGTATAACTGATGATTTAAAATTTATGGTACATGCACATAAACGCTGAAAAAAACCCCAACAAAAACAGAAAAAATAAGGCAGAAAAAATAAAAAATAATGCATAATGTTTAGCCATTTATTGTGAGATGATATGATTTGTACCTGTATGACATCTGTCTGTTTAAATGAGGTTAGATGATACTGATGTAAATTGATATTAGAAGGTAGACTTCATGGATATTGTAGCTATTTCTGCAGGAATCCCCCAAAATTCTAATACACTTAGTAATGGGACTCATAGGAGAATTTTAAGTTTCATCTTTGAGCCAGCTGATAGTGGGTTTAAAGATGTGGCTGGGTCACTGACTAGCAAACAGTGATGCGAACTGATGGTCTGCAACTATTTCTGTAGTGCATTAGGGAGTCCTAATGCAGTGCCACACTCCATGGCTAAAATCATAGATTTTAGTTTTACCTGAGATTGTAATGTATTTTTCAACAGCCTATAGCAAGTCACTGAATTTTTTTATTTCTTTGCAAAAGAAGGAGAAAGGGTCTGACCTTTGATTGCATAATTACATTTTAAAAACATGGAATTACCATTCTTAAAATAGAGCCAGCCATCAAAAATATCATTGTGCCATCATTTTCATGTAATTATTTGCTCCATGTAGATATACAGTATGTGTATACAAAAGGTGGGTTAGTGTAGTGTAATCTAAAAAGTATTCTAGTGACACAAAGTGGGTTTTAATGACGAGATCCTTCTCCATAAATGAAAACTGTCAAGAAAAGTAACAATCAGGTTGCAGTTAATTTACGTGTGTATGCATAAGCACTGTTTCTTGTGTCATTTCCAGAAAAAATAAAAGCAATGCATCTTGTAAATAACCACAGTATGACAATTCTATATTTTAACTTTCCAAACTTATTATCCAGCCATTTGAATCGGCCAAACATATGCCAAACAAAGTATATATCAATTTCTTGATTTATCATAAGTCCTTATCTCCATGAAGATGCATTTATTGCCTGGAGAGGTATTCATCATGAAGGTGACTAAAAGAATCACCTTGTATTAAGCACGTATTTACTCTTTGCTCTCTTATCTAGCTTCATGGCCCTACTCCTAGTGACCTAGGAGAATGCATATGTAGCTACACCCTTGTTTCTAATCCCATCAAGAGATCGATATCATGAATACAAACATTACTACATTTACAGTGCTACCTACTTTTTTCTCCCCACATATTGATAGACTGCTTTACTTTTGTCCAAGTAATTTTTTTCTCATTTTCACTCCGTTTTGTCTTTACCTTTCAATTTCTATTGACATTTAAAATTGCATAGCATTTACCAAGATGTGTACCAAGACATTTGCAGCTTCCGATTCAAATTAGGAAGTCGACAACTCTAATCCAATCAAATATTTGACTGGCAACCCCTCAGCAACAAACAAGCCCATTCCACCTCCTCCACAGAGGCCCAGAGAATGTACTGCAGATGCTTCATTGAGAATGACGCAATCATTTCCTAACCCCCCTGGAATGTGCCTTGACATTATTTTGGGATTCAGTTCAGTTCAGTTCCTATTGACAGGAATAATAATGAAGTAATACTTAGTTCTCCAGCAAGGAAGACTTGCAGCCCTGACTGTCTGTGCCATCTGCGTTGAGGGGCACTAATATGTTGAACAAACACAAGCTGATTTGGTGAATTAACAAATCTCATTTAAATGTATCAGAGTCAAGCGCTGGTGCAACGTATGGGCTAAATGCATGAGACAGGAGGTCAAAGACTTCAGAGCAATTCATTATTTTGCGGCACTGTAAGGAGCCCTGACAGCATTTAAGATTTACGATGGCAATTAAGATGGAACAATTATTTCATGATGGGAGATTTGACAATCGCTTGGGTTCACAGCAGTTTGCACTGACCAATGATTCTGGTACCTGTGCTTATTAATTAATACATTTGAAAATGCTATCTAGACACAGAGCCCTGATGAAAGAAAAGCTCTTTGGCTGCTGTAACTGTGGCTGTCTGATGTTTCATTACAATACCTGTAATTACCACAAGATGTCTGACACCCTAGTACAAGTGTGATTTAAATATTTGAAAAGCTTATTAACCTAGTGTTCAAATATGTAAACGCATTAGACATGTGCTGTTGCACCTGCTTGTGAATGTTCCAGCAATAAACACACCTTTTCCTAACAATACAATACCCTTAGCATTAATGTTAATTCATTGTCACACAAAATGACTTTGTAACCAATGAGCAAAAACAACATGATAATTAGCATCGATGAGCAACATGGGACTTTCCTTAATGTAATAAATCAAAAACGTTTTAATCCAATGAACATTTTAATAGAGACACTCTAGGGCACCATTTTTAAAGAGGACATTTTCCATTTATCACACACACCTGAGACAGATTTACATCTTCAATCAATAACTGTACTTCACCATTGGGAATCCAGACCCCTTTCCTCTCCTCATTTATGCCTTCCTCACGTATCACACGTCTGGGTTTGCTGGACAATGAAGATCATTTCAGGGAATGTTTTAAACAATTGATCATATTTTCAGCATTAAATCAAAGTCCTACAAACCTTATTTGTTTTTTTTTTGTTTGTTTTTTTGTTTTTTTGTTTTTTTTTTGAATGGTGGCTGTTTTCTTTCATTTTATTTATGCCCATAATAAGGGTGATGGCATATGGTACCCACAGCTACAGGAGATGAGGGGTGAGATTTTGATCCTGTTTGAATGTCAGCCAGGTGAATTTTTCCCAGCAGACTGGTGAAGAGTGCTCTACAATAGACCTGGGCCTTTTGGGAAAAAAACAGCACTTTCTATCACTTAAGAAAAGGCCAGAAATCTGCTAATCATCTTAAACAATCTAATAAAAATCTAATTAATGCGTGTTTTGGAAATGTGACTACCAATAAGTTGAGTGTAATAGAGGAGTACCAGTGAAACATGCAGCTGTACCGTTTAAGTACTGAATGATGTGTTAGTAAAGGAAGGATTTTTATGATAATGTAAATCAGATATCATGTAGTTTTCCTGAATATACTCTAAAATGCAAGGATTAGCCATTATGCATTCCTAAAACTTGAAATATGCGTAGGTTTTGATCATTTCCACTGGCTCTGATAATATTAACTTCAATCATTAGCTGAGTGCTTGCAGTTTTAACACTGAGCACTATCCTGTAATCTATTTCTAAATGAAAATTGTGCAGCCCTCCATTTACATGTATGGTCTCAAGGTTACATTCAATGACAAAGGCAATGCTTTTGAACATTTCACTACATGTGCTTGCTGTGCCAGTGTCAAGCACCATAAATAACAGTCATTTTCTAAGCTGGACCATATCGGTATGGATTTTTTTCCATGCCTAGCTGAGTCCCATCCATGGTGGTAGAGGGCTGAACAGAGACTGAATAGGTAGCCTTGTTTTCAAACCACCTCGAGAGAGTAGCAGAACATGGGACCTTGATGTCCTAATAGGTTGCCATAGTGACATAGTATTTCGAAGCCAGTGGAAAAGGAGAGAGAGAGACAGCGTATGTGTGTGTGTGCACATGTATGTGTGTGCATGTTTGAGACAGAGAGAGAGAGAGAGAAAGAGAGGAGAGGGAGAGAGGGGGATGGTGGGGCGAATGATGGAGGTAGTTTTGTAGTTCCATCAGGTGCATTGTGTGCCTCTGCAGAGACAATGTCTTAAATTTGACCTTGATACCCCCTCTTTTTAGTGCTCTCTCTGCCTCTTTCTCTCTTTCCTTTCCTCACTGCATAAATTTCATTCTACTTTTCCTTAAATGCTCCTACAGATCAGCCTGATATGTAAGCAGATGTGCCATTGTTCATCAGATTTTTTTTCTCCATTTATTATAATGGTCATGTAAAGTGCAATATACCTAATTATCCAGAAGCCTCTTTGGCAAAACTAATCTAATAAATGACACAGGCTTCGACCAGCCATTTAGACTTGACTATTGCTGACTGCGTCATGGCTCTCGTGAGAGCGATTTCTCACAGCCTATTTGGCAGGGAATCAGGGTTTGTAAATCAATAAGTCATATTTCCAGTAATGCTAATCCTTTGCTGAAAATGTAAGATATTTTGATTGCCAGATAGTTATTCATTTTAGCCTTGAAATTAATCTCATATTTGTCTTGGGTACACGTAGATGCACCTATTTCCAATCATGTCCGTGTCTGACAGTGCTGTATATTGATCTATCGTGTTGGAATACACAAAGAGTCTATGTTGATTTTTAAATTCTGGGGTTTTTATTTCACCTGCAGCTCTTACATAAGTTAAAGACATGAGGGCAGAAGAAAATTAATACACTAGAAACAAGTAGTGCCTGTATTATTGTTTGTTTTAAGCCAGATTTACCTGAGATGCTACACTACACTGTACAGACTGGACACAATAAATTTCGCTGTCAAATCAAACATGAAATGCATTTACTACAGCCAAACAAAAATGACTATGCCATTGTTCTCTACAGGTTTGCATTATTACAGTGCAGTTTGTCAGTCTCAAAAATTTCATTTTGTTGATCTACAAAAAATTTAAACTTAACTCAAGATGCAAATGGCAACCTAAACCAAAACTCCTCAGGACTGATAGGTTCTCTAAAGCTGGTTTATTCATTCATTATTTATTCATTAATGTAGGCCTAAAACTAGAAATGGTAGAAAACAGAGGTCTAACTGAAGCACTGTTATATTACTAAGTTCAGAGTTCATGAAAAATAGGAAATGTTTTTTATGAGAACTTCAAAATATATAAACCCCAATGGTGCCATTTTGGTGTACTTCAACACAGTTGTAATACACTCAATGCAGACCCACATCTTGCAAAACCTGTAGGTATTGTGAATTCAGTGAATGGAATAAAACTTTGTTAATTATTTTTTCAGTGGCTCTGAAGTGGCTCATTCCACACTCATTCATAAGACACTTGTCTTGAGCCTCATGGCCTAGGGTCAAAACCAGTGTCATTTGCTGACAATTACCAGGAGCCCACAGCGGCGGAAAAAAAAATTTGGCTTCATTCCGCTGGGAATAGGGGTAGGTAGGTTGGCCAGGATATCCTTGTCACATCACCCTCTTGGCACCCTGAGACTTTTTTTTAAAAACAATTAAAAGATTGTAAATTTCCAATTAAAAGATTTGAAATTCTGGGGATAAATTGTATATTAATCATATACACAGAGAAATCTATTAATTCAGTCATGAAAACTCCTACAACCTTATACAAATGGTGATGATAAACTATGTTTTTGATGACTTGTTTGTTGTGCCAACGCAGATATCAAAAATGTAGATGAGAGAACAAAAGAATCAAGGAGTCTGTGGTTCAAAGCTAATCATGACTATTCCAGAAATATTCACTATTTCTACCATCTTAGCTATTGATATTAATGAACATTTGGTATAAGTTTGGCCTAAGTGTAACATTCATTTTTCAGGAGAAAGTCAGCATGTGTTTGAAAATGAAGAGAAGGAGTGAGGTTGGACACACATTCCAAGTCAAAAGGTCTTACACAACTTAATGCATCCAAACATCCTTGGGTTTTATTTTCTGTTACCCTTAGTGCCTTTTTCTTATTTTGCTAAAATCTACTCCTTATGCAGTGGTTTCAGACCAATTTTATCCTGAAGAGATTGTATGAGAGCAGTTCTCCTGGCTGTGCTGTGATTTTCCCTCAGCTGTGGAGTGGACTATGTTACCAGGCCTCAGGGGTAGAGGGTGGTCAGCTGATACAATGGAACAGCCTGCAGCATCAACATGTCCTGTTACATAAACTGCACAAGCCGACATGGTGTGTTCTATTCTGCTGCAATGAAATGTTACCAGAAACCAATGCTCTGCTTCTGGGTCTCTAACCTCTGCCCATTGTCATAATTAAAAACCCTAGGACTTCCACCCAGGGCAGCTTCATGTTCTTGCCTTTCACTCTAATGTAGTAATTCTATTTCTGTTCAGCTGCCGGTGCTTGCGTAATGAAAAGTGAAAATGAAGCGGCAGAGATTGAGGCTGGGTGACTCGGCTCACGTAATAAGAGACATGCCTGGCTTGTGCAGATCCTCAAAAAATCCCACTGCTCACAGACGATGCCATTCCCACCCCCCTGCTCCCACAGACACACACATCCCCCCCACCCTCCTTTTATGACAAACCATTTTCTTCCCAGAATAAACCTGCTCTGAAGCAAATTTGTTGAGAGCCAAGAGTGCATTAACTTCAGCCTGGGGCTGTCTCTGCCACTAGAGCAGCTGAAATGTGGAGATATGGGTGATTGTGGACAAAGCTCCTTCCATAAAGACAAACAGGGTCGACTGGCGGACATGGTACAAGCTCAGATTGGCAATATAGAAATGTGCCATGAATGTCAAAATCATATTTTGAATGATGCCAACATCTGTCTGAAACCCTTTTGTGAAACAGAATGCAATGTTTTGCTGTCTGCATGCTTTACAGAATGTCTTTTATCCATTACTCCAGCAGAATTTCTATTGTATTCATGGAAATGTATTCCATTTCAGCATTAGACAGTATAGCCAGACGAAAAGATACCCCAAGATAACATGAAATCGAAAGCTAAATTAAAATAAAAAACAATAGGTTTCCCAGACCTATGCCTAAAACAGCACAGTAGCAGATAAATGTAAATATACCAACAGGCTTATTTCTATCTTGCATTTGTCAGAGGCAGAATTGGAATAATTCCATGATAATTAATGTTGCTTACATGCAGTTGTTTCTGTGCAAGGAACTAGTGTTATCTGCAACCCCACCCCCTCCCACATCACCACCCCCCCCCCCCCCCCCCCACAAAATTTTGAAAGGAGACAACTGTAGCAATTGTAACTGAATATATATTCAACACTCAACACATAACCATACTGAAAAAACAATTAACCTATGGTTATTGGAGGAAGGTTCATTAATAGCTCAATTATTCAGTTCTGAGCAAAACTGTTGGAGCTGTTATTGAGCAGTTGTGCAGTAGCAAAGCTGTGACCACAATGGTGCTTGAACTGGAATGAATAATGCAACAGCCAGCTCATTCCTACTCACTGCTGTTATACAGAGCATCGGGCAAAAAGGAGATTGCAAGGCAAATGGCAATAAAAATTGTCATTCAAAGGCTAAACTAAACAGTATAATACTACATACAAAACTATATACCTTTTGTAGTTTTACATTTCCTCTGTTTTGACATGTGATAAATGGCAACTGACTCAAACCAATCATCACATTCATATTCTGAAGTTTGCCATTAGCTCAATGTGTCATATGTATTCCAACTGAATAAATGGCGGAGGAAGAAATACATTATGCATTCTCTTGATCAATATTGGGTTTACATTGGTACAATAATGCTTCATGTCTCTTCATCAAAACGTAGAGTAAATGCGGGCAATATTTGATATGGTGTTTACAATATGATGCCACTCACGGCAAAAACATGAGGATCAATATAGATCCCAGCAAATTCAGGTTTCTGTGAAGAGTTTTCTGTGAAGGTCCTCGGTAAATACCTTACCAGACGAACCAGAAATACACATATGAAACAACTAAGAATGCATTTTCTTGAAGAACATAAAAGTTGCTTTTAAGCAATCTCATCGTCATTACTATAATCAGTCTCTTGTACAGAAAATTGCTTTCAATTAAAATGTGTAACTGAGAGCCACTGAAAGCCACTGAAACACCGAGTAGTGTTTCTCAATACCCCAAAGGGAGTATGTTAGAGAGGGATTTTGACATACCCATGACCAAACCTTCACTCTCTCATTCATTCAGATGTTTTTTTTTCTTTTCAGAAAATCATCCTGCATCATCAGATACCTTGCAAGCATCCAAATGGCCATCCCTTAACTACCATTCTGGCTTGATAGATGTGTTTGCACTCTAGCACTGGCACAGACAGTAGTTAATACACCAAATGGGCTGGCAAAAAAACCCTTTTTAATGAGTTGGAGGACAGGTATGACTTTATACAGGGCAATCAGCACACATTTCTACAAAAATGGAGAAGAGTCACTGTAATAGGCTGTGCTGTGAGTATTTCACACAGAGGGAGAGCAAGTGTTTGATTCATCATCTCTAACTTGCCTGCCTCTCAAAGTGATAATGACAAAGGATATAAAAGCCTATTTCCCCATGTCTTTTCTTAATAAAGACATGACACAATTACTTGATTGAATTATTTTACATATATACTCTGTTCAGATTTACATGTATTTATTTAGCAGACACTTCTATCCAAAGCGACGTACAAAAGTGCATACAGTAAGTATAGCGACAGTACGGGGACAGGATGTGTACGGTTCCACAATGAGACAGTAGTTCTCAGCTGAGAGCAAGGTCTGTTTGAGGACACAGTACTATCTGATTTGTACAACTACAGCATATAGAGCAACTAATACAATACACCTTCAAACAGCAAACTTCAACAACTTCAAACAGCGCAATGAGTGTCAGACTAAAGGCCGGGACAAGAAACAATTCAAAAAGCACACAGATGAAGGTAGAGTGATATAGATTTATAATGTATTAATATTATAGATGAGGGTGCAGTTGATGGTATCAAGGATATTGGAGACATTGTCTATATATAGACATAAACTCATTCGAAGTCTGATTTTGGGTGCCAGGTGACAAAAGAAAGCAAATGTGCTCATTGTATGGCAGGCAAAGGCTGTCGTGACCTCCTGTAGAGCAGAACAGCTGTTTGGGAAATAATGGCAATCCAACCCACGGTGTCTTAAAAGGATCCAGTCAAGGAGAAGGGCAAGGGTGCTGTTACCTTTATAGCAAAAGGTCAGTCATAGCCACTATTTTGTAAAATTGAGGGATGGTCATTGTGGAATCTGATGTAGGCACTAAAGTACACTACCCCAAAAAGGGTCTTGCTCAGAGTCTCCCTGGTTAAAGATATACATTTTCTTTGAATATGTGAGCGCTAAAATTAAGGACTAAAGAATTTTGAGCGCACATCAAGGAATTACAGTTGTGATCAGAAAAGAGATCAAGTTTCAAACCCAAACTTGATAGTGCATCTCAAAAATGGAGCGTTAAAAAACAAGAAGTCATCAGAGTTACTCATATTTGAACTTGAAATTCCATAGTTCATGCTGCCCTGGTATTCACTTATTTGTAAGCATATTTTTACCATAATTGGATCAACCTATCATAGTGGCATGGGAGTTATTCTACTGGGACAACTAAGTGATAGCAAACCCATAGAATAGAGCTGATTTTAATTGAACACTGTTGTTTGAAAGAGAAGGTAGCGTGATACAGTAGATTCCAGTCCCGTACACAATTTCATTAAGGGACGTCATGGCAGGGGTTGGCATAAGTAAAAATAACTCTGTACACAACAACACATTGCCGTGCTGATCTCCTCTTCATTGAAGTGCTAATTATCCAGCCAGGCACCTCTTATACACCCTGTGATTGCTCATGCATGCTGTAATAAATAAATAATTTTAATTAAAAAGAAAACAGATCAATTTTGCAAAGGTGGCATTTTGCTTTGACTCAGTCCATTTCCAGAGTCACAAACTGCCTCAAGGCTATTTTTATCAGAATATCCCACTCCAATGTGCTTTTTTAAAAAAAAAAAAAAAGCAATCAAAAAACATCTAAACCAAAAAAAAATTCAAAAGAAATGTTCACTTAAAAACAGGTGAAGTATAGATATGTGTCTAAATTAAACATCTTTTTTAAACATTAAACATTATTTTTGAGGTGAATTATTCATAGTCTGAGGTACTGCATGATAAATTTGCAGAAGCTGCTATGCAGAGAGAAGGACATAGAGATATCCCAATAAAGAATTGATGATGGCAGTCTTCTTAGCTTTTCATTCCCTACTCCTGGTGTCTTGTGTGGGTATTTCTGGCCAACATTACTGATTCTGGAAACCTGAGAAATTATTGAAATATAAACTTATGAAATGATCTGTCTTGAGTAGCTCAATGTCATGTGACACCTTGTGCTTCAATATGGGATATAATAATAATCTCAGGATGCAGACACATAAAACACTCTCATTCTACCAATAAAAGGAAAAAAAGATCATAGGCATGAATTACCAGACATGCAAATACATATACCTGTCCCACTAAGAAGAGGGCAAATGTCCTACTGTATGGAATTGTATGACAATATATGTCATTTCAATTAGATTGCACATTCATGCACAAATGCAACAGATTGACTGGATTGTAGTACACATATTCATGGATGCATGAAATTTTCCTTTAAACTATAGATTGCAATAGCTGCCAAGAGTATATGGGTCAAATTTTGTGCAAAACAGTCTAATTGTTTATGAGTGGGTAACATTTTTTGATGACACTTCCTATGTAAGGGTAGACATAGTTTTTGGTAAAGGTTATATATATACAAAGTTTTAGGGCTCTATGCCTGATCTATTTATTTGAATTTTTTTTTTTTTTTTTTTTTTTGTCATGACAAATGCTGCAGCATTGGATTTTCAGATAAATCATGTGACCTGTGGGCAGGGTCTCATCAGATTATTATTGCTCTCTACAAACTCAATTAGTTTAGTGAATTTCTTTCTAGGTTTCATAGCCATCTTGCACATGCAGTGCTTGACAACATAAATAGTAAGATAATGGGATGAGAAAATAATGACAATGACCCATATCGACACATGGTAAGGGTATAGGTAGATGGTAAAAACCAGAAGAACAACAAAAATAGTTGCTGTGCTGTTTTGTAAATTGGTCTAAATATAACGTTTTTGTCAGAATAGATCTAATACAGAAAAAACAATATAGTGCAGGTACTGGGGGTAGCAAAGCCCACAAAGGATTAAAAATCACATATCCATAATACACAACGAAGAGACTACAATAGCAAGGAAAATTCCAAGGAAAAGCTCACAGAGATCCAGAATCAATGGGGATTCTCATGTCCCCCTAGGCAGAAACAGAGCCCACATACCTCCCCTGATGGTGATGACTAATCCACTCTAGTATTGCCATGTATAGAAAAAGAGGCAGCCAGCATTGTCTGTATGCCTGATATCCCAAGTGTACGTTTCTATATGTTGACTAGATATTCAATGGGTTGCTGTTATTAATGTTCCATTAGCTGCCACTTAAGCGTAATGGCTCATTATGGGTAGAGAAACGAGGGGGTATTACATAGGTCGCCTTTCTTACTGGCCATGTCAGGGACAATGTTTCTAATGGCAGTGCTCTAAACCAGCATAATGTACACTGTGCACAGTAGGGGGGGTCTGTGCATACTTATCTCACTTTTGTGCATGATTGTCATCAGAATTTTGTAAGGTTGACCGACGGAGGCAGACCTGAGGAAGGTAAGCAAAGCTCTTAAAGAAAAAGCACATGGCACACTGACTCATACATCCACACAAGGAGCAACAGACTGACATTGCGTATCCTGATACTTGTCCGTTGGGGTGTGAGGTGATTATCCAAACAGATTGGTAACCTTTACTAGGGATCAGCTTGAGGGCTTTCCTGCCTCAACTGGCCATTACAGAAGTTACAAATTAGATTTGGGAGAATAACAAACTTTTCAAACAATCCCTACACTATTAACCAAACCGAGACAAACCAGTCCCATCCATAGCTATTCAGTTCCCACTCATCACCTCCTTTCTTTATCAGCTGTTCTTGGCATCCTTCCACCTCCTCATCTCTGAGCGTTTCTTTTCCCTCTTTATAATGTCCACATATGTCCACATTGGGGATCAACAACTTCAGCCTGTGGCCCCTTTCCCTTTCCTGTGATAGTGACACTATACTATGTTTATTCTTGTCTTAATAGGTTTAAAAATATTAAATCAGTGTTGACAAAACCAGGTATTGATTTTTGTATTAAGATTGGCCAGTGTCATTGTAAGCACCCATGCTGAATGCACACTACTATGACACTTGGATCAATACTTTTGTGCTTGTATACTGTTATTCTTAATTGTTGTCAATTTGTGTTTTGTGTAACTCCTGAATTGATTTCTTACCTGTCAGTTTTTTTGCTTACTGATAAAGGCAAAACCCAGAGGGGACATTTCTCAGTTGTATTGCAAAATAGTGCAAGCTCATGCATAATACCTCTGCTTTCTTTAACAAAAAGGCAAAGTATTGGTGCGCCTGTCATTTTCAAACAATTCATTTGCTGAGCTGTAAACCTTAGCAATTTCCCATGAGAGGAACTGTAATTAACAAAGAAAATCATACGCTGGCTGAAATCAGACTAATAAATTATATTCCTTTTTAAGTCAGACAAGAAAAATTGTACCCATAGCTACAACCAACATATTTCAGTTTTAGAGAATTTCTATAAACATTTGTAGATGGGTAACAGTTTAAATCACAGCACATTCAGAAGCTGTTGGGTAATTTATTCTCTGAATGCGAAAAAGAGAAAATCCTTCTGCATATCAAATGTAATTTTAACTGCAGCCATTATCACTATTTCTGGATAATGTGTCTGAAACAGCATTATTAATGTTCTCTGCTAAAAAAGATGCCTGCTTCTTCACACCCTAAAATGAGAAAAATAAGACCTATGATAAAAAGCTGTCATTACTGCCTGCTGATGCTACAAAGCAACATGATTTATTTTGCATTACAGGAAAATTCAATTGTATATTGAATAGGCACATTTAAACATTTCCACCACAGTTAAACTTTGTTTCAAAGAACAGACAAGAGCTGAATGAATGAATTTGTCAGAAATGTGTCCTTAAATTAAAATTGACATATTCAAAGCAACTTTATGGGTTCCATTTCCATGAAGAATGCAATGTAACCTGCATGCTGAGAGTTGTGGCAAGCAGATAACATGCTTAACATTATGATATAATGACCACTGCACATTTTCAGGGACCTACTGCTTCCTGACTATGCTTCAATGGTCCATAATCCTCTCTGAGCATAAGCCTATTAATAGGGGATATAGAGAAGTATTAAAACTCTGTACCATAGCACTAAAATTAATTTAATATGAAGCAGACCTCTGTGCTCACCATTGTGAAAATATAATACTTGAGAATTTCAGATTTGTTCAAAAGTTCAAATGGAAAGTCTTCTAACACTGAGAACATCCCTTTCAATGTTCACACTGTCCTCATGTCTAGGCATGACATATTGAGACACACAAGTGACACAAATTTGCAAGACGGCTTATGACATCGATATGATGTTGCACCATAGCCAATAGCACGCAAGGGGACATGTGTAACACCTTTTTCATGAAAAGAGTACCGAAATGCAGCACTTCACAGTAAGAAAACATAACCTGGTGTTCTTTTCGAGGCGTACTGTTCTAAAATATAGTTTTAGGAACTGAACACAACAAAAATATGAACAGGTTGTGGTTGTCACACTTTTGTGTGCCCCAGAAGACTGGTAATGGATAAGCCTTATGAAGTCTTTTCAAATGAACATTTTGAATGACATTGTGTTTATCCTTTCCAGAGCAGATTGTTACACATATAATAAATTGCTACAGGAGTAATTAAAAAGATCAGATATGCCCTCTGGAGAAGGCAATTAGCGCAGTTAATTGGGTGTGCTGCAAATAATTAGTAAATAATGTTTGTATGAAAGCAATTAAACACTTTGCAAACCCACTCTCCTCAAAAATGTAACTGCTTAGGATCTTTAACAAAATGAAGAAAAATAACCAATAGACCGTTAAGGGTTTGATATCTTACATGTTTTTGCATTGATAAGATAGTGTGGGAAGTGTTGTGACATGGCAGAATTTTCTTTTTTTTTCATAATTGTGATTTCCTGTCAATGCATGCTCCAGGCTAATACGAAAATTAAGAACATTGAAATCTCCAAGATGTATGTTAACCTATAAAAACAAGCAAAAGTACACGTTTACAGGTTCCTTAAAATGGATATACTAGCATATTGTATAAGCCCAATTCGTGTATATGGAAACGATACATGGATTCATTTATCGAAGCAGGATCTGGGCGGCGTGGAGGTTCCCTTTAAAATTGCTGAAACGCTTGTACACACTAGCTGGTGGTACAGTGCCTCGAATTTGGTAGCGATGAAATTGTGGACACGGTTTTGCGGAGTGGGAGGGAGGAAAGCAGCGCGAGCGGCTTCCTCTTGTCGTGCACCTTGCATGGGAAGGGTACGTCGCCGTCGAGACCTTTCTTGATGGATAGAACTAATTCCGACAGAGATGACAAATACAAGAATTACGTGGATTTTCTTTTAATGGAATGAAATCTACAAAACCCAGGGGAAATACCGATCTACACAAGGTAAAATATAACCTGTTGTGCGGTGAGAGCAGAAACTGATGTTAGCAAAAATAACCGAATTGCGCGCTGGAAAGAGTGCAAAGGGAGAAAATACCTGTCAGTTGTGCTTTCATAGGCTTCATCGTTTACTAATATAAAAGAAAAATGAAATGTCCTTAATCTGGATTGCAGATCATTCAGTTTGGCAAAACCTTATTAGGATATGCTTAATGTTTACTTTGATAACATATTAAGACAATATTTCATGAAAATGTTTAGAAAATGTAATAATGTTGCGCCTTAGAGGGAAATTCTGTTCCCAAAACAAACGAAAACCCTTCCACTAGGGACAATGGAATATTCCTATATTCATAGATATGACGGCAATGTATGTTATTAGTTTCTGATATAGCTCGTCATTCGGGTTACTTTTCCAATATGTTCTTTTCATTTTACATCAAATATTCCGTTTTTGAGAGGTTAGATGAGCGCCACCCTCTGTCGAGAACAAAGAAAATTAAAATGCAGGTTTTTCCCTCTTTCATAAACCCTGGATTAAGTTAATCAGAATAACTGACTTTTACTGTTGAAGGTATTGAAATCTGGGATATTTTTTGTTTATTTTCTTCAGAATATGCACATGTGTAGATCTACATACGTATAGGGTACATGTTTGTTAAATATAGAAATAAAATATACAAAAAATCATCATTTCATTAACACAGTTTATTGAATTGTTGCTATTTTTTGTATAATGTTTGCTTTGGTGACAGTGTGGAACATCTTTAGTTGCTATACACGTCTATTTTACGGAACTGGGCTAGTGCAAATGGGTGAGTTAAATAAGAGTTATTTAATATGTCTAGCAAACACCTGTCTCTCTGAGGAAGTTTTTTTAGTGCTGTCTAGATCAATATACATTTGTACCACTGGGTTTAACTGTTAGTGGTAATGTTTTAATGTAACCTTGAATTCAGTTTTCCCTACAATGCATCCATGATGTAACAGTTTCCCTATGATGTTTCCTTTCATTTTGGGACAAAACAGTAACACAGCTTTTGGCAAGTGTTTGACTGCTATATAATATATTATTCCTCGCAGTTTTTACGAGGGGTTGGACACAAGGAAAGTGAGATAGCCCTGAAGACAGGAGACGGCTGTTTCCCAGTCTGAGGTCACGTGTAGTGGTTAAATGATATTAGTGAGGATGTTAAGACCTGAAGTAAACACAGCTGCAGGAGATATGCCACCCCCCTGCTCTGCATGCAAAGTCAAGACATGCAGGGTGTGATGTTTTTAAAAACCATTCAGGCACATAGGCGTGCTGTTTCCATCACATTTCTCATTTACATGATCAATGTACCTTTATAGCTTGCAGCTTTCCCCTGTGTATACTGTCAGGTTTCTGTTAATGAATAAAATATAGAATGTGATTCATCAGTGTTGTACATCCTCCTTCTGGTGGCATAAAGTGGATCTGGATTTTAGCTGAGAGTATTGACTATAGATAGGCTTTTGTACCATTTTCCTATGGCACTACACAAGAGATTGAAGGAAAAAGTAGAAAAATACACTACTCATTACAGTTAATTTTTGTAAAGTCATGCTGAGCTAATGAATTTTACTGTGAAGTACCTGATGTTTTCATTTGTATTGTTGCTAATGTTGTGCATCTAATGCATCAGCATTATTGTGCTGTACTGTATTTTGCCAAAGCACTGGTGAAATAGAATTTCTTTGCATTGAGGCAAAATAAAATGAATAGAATTTATCTATCTTTTCCAGGCACAGTGGAAACTATAATTAGCTATAATTGCCTTGGGATAAACATGCTTGCTGTAAAAGGGAAACATGAAACGCTAGTGTTGTTGTTTTTCAAACAGCTGGGAACAGTAAGCACATTGCTGCCACCTGTTGTTCCAATATGTGAACTGTGCTAGGTGCAATGTAGGCCCGCATCTGGAAGTGAACCTTTGGTTAAGTGGCTTACAAAAACACCTACATGGACTTTGAGAGGCTTGTGTACAATGCAAATTAATGTAACAACATTTTTTATTTGTTAAAGTACTGCATTTTTGCAAGGCAGCTCAAAATGGATCATAAGATAGTAGTAATCAGGAGGGTTTATTTAACTCAGAAGCCTAGCAGGTGATTCTCAAAGAATTACATCAGCCATTGAAATGCCATGGAGTGTTCAAAGTACCACAGTTCCTTAGTGGTTTTAAACATTTTACATGTATTGTTTAAACTACAGTATGATCACCCAAATTCCCCCATTAGCTTTCAATTGAGCCTCTTTGCTTTTTGCAGTCCAGACAGCTGAGGCATCGGAGCTTATGACATAATCAGTAAAACGTAATTGCATATCCAGTAGCATTCATGCAAAGAGTATACTGTGAATATACTGTATCTGGCAAGGAGTATAAGGACGCAGTATCCTTTGAAGACTGGGCTCTTGTAGCCAGCTACAGGCTTGCTACCGCTGGGACCCTGAGTGATAACCATAGCCCAGTCTCAGCTTTGTTTTTGTCTGGGAGTGACCAGGTGCTGCAAAGCACCTGCTTCAGGCAATAAACAAAAGAAAGCCTGATTGCTGAAATAATGAGAATGTAGTGAAATACATTTTGAATCAGCATTCATTGCTCTATATTTCCGAGTCATCAGATGCTCTGAGAATTTTTTGCAGATTTACAGAAAGCAATATAAGTAATTGGAGGTATCATCATTTGTTTCGTATATAATCTTATAGAACTGAACTAGTGTGGATGGCAAATAAAAAATGTTGATGAAAGCTGCCAATGAATATTTTATATTCATTATGCCAGACAAAAGCCCATGTGGATAACATCTCTCCTTTTATCAGGGCATGTGCAAAGTCAGGGCTTCAGGACACTACCCTCAAGGGGCTGGTTGGAGAGCATGAGGTGAGGGGTATAATTTGTGGTTAAGGTGTCCTGTGAAAATCTGGCATTGCAGTAGAGAGTAATATAAGGTTGGAGAAGAAATACATAATTTGGCTTCAGCAGTGAGAGTACATGTCAATACAAACCAAAGAGAGTCCAGAGAACAGTTTAAGCAATATTCAGAAATCCACCGAGAATGTTTCATTGAAGCTAACAATGCTTCTTATTTCAACAGCCAGTGATGCAATATTTGTATTTTCCATTGAAAATTAGAGGGTATAAATTCATTTTTATAGCAACAGAGGTAACATAAACCATGATGGAAAGAAATAAGATATTAAACTTGTAAAGTAAGGTGCAGACTGGATCAATATGATAGCACCTCATTCTAGTGTAAAAGAAGCCACCTGCTCACAGTCCCTCTTTTTTGTAGTAACAGGAATTCATGCTTTTAGGAGAAAGCTCTAGCACTGCACCAGGTGGGGTTGAAGCTGCTCTCTGTGATATATCTGGACACAAGATCAGCTTACATATCTCCACCATAGCAAAATGTCAAATATATAAGGGAATGTTTTTGCTTGTACTCAACACATTATTTTGTTATATGTTTACAAGGAGTATTTCAAGTGTATTAGCTATATAAAGCTTGAAATGTACAACAGATATTTTAACTCCTGCTTTTGTGGAAAAGACATCATGTCTAACACAATATAATAATTTCAATGTAGCTATCAAAACATCAGATTTAAAACAATCATTTACACAAATCTGATAGGATCTGTAGAATGTGTGCTAGGTGCTAGGCTTTCTAAGGTGCTAATATGTCCCATGAATCCACTGTTCAGTACACACTACATGATATCACTCAAATCGCCATATACACTGTGTAGCTTCTGGTCCCTCTGTACTATTTTTTGCTATGCCATTCAATCTTGCATAATAATCATAATAACAGCTACTTTTGACAGTTCAGGCATTATTTATAATAGCTGCCTTTGACAGTGCAGATGTTATTTATAATAGCTACCTTTGACAGTACATGAATTATTTTCATACACGGTTCTTTTTAAGAGATGTGAAAAGAAAAATTAGCCTTCAGCAGCATCAATCATTTTGTATAGTAACATCCTTGTGAGGTCATTAATGATAACCCGGGCATATTCTAGGTACACCCATTTAAGAAAACCCATAGCATGCTTTATTTATTTTAGTATACATTTGTTGCTGTAGGCAGTATTCCTTATGACTCATATGCTACAATCTTCAAATACAGATTTATTTATTTTCCCTTCAGAGGAGGGCCATTCTCCCTCACCTGCAGGCAAACTGGCAATAAAATGATTATATTCTGATAATGTTTGAAAGTCTGTTCATTGAATGCAAATGAATCTTTGAGGGTATGTCTGTATCTTCAATAGCTGAATCAGGCAGATTATATCATTGTGCAGCAGTAGATTTCTTGTATACTTCTGCATGAAATAAATTAATAAATATAGCATTACCCTTTCACTCACTGCTGTAAACAAAGTTTTTTCTTGTTCATATAAATATGTTTGTCAGTTGGCAAATAGCCTGTATACCTTTAGTTTCTGGTCTCATTCACTGCTAGTACTGAACTAATAGAGGTAATATAGGACCAGTTGAATTTTTAAGATCAAAGTGTCAGGCCCTTGCAGATGCAAGGCTGTCTGCAGGCAAAACAGTTGAGACAGTGATGAATACAATGGTAAGTGACACAGCAAACAAAAGAGAGCTCTGCCACAGGCAACTTTTATCAGAATGGCGGTCAATTACCAGAGATCTGCCTGACATCAGAGACATCAGCAACCTGTCCTTTCTGCTCCTCTTGACAGACAAGCAGTAGAAGGTCAGGTGCTTAGAGGACACACAAGAACACACACAAGCTTGCATAAGCCTGGCTGCAGTATCTGGGCCTGTAGTCATGCATGCAGTGCAGTCTTCCACTCGTCTGCAGCGCAGTTCGTACCGAGGGCTTTCCACCATTTTGCAGCATAGTTATATGGAAAGTCTTCCACCATTTTACAGTGTAGCCCTGCAGGCAACCTTACACAATTCTGCAATACCATTGTTAAATACTACACACTTGCTACAGGACATGCTTCTACAAAAAAATGGGGAGTGCATTGCTACAGACATAATAAGAAAGCACATAACCATAACAAAATCACTTGTTAAGAGGCCTGAAAATAGAACATGTGCAGCAGATGGGGCTATGGTTATTTCACAGTTGTACGCTATAAACATTTGTAAAAAAAAGAAAGTTCTGTTTTCATAAACAAAGTTCATAAATTCCCATCCAGTTTAATTCTAACAGTTAAAATTCCCACCTTTTAAAACCCATGTACTCTCTCCAAACCTTTATGTGACAGAAGGATGAGACAGATAGATACATGAGTGCTGCGATTTCATATCGTGCAAAATACTGTGTTGTGTCTAAAATAGCCAAAGCTGAGATATATTTATTTCCATCTTACCATTTCAGTGTCACTTTTAAGAGTTGTGTGGTAATGGCTTTTTTTAGAGTTGAAATTAAATGTTGAAAGTGATGTTTAAGAGAAGCAGACTGATGACTAAACATCAACTGATGTGTAGTTATATGACATGAATTATCTGATGAGGTACATATGGCAACCAGTTAAAACATCTGTTTGTAATGAACATGTCTAATAAACAAATATCCATTTAATACAATCAATAGATTGACCTCTAAGCCTTAAAAAGTAAAAGCATTGTCATTTCAGTAAGGGTGGAATAATAATGCTAACGTACGCAACACCAAATAACAGTATCCAGATAAATGAATCGGACAACCTCTTCTGCGTTCCCTTCACATGAAAGTTGTCTGTTAATGAAAGTTTTTTTGTTAATGAACATTTGCTCCTGAGCAGTCATTGATGAAAGTTGCCAATATGATCTAATTGTCAGTCTTCAGATGTGGTATGCTGCAGCATTTCATATAGAGTGGCACTTTTGTCCTAAGAGCAATTGATTTTTATAGATAGTATAACATTGTACATGTATATCATCTGGCTGTAATGTAATTATCATAATTTTGCCCTACATTTTTGCCCTTCTTCTGTAGGGAGTACAGTAGAAGTAGGCAGGAAGTGTTAACATATTATGAGAAGAAATTATAATAAAGGGTAAATGAATGGCTTTCAAAAAATGTAATTTCAGTTAGAGTGAACCTTGTAACTAGAGAGCTCCTGTCATGTAAATGAGGTTGTGTAAACTATAAAGAGAGTAGAAATTTTGGCATGGCACTGCTGATGTGTGGTTGACTATTTGTGTATGTGTTGTACAGAAGTGCTAAGATGTATGAGTATGAGTCTATGCTGAGCTGTGGAGTGGGGTACGAGTCTATTCTGTACTATAGACTGGGGTATGGATTTACGCTGAGGTGTATGGTGGGGTTTGGCTCTATGCTGTGGTGTGGAGTGGGGCATAGATTTATACTGAGGCGTGTGGTAGTGTATTATAATGTGTGTGATGCTAGGAAGCTTCACCAGCTCTTTCTCTCACATATATATTCTCTCCAGCATAAAGCTCACGGCCTGAAAAGTCTGCCCTTGCACTTCACTTGGACTCGGAAGCAGCCACCGTCAGATCGAGGGTCCCAGGATGGGCTCGATGGGGACAGAGAGGCGCAAGCAGGCCACCCCTGTCCTGACCCCAGAGGGTAACGTGGTTATGAGCTTTAGCTTCGAAAGCTACCAACTAGAGGAAGAGGAGTACCAAGCCAAGGATATACCTGACAAAGGGGTCCTTACCTTCACAGAGCCAGGTGAGGAGTTGTCATGTCTCCACCGAGGGGTCTGGCTGCAGAGCAGATGGTGAACCCACTTTCAAACCTTTGGGGTCACAATCTGGTTCCAACAGGCAGATCTACATGGGTGGCAGTGCCCCGGTTGTCCACTGGTGCCCACAGGGTTAGCAGCCTGACACTGAGTCATTGCAACATCTGTATACATTTTAATAAGCATAGCTATAAGGAACAGAATTTCAAGCATCTGTCAGAGTACAGTACCAGTCAAAGGTTTTGACAAACCTGACTAGGATAATGGGAAACATACATGCAACTACATTTTCATCTAAAGACTTAAATTAGGTTTGGCACCAGGAGAAAATGCAGAGGTGCAACTGCAATCCACTTGGGTGCACAAAAAGTCATAAACACTATGTAGACATTGGGATATAATGAGACAACTGGGGGTGCACTGAGGTCCGTCTGGGGGTGCAATGCACCCCTACGCACCCCCATAGTGCCAGGCCTGGTTTAAATGCTTGAAATTTGTTTCTTACACAAATATAAATCATGAAGTTGATGCCTATGTATGAATTTCTGTCCAAACCAATTAATTTTAAATAATATTTTTTAGCTATTTTGAAGAATGTTACATATAAGATAGTTTTGATTTGTTTATAACACTTTTTTGGTCACTGCTTGTGTTATTTCATAGTTTTGATGTCTATACTATTATTCTAAAATGTGGAAAAAAGTAAATATAAAGAAAGAAACATGTGTCCAAACTTTTGACTGGTAATGTACTTCATACAACATATTGGCATTGAGTACACAGTAGACCATTAATGCAGCATGAGGTTCTAATGGAGTCATGCATGACATTAAGGTGTTGAAAAATATTGATGTTCCAAGTAATAGCACGGGACCCAGATTTAATCACAAATGCTGCACATATTGACTGTTGTAATGAGAGATGTCAAGACATTCATTTGTAACTCACCTGAAATACAGATATCGTCCATACTATGCTGCTCTCAGTTTAATTAAGACAACATGGTCTTCTCTTCCTGGTCCAGTAAAACATTTAGCTCCACCACTCCAGTAAGATACAGTGATGTCACACATGAGAAGAGAAATTAAAGTTTGCCTCAGTGACCTCTAAAGGTTTCGTAAGTTAGCATGCTGTACATCGAATTACCCCTCAGGGCTGGTGCTGCGACAAATAAGCATGCTGATTCAAACCCCTCCCCTCTTTCCCCCATGCTAAGCCTTTGAAGAGCCTGTGCCAGACGACCGTTACCATGGGATATACTTTGCAATGCTTCTCGCTGGAGTTGGGTTCCTGCTGCCTTACAATAGCTTCATCACTGATGTAGACTACTTACACTGGAAATTCCGAGGTACAGTTCCCCACATCACAGCTATTTTACAGTGTTATTCTCTCCTCTACTTGTATTCTTGTAACTACCTGTAATTACATCTAGCCCTGCCCCCCAAGACATAATTGTTCATTTTTGGTCATGTGTATATGATGATAAATTGCTCTGAACGCTGATGTATGCACACTCAAATCTGCAACTCAAAATTGCACCGCTGTGACAGATGGAATGGGATGGGAAGGGCTGCTGTACAAACATCACAGGTCACCCATTGTGATGTGTGCCTGGCCTTGCAGGGACATCGATTGTGTTTGACATGAGTCTGACATACATCCTGGTCGCTCTGGTTGCTGTGATCCTGAACAACGCCCTGGTGGAGATGCTGAGCCTGCACACCAGGATCACCGTCGGTGAGTGAGAGAAGGCGTGACAGGCGATGTCGGATCCTCACTGCGGGGCCCATCCTTCATCAAACCACGGAGGGTGGTGTTCCAAACGGGGAAACTAAGCGATTTAAAGAGGGAAAATTGAGCGCACCAAAGGCCTGGCATGGAGGATACCATTGATTTAAAATGCAGCCTCACAGCTGTTGCAAAATATTTTGATACTGCATGTGTTTCCTGTGTCCCTCCACTGGGAAGCGTTGTCAGAGGCTTGCTGTAGATCAGGGGTGTCCAAACCTCTCCTGGAGGGCCACTTGTCCTGCATGTTTTAGATCTCTCCCTGCTCCAACACAGCTGATTCAAATGATCAGTTTGTTATTCAGCAGCTTCAGGAGTTCATAACGAGTTGATCATTTGAATCAGCTGTGTTGGAGCAGGGAGAGATCTAAAACATGCAGGACAAGTGGCCCTCCAGGAGAGGTTTGGACACCCCTGCTGTAGATGGAGCGGTGAGGTCATCACACATATGCCTTAATCTTGGAGAAAGGCCTTTATCACCAGGAGATCTATATCTCATTGCTGAGAGAAAACAAGTTCTCTCGCATGACAGAATCTGTCATGGCGGCTAAGTTTCACACATGTGCTTGGTGTAATTATACTTCACTTGACTCAGAATCTCAGTGACAGACCAAATGCAATGGCGCTGGTGGCCTTGATAAAAGAGTAATATTAATATTCTCACCCCCGTGTAAAGCATTGAATTCTACACATACCACAGAGAGAAGGACCCATTAGGAAGAGTAATATTGGCCTAGTTTAACCAGATCAGAGGGTGTGCTTTCAAAAGAAATTCTTTGTGTTTTCTGGAGCTCTGAGGATCATACATACACTAGAAATGCCTCAGAAGAGGTAGTTATTTCCAGACATAGTGGTTATTGGATTATCTCTGAATCAAAAGGGACACGTAGGCGTAGTAAATCCATGCAATGTGAGTTAAAGCATCCCTGTCAGATAGCAAGCATTCAGTGGAAGTGTATAGTGCTACATACGAACAACGCTTGTTTGCTGCAAGTCTCTTGAGAATGGAAATTCGCCAAAATAGCTGTGTAAACTGCTGGTTTGACTGGTGTTCTTGTGCAGGGTACCTGTTCGCTTTGGGGCCACTGCTGTTTGTGAGTGTTTGCGATGTCTGGCTGGAACAGTTCACCACCAAGCAGGCCTACGCCGTCAACCTGATAGCTGTGGGTGTGGTCGCATTTGGATGTACAGGTATATGTTTCATCTCACCAGCTTCACTATGCTGAGGATATAAATCAAAACAATTTTGATCAAAATCAAACCAATGCACTCATAGGAAATCTAAAATATTTGTCCTAGCTTGCTTGCAAGTTGTTCTTTAATCATTTGGTATGTGTTTGAGAGCTGTTTTACTCTGCTAGAGGTACATAGAAACAGGCAGACTGTGTCACCTCAATAAAATGAGAAACAGTCTCGGTTTAATGAACCACCCTGCTGTGTCTGCTTTAACACCTTTTCCCCTGACCTCTACTTTTTCCAGTTCAGCAGTCAAGTTTCTATGGTTACACAGGAATGCTTCCAAAGAGATACACACAAGGAGTGATGACTGGAGAGAGTAAGTCAGCCTTTCGATTTTTTGATCATGGTAATTGTGGTAAAGGTGGCTGAAATGTGGAACATGGTAAAAAGGCAGGCTTCAATGAAAACGAGCTGGTGATACAGTAAAGTTTCTGCATTAGAAAGGCACATAATGAACAATGTTATGTTGCCTTGGTTACTGCTTTGTTTTTGATATTATTGTTTCATGTAATAATTCCAAATATCTCAAACAGTCTATTTGTGGATATTAATGCTTTGTTGCATAAATTTGTGGATGCTTGAAATAATGTGAGTGAACTGTTGGGTGCTGTGGTCTATTGAAAACAGTCTTGTTCAAAGGTGTTAGAGTAATTATCTGCTCTTGTTGGACACATTCAGCCAAATTGGGAGATGTGTCCTATTGACTGGAGCAATTGTGAAGTGCAGTGTGCAGACAAATTATTATTCTGTCTGAACTCATAGCATGGCTGTGGCTCCTAATAATTTTACATAGCTAAATGAAAATTTGCCTGTCTCTATGGAAGTATGCTTTCATGCAATATTTATAGGCTTTTCCCATTTCAATCCTACAACAGTCAGTATTATAAAAATTCAAATAGTTATAATCATTGCTTAATTTTTTTAGTTACTATAATTTATTTAAGCCAAATTTAATACTTCAGTGAATGATTCAGTGAACATTTTTGTCTGTATAATTCATGTAGACAGTGGTGTTTTCTTATTTTACAACCATTGTACCAGGAGCTTTACAAGTTTTATCATCCTTGTTATAGTTTTTATTTCTGTTGTTGTAATTGTAAAACCATTGGGTGTGATGTCACTTCCTCTCTGCTTAGGCACGGCTGGTGTGATCATTTCCCTGAGCCGCATTTTCACCAAGCTCCTGATCAAGAATGAGAAGCAGAACACCATCATCTTCTTCTTCTTCTCCATCAGCATGGAGCTCATGTGCTTTGTGCTTCACCTGCTGGTGCGCCGGACGCGCTTCGTGCAGTACTACACCAACCGCGCCCGCCATGGCCTGGCCGAGGCCAAAGGCCACACTGACTCAGGCACTGGATACCGGGTCCACCATGACGTCATTGCAGAGGAAGTAAGATTTGTAAGTTTTATCACTCCTCAGAGTACAGATATGTCAGAGAACCTGTGAGGGTCTACTATATGTATAAAACAGAAGGACAATCGATGGAAATTAGTTAAGGGAGAGTTATATGTATGGAATATCTGATTTACAGAGGAAGTTTTTAAGACCAGGCTTGACACAGTGCTAGGTACACTCTGGCCTATAGGCAGAATGACAGGCCTAACTGTGCTGAATACTCAGTCCTACTCCTGCAGACCCACTGTCCTGCATATCTTCTGTCTATCCTTGCTCTAAACACACCTGATTAGTGTGATTAACATGCTCTTGATTAAATCAGGTATGCTCAGCTAATCAAAAGTGCCACTGATGAGTTCAGTCAGGTAGGTAGAGCAAGGACAGCTAGAAGATATGCAGGACAGTGGGCCCCCAGGAGCGGGATTGAGAATCAGTGCTTTAGTGTATAAGGATGTATGGGGCTCTTTGACTCCAGTATTGCCATCAGAACATAATTTATTTTGAATGGCTTATTATATTAATGTGAATCATACACTACATTTATTTCAGTGCATTGAAATGAAATTAATGGAAAGCGAAATTGTGTAGACGTAGAAGTGCCATTAAAAAAGTGTAATAGCATGCTGCTTCCCTTTAACTGATTGACTGGTGTCCTAGAGTGAAGAGCACAGCAGAAGCACTGCTCTGGAATCACACACACAGCAGCCCCCCCATCCCTCCCCCACCCTGCAGTGGTTGCTTACAGCGAGGGGCAACCATTCATCATGTAATTAGGCACACAGGAGAGTGCACCTGCTCTATATCTCCAGCCAAATGTTTTTTTTCCTGAATCACCGTAATGACTGAGCGACCCATAGTTTGTGATTGTGCGATTAGCTTAAAGGTTATCTGCCAGCTGTTGGCTGCTTCCTTTATCCTCCATCACTGGGACTCGGCGCATCCATTTTCATTCTTGGAACCTCACAGCAGAGCATTAGCTTGTATTGGTGCAGTGCTGGCTCAGCAAAGGCAGGTTATTTACAGTCATGCTGGAGCAGTTCCGTTATAATTCATCGCAGGGCTCCAGGCTCACAAAAATGATACATTTTCTAAAAATGGCATTATTAAACATTGCCTTTGCAAGCAAAGACTTAGCAGTGAATATTTCATAGTTGGGCAGGTTTGTAATGTCCCAGGACAACACATTCTTTGACGCCCGTTTAATAGCTGTATAATTTATGGTCAAAAACTAGCATCAGCAACAAAAAAAGGCTGTAGATCATTTATTACCCTGTGCATTTCCACTCACAGTTCTGGTATAAGCTGAGCTGTTTTTATTTCATCAGGTCATTCTTGACAAAAATGAATAAATGGAAAAATGAATATCCTTAGTGTAGCATCATTTCAGTCTCTTGGAGAGCTTGCAAAGTGAAAACTGACTATAATTGAGACTGAGAGCTAAATTTCCTGTCTGACCAGGAGGTACACCTGCAATGAAATGAATTGTGAAGCTTCATTGCTCATAAGGCCTCCCCATGCTGTGCTCTGTATTTTTTTTTTTTTTTTTTACCAAATTGCAACATGGAAAACACTGGATCCAATAAATGGACTCTTATCTCTCTCCCTTAAATTGAATATTTTTATTATTGGCCTTGAGATTACATTCCAAAAGTCCCATTCCCTTCCATTCCCAATGCTCAGTGTTGTACCTATTGAAAATACAAGAAAAACAATTACATTTCAGAGGAAGTTTGTGAAGTTTGTGTTTGTCCAATTTGTGTCTGCCTTTCTGACTGTCTCTGTTTCACCAGGCCATTAACAGGTGAACGGCTTGACTTGGTCCTTGTAAATGTGTTTTGTCTGAGCTAGAAAAGGGTAAACAGGATTTAGCAGCCAATGCAGATGGTGCATGTAGTACACTTTAAATAATAAATGAAAGCGCTTCCGAGCAAGATAATGTTTTTTTTCCTATCCAAACTGAGGGACAGAATGTGAAACACTTTCGGCTAAGTCTCAAAATTCTGTGTGCTGCGTAAACAGCCTATCAGCTGCATCAGAGTATCTCTGCTCTTTATAATATAATTTGTATGACATGCGATTGTGTCAAAATAAATTAGAAAAAGAAATGCTGCTTACCAGAGTGCCCTCTATATATTTTTTCAAAATGTCCAATTGCAATATTGACACCTAAAATTATTTATTCCATTAAATATGTGTCCTTTTGATTTGATGAATTGAAACTGATTTTCTTTTTTTTACATTAGTGCAGCACGGTCATCCTTTCTCACCAATGTCATCTTACTTATTTGCATATAAGACTGTATATAATAACATGGCATAAATAATAAATTAGGATATGAATATGTACGGCCCAGATGAAATTGATTTATGAGCAAGATACCTTTCCTCACACATGAAGATGTATGTGCTCCCTGAGGATTTCTGCTGAGGAAGTCCTTTAAAATGGCTAGCCTTCACAATCCAGCAGAGTGGAAAATAAAGCCTTTGACTTTCAGAGAGTGGTTTTCATCTTAAGAGGTAGCAAAGTAAATCATTTGGGAATCTGTGCTATAAGGGAAAACTCTGTTAGAGTGGGATTTCAGTGAGGATTGACTCATGTTTCACCACCACAGATGTAAACTAATAATCTGTTTCTTGCAAAATGTAGGTTTAAGGGCAGTGATGTTCTTACACGTGTTACAACATTTATTTCATCATGCGGAACAATACACCCCATAACAGCTACACTCTTATATTTGTAACAGGAATCCAATATCCATCCCAAAGATTGAACAGAGCCAGCAACTGCAAAGCAATACAAAATAAATACTATTAAGTACTATTAAATAAATAAAAATATTCCTATATTACAGTGCATTAAAAATAAACCTGTACAAACTGTTAACTCTCAAAGCAGTACATAGTACCAGATGAACTTGGAACAGCATCCCCACGCGTGTGCTTACTTATTACACACCAGCTGGGCTCCTCTCTCCCTCTATGCTGTATTTGAGTCCCAGTGTGTGTCCACATTGTCCTGAGTGATATAGTGCTTTGTTTCCTTGCCATCATTCCTTTGGATATACCAACTCCCCATTCTATTCCCTCATGGTTTAAGTGAGTGGTTTTAATAGGCCCTGTAGACGCAATTAATGAATGGCCTTCTGTGGGCCAGCCGATCTGGTAGTTTCAGCTCATGACAGCACTCTGGTGAAAACGAGCATTTTCATTGAGACACCTCCTTTTTATACTCCCAGTGCAGTCTCTTCGGGGACTGCTGTGAAGTAAGTAGCTAAATAGCTGATGCCTTCACATTCTGTCACACTAACCCACTTTGTACTTGTATTTCTAAGAAGTGTCATGGACTGAAAAGTGAAAGGCCATATTCCTGTAACTGAGTACTTAGCAATGAGCCGTCTGTGTTGGCTGAAGAAAATACTGTGCTGTCAGTGTTCTCTTTTCTGATTATGGTTCGTCACTGGAGGATGACACCTGTTCTCTCACTCCTCCTAGGATAATGGCGCAGTGGGTGTTTCCCCTTCTGAATTTGGGACTGAAGCGGAGTTTGCCGGCAGCGGCACATATGTGAGGTTTGATGTTCCTAAGCCCAAAATAAAGAAAAGCTGGCCCAGCATTAGGGGTAAGATGTCCTGGGGTGAGAAAGGTGTGATTCTGGTTTTCAAATAATCAGGTTGGACAGTTAGGCCTGACCACCCAAATGTTCACACTTCTTGCTTTACCTCTGCAAACCTGCACAAGTTTTTGCTAAATCAAAAAAAAAAAAAAAAAAACTCTTCAGCTACGCACATTTTAAATTATTTTGCAATGAGATTAACTGCAACAGATGAACTATTGTTACATTTGAGAAGTGGAAAACATCCTCATTTAAACATTTCCACAGTGATACAAAAAAACTTAAATACATGAATTAATACATTATTAATACATTAATTAATATGTATATTAATACATTAATACAAAAATGAAACATTCATATGCTCAGCATGCAAACATGCAAAATGAAAATGAAATGAAAGTGAATTACAAACCATAATTTTTAAAAAACTTTTGACAATTCAGTTATTTTGTAGTGAGCAGTGCCTTTTCCCTTCCCTCTAATTTCCACATAATTCACTTCTTTCCACATAATGTTCTTCACAAATGCCTTTAATTTACTTGACTATATCTCTAATAAAGCGTAATTTCTCCTCTAATTACCAATGTAGTTCACAGCTTCTTTTATACTCAGTGCTATGCTGCAGTGTACAGTACTGGTTTTTCATTGATTCAAATGAAACTGTTTATGAAATGGCTGCTTAGAAGTTAACGCCCTGTATATGATCTTAGTTATAATGTACTAAAGCAGAGTGAAACTGATGGGTAAAATCTGTTTTATTGAATTTATTGATTAAATGCATATCAAGTTCCATATAATCACCTTATTATATGGAAGATTTCCTGTGGATTTTTTGTAAATGTAGGGCTTGCTCCCAGGGCAATATATATACTGAGCTGATTGCTTATAGTTTAAATCTTGTTTTAAACTGTATTTGTCACAGTAAGCTTGCCATTGTGTGTCATCCTGAACAAAGGCATTTCAAATAATAACAACAAAAATAACAACAGAAACAGCGGGAGTCTTATCCTTTGCTGTCTTTCAGACATGATCGTGCACCGCTACGTGGTCTCTCGTGTGATCTGGACCTACATGCTCTCCATTGCGGTCACCTATTTCATCACTCTCTGCCTGTTCCCGGGGCTGGAGTCAGAGATCCACAATGCCACGTTGGAGGATTGGCTGCCGATCCTCATCATGGCCATCTTCAACATGTCAGACTTTGTCGGCAAAGTGAGTCTGAGAGCAGTGGGCCTCCGCTGCTCGTCTGTGTCAGCAGCAGGCCTCGTAGATAGCTTGTTTTGATCGGCAGCCATGTTGAGGAAGCAAAGGGAAGTATTCTCTGGATGGCTCGATCCAAGCTCGTCCTCTGAGCATTTCCTTATGGCTTGCTCTCCTTGCATTGCTCCTCTTTCAGATCCTGGCTGCTCTGCCCTACGACTGGAAAGGCAGCCGGCTGCTGCTGTGCTCCTGCATCCGCGTCGTCTTCATCCCCCTCTTCATCATGTGCGTCTACCCCGTGGGGAGGCCCACTCTCAGCCACCCCGCCTGGCCCTGCGTGTTCTCCCTCCTCATGGGCATCAGTAATGGCTATTTCGGCAGCGTGCCCATGATCCTGGCGGCAGGGAAGGTGGTGCCGGAGCAGAGGGAGCTGGCAGGTAGGAGACCCACAGGTCTGGCAGTGTGCTCACTGCCAGCTTCACGCCTGGGCTACTGTGCATCACTTCAGAAATTTCATTTGTGCAATGTCGATGTAAGTGAATATTCACATTTTCTTTATTTACCTTCCATTTTCATTCAAAAGGAAAAAAAATACGGATGATCATAGGGTCATTCCCAGTTGCATGGATATGGTTCTATTCTTTAAATATCATATTATCATGCAATGTGAATCTCCCCTCTTCCTGCAGGCAACACAATGACTGTGTCCTACATGACGGGACTGATGCTGGGGTCTGCAGTTGCCTACTTCGCCTACAGCATTATTGCGAATGGTGCCAGCCCCCACGCAGACACGCTTCACAACTCTACCTCAGGGTACTGAACAAGGAGGAACACCAGTCAGCGCGCTGTAGTGCCACACCAGTGAAAAATATCCGTTACTTGTAATATTTTAAAGGTGGCTGCATTTCGGAGGCAAACAGGTAATCCAGTGTATAACCAAAAAAGCTCAACCTCACAGCAGGCTTATTGGAACAGATCTAAATTTTCTCTTCCCCTGTTTGTTTTTAAGCCACATTGAAAAACGTAGATGTTTGAGTTTTTGCTGTGTTTTGATGCCAGAGTTTTACTCTGATGCCATTCACCATATCTGACAAAGCTATATTCCTCCTCACTCCGTCTGTGAGAAGGCCACGCCCCCTGTGCTGTATCTTGCAACATCTCCACTTACATCACTGTGCCATGTTGCCTTGCTCATCTCTGTTTCTGAGTTCTTTCTTTTTGCTCATGGAGAGGAGATTTTAGTTCCTCCCATGATGTTACTTTCCTTTTTACAACTAGATGTCATAGAAACATTTGACAGACTGTAAAAATGTAAGCTCATTTGCTGGAAACGTACCCAGACAGTTTCACATTTACCAGAAGGGACTTAGTTTCTCAGCTTGGAGAAGTGAGTGGACTCAAGTTAATTGCCAAGGTACTTTAGAATGGAAACCATGCTGAAAATCCCTTTCCTGATCCAAACTGAATGTTGCTGTCTGAATAATAAATACGTTTTTCTTTTCTATACTTCTGCTGTATGACTCTGCCAATCATTACTAATGATTGTTGAAATGATCCATGTTTTAAACCCAGGAAATGTCCTTGCACTATGGAAATTTAGAATATGGTAGAAAGTTTTTAAAAATCCTACCAGAATTAAACAATTTCCCAAGCATCTGCCCCCTTTCTGTAATATAAAACATCACTATGATACAAATGTGAATGTGAATAGCCATTTGCTGCCTTGTTTCAAATTGGAATAGTCGGCATTCATGAGAGGTTTTGATTAATGTTCCATCCATCCTCAGGTCTCAGTGGATCAGAATATTCCCTTTTTATGACATTTTAACACATTTTTGCACGTCATTTTATTGTTTGTTTTAAATATGCCATTAATACCTAATCATCAGTCTGCAAATTATACTAGACTCCTGATTTATACAACATCCAGCCAATTAACTACTTAATAAAATTAAGCCATCAATAGCATCCTGCACACACTTGCCCTCTGGAGTAGTTTGTCATAACATTTCGGATACACAGATTTATAGATCTTAAAACGCCTGTGATAATCACCCTCTGAGAGATATTTCTGAAAATTAGCACTGAATATTCCTCAGATCTTGCTGAAGGTTTCCAGTTTCACCTTCTGTGAAGCACATGTAACATTTAGCTTTCAATTATGTTCAGTCGTGCAGGCAGTGTGGATATTACCTGTATACACCTCTGTATACAGTAAAGTGACACATAAATTGCAGTTGTATATGCCACTGCCTCCAGTTTTAACACTTAGATAAAAATAGATATGTCTTTAAGAGTGTGGCTTCGATGCATTGCTCATATATCACATATTAAAACCTCCTATTATGTATCTAAGTATAGAAGCTGAAGTGATGCGGCACCAGGTTAATTAAAACAACCTGCAGTGGCAGCGTAGTGTTGTTTGTTCAAAGATCTGCCTGGATTAGGATGGCTGTGCTCTGATCCTCTGGGACAGAGTTCAAGAATATTTTATTAACCTCTTTTATTATTAGAGGTTTTACAACCCAATGCCAATGAGAATTGGCCTGCATAATCCATTACTCAAATCAAATAATAGAATCGACGGGGCCTACCGGGGCCTTCCTTGTACTTACATTTAAATTGCTCTGCTGCTGCTAATATCTGATGAAAAGGGTTTATTGCATCACCAAACTATAGAATTATAGATACCACAGTGTATACAACAAAGGGAAATTCACTGACATCCGCAAACGGTTTCCCATTATGAAAAACACATTAAATATACCGTAGCATACTTGTATTCTGGCTAAATTCTGGAGGAGCTGTCAAGGGACATACATATTTTTCAAAATCCTCAGCCTCTAAATTGGTTGAATTTATTAACTGGTTTTGGTGACACAGATTAGTGATGGTTCAAGTGGTAGGACAGATTATCCATCTGTTTCAAAACTGCTGAGGTCACTGAACTCTCGCTGTCACTCTTATTTGCTTATTACCTTTCTCCTGATTGAATCCTCAAAAGCTATTGATCTGGGTAAAATCGTTTCTCCCCTCCTTTCTTTTACGAGGGTGTCTGAGGGACTTCATATGAAGAAACAAGGTGAGTCTGTGCCAATGTTCATCTGACTCACTATGCATGCTCCCTGAAAAGTCCCTTAGGGTTATTACCTGAGAAAAACTTAATGACAAGAAGTAACCTACTGTATTTTAAACACTTGAACAGCAAGAACAATTAGAAAAATCCATAGGAAATTCAAAGGTAGTGTGGTCTTGTTTAAAAAAACATGCCCAGATTTATCAGCTGCTTTGCTACAGTAGATGGTGCTATTGTATAGGATGTAATGTAGCACTTAGATAAATCGCTGTTCAGTGTAGCATTCCGTGTGAAATTATGCTTGGGAGAAGATGATTTTTTTCTTCACGAGGTAACATGTACTCCTTCAAATTCATCATTTCAAGGAAAAAACGAAATCACACTATTTTAAAAACGATAACAAACAATGTTGCTGCATGAATTCCCCAGAGACAGAGAGGACTCTACAGAAGTGTTCAACCTCATTCTGTGTGCGAGTGCATGCATTTGTGCGTGCATACTGCTGTTGATTGAAGTATGTTTCCCCAAGGTAATCTGCATATTTTTGCAAAGGATAAATTGAATTGTTTTTACTTGAGAGTTGGCAGATATTGAAATACATAATAAGCAGGCTTCAGTACTCATTGCATCTGCTCTCATAGTCAAGTAGATTCAATGGAAAGGCAGATAGAGCCACCACAGATATCCCCAGAGAAGTGGAAAGAGCAGTAACAAGCAGCCTGGTTTAGTTTACCATCTGCAGTACAGTTCTGGACTATTGGACAAGTCCTACAACAATAAGATATTCAGATTTTGCCAGTAGATTGTATTATTCCATGCTTAAATTTTCATTTTATGCCAGCTCCGTAAGGAAATTGACAGTTACAACTTCAGAGACCAGAACTACAATTTGTTGTATTAAATTATTTATATCTGAGTGGAGTGATGTAATCTGAGTATTCTTTCAAATCAGCTGTGAATTCATTTCAAAATGATGTTCAGGCAGTGTTGGCATGCAAAGTGAACATCTGATGATGTATGAGATGACAATTGAATGATAGAACATTTTTGTCCTGTTTTTTTTTTTTTTTTTTTTTTAAATAAACATATTAATGTTTCACCAGGGCACCATTGTGGGTTATTCCTACATTTATCTCTCAAGGCACTTAGAATCAACAATGTACCGCAATTCATGAACAGAAAGTCATTAATAAGGAAAAATAACATCACGTGTGGTTACACTGACTCAGCTCCTCATTGTGATTGTTGCAGTCATATGACCTCACAGTCGGGATCTCTGCGATTGCTTGTACACTGACATGACACCCCTCGACAAACCATATCAAACACCCTTCATCTTGTGTGTCAGTGTTTGTTGACTTTTTTTCTGCACCCCTTTCTCCTGGTTCAATTTGTCAGTTATTGTAATTGAGTCTAACTTTGGCAAAACACTGTAGCAATACAACATACTTTCAACAACATGCAAGGTCAGTGGACAACTTTACACCCATTATGCTAGGAAGGGGAATTAGCCTTATCAAGTATTTGATAACCACACTTTCACAGTTCCAGTGCCCCCTCCATTTTCCATTGATTCTGCCAATGCCTGCGTGTAATTGTTAAATTGTGAAAAGATTATGAAATAATGTGAAGTAAAGTCTTTGCTATAACCTTTTCTACTATACATTCTAGTCCATATACAACTGGAATTCCACTTGCAAATGCCCCACTGATTTCATTCCTATGTGACATCTCTCAGTGATTAGGTCACTGAAAGCAGTGAAATTGTTTTGCTGAAAAACTGGACTGGCAAACCACCTAAAATATAGAAAATAGTGCCAAAATAATGCTTTGAAAATGTTCAGCACCATCTCTCTGGGCAGGCATAAAACGTACCCTGATAAATCACATTATGATAGGTCACAACTCTATGTTTACAAGTAGCTAATGCAAAATATCACAAACTGCACTTCAATATTGAACACGTTGAGGAATCCTGGAGTCCATAGTATACAATATAAAATGTAGGCAATGCATTTTTTTTCTCAAACAAACCCTCATCAAGTGGGATTAATGAGTAAACCAGCAGCCCTCTGTTAATATAATAAAATGTGTTCTTTCCAGTTTTAGAAACTGCATGAAAATGTTGCCAGGCATATTACCTTGGTAACAATGGATTGACGACCCCAGCACAACAGGTTAACTCCAACTAAGCCTGATTTTGAGTGAAAATTCACACTGCCAACCAAAATGATCTATTTTTCATACCAGACAAAATGTCACTGTTCACATGTGATTCAGTTGGCCTTTGCATGACATTTAATGAGGGTATTTAATATAAATAAACCCAAATGGATGGCTGATGTAATATGTGGTGAAATTTGTGGTCACTTGAGAATATAGTTGGATAATCAGCTTACTCGGAAATGATACAAAGAATGACACAAACTTAATTGGTAATGTTATTCTGGTTAGGGAATCATAGCTCTATAAGTAGATTTCTTTTCAGTGCAGCTAGCAACATTGTAATAGTTTCAAGGCTGGCTACTGTAGCTATGATATACTCACATTCCACAATGACTCAAAATTTACTTTTTTTGTACTGACTACCTCTGTAGATTACTAGCTAGCTGAAAACTGTAATTCTGCATTTGTCAGCTAGCTAGATAGTCAGGCAGTGTTTTCCCCTAATACAAGTATAATATAAACAGGTCAAAGTTTACTTAGCCACAGTCAATACATGACAGTGACGGTCTTCTTGCCACCATACCTCTCTTGCTTGTTTGAAATGGGTACTGCACTGTATGATTGTTTTGTATTAAAGCTCTCACACAGTCAGCAGGATAAGTAATAATTCCTTCTTTTTAAATTTCTTAATGTTTAAGCAGTTTTTTTCTCATGAGCTGAGAGGCTATCGCTAAATTGTAAGCCTTCCTGGAGCTGTTTATTTGCCTGTCTTTTAATGAATGTTAACTATATTAAAACAACCTATATCTGTGTCGGTAAAAATATAGGCCAAACTTAAAAGGCCTGCCACAATCATTGTCATCTCCATGTGAAAGGATAGATTCAGGTTTGGCCACTCCTCACCGTAGCAGAATGAGCTGTATTGGAGTTAACAATTTATTAAATTGAAATCATGTGGACTAATAGGCATTGCTGGTAACAACAGATATCATTGTCTCCTAGATGTGCAAGCCTAGACTGGCATTTCTGACAGCGGAACATGCAGCTTTAAACACTAATAAGAGAACATCAGAGCACATGATTTAAACATGATGAGCACACAGGCAATGCTGAACTGTAGTGGATGATTAGGGTGAAAATATTATGCAAAAAAATGAAAGCAAATTGCGTAAAGTAGCTGCAAAGACATTGTATTAATATTTTAGTTGCTATAAAAACCATTTCTCAAACATGAATCTTGTTGCCTGTGGGAGTCCTCCCTGGGTTGTCCCCTAATTAATCTGATGGATGATTTATCCTTAAAACATGGAATTCACCATAGGCTCCCATCTCAATGAATTATTCTCTTGAAAGTGTGGCCGTGTTGCTCGCACAATGACTGTGTGATACCAGTGTTGTGTTCAGATGTTCTCCCACAGAGCCATAAATGGCTGTGGGTTGGGGATTAAATTTAAAAAAAAAAATCAAAGATGGCTTCACTGTTGTGTAAACTTCCATTCATCCTAAAAGGGCTTATCAGGAAAATGCAACATGTTTTCAGTGGGTTGTTAGATTCCCCGCATGCGACTTGCCTTTATTAGCAGCAGAGCGGGAGTTTTATAAACGCAGCCACACCTGCAGCCTCCTGCTGTATTATCTCCCCTGTTGGAGGAGTTAGGTGAAAACCGGGACACGCAGGCACACAGATGATATAGGACAAATGCAACTATATTTTAGCAACTGATTTGTACAGCTCCATTTAAATTTTTTATATATGCATGTTGGTGAGTTGGTGCAGCTGGTCATCACTTAGCCCTTTTACAAATGTGATATGAATCTTTCAAATGTTTGAAATAGTCCTACGTTATTCAGAGCTACTTGTTAGCTGTCGTTTTTTTCATCAGCCAGTCTCAGCCTAGGGTGTAAAAGCAATGGTTTGTCTGCTTTTGTCTGCATGTGTTTTCACTGGGCCGCTGTTTTCTTGTTTACCTCTCCACCAAGCCATTTTTAAAGATGTTTTATTTCCCTTAATGACTTTTCACATTTCACTTCCATCCTTTTGTCATCCTTATGTTTAGTTCCCATTAATTGCTTGGAACAGGTTTTGCAAAAATATTGGTGTATTTGTCAAAACTGAATTGCTTAATGACTTTGAGAATTGTGCATGCTTTTAGATATGGATTGCCACTTTAATAATTCCATGTTAAATTGCATTTTCAAATATGGGTTGTCTGCACTAGTAATAAAATAGGTTTTTATTGATGATACAAGACAGTTGCGAGTCATGCATTTGCAAAAACCAATTTGCCCATAGAAATAGAATTTTTTTTCCCTGCTACCACAATGCAATGCTCACATTGTCAATGTGTACACATTGTTCAGTCAAAAAAAAAAACCCTACATATTTTCATCTTCTATAACAAGTGCCAATTAAGATAAGAAATTAATTCTGAAATTGAAAAGCAAGCCAGTGTCCTTAGATTTCACATAAATGTGTGCACTTTCTGAATGTCATTCTGCATTCTAAATTATCCCGCTGTGTAACTGGAAAGGATGCTTGTAGCATCTTCAGGTCTATTCGGATCCATGTTTGATGTGCTGTGGAGGGGTGACGAAATGCCTGTCTGGAGAGCTCAGATTAACATTCTTGCATTGGGGTGCTCGCGAGCGGTTATTTCCAAGCTTGTTATGGGTGCAAAAGCAGGCCAATTAGTATTGTACACGACAGCCAGGGAGAGGTAAAAAAGTAAACTAGAGCAGGACTACGGTGAGCCTGAGTGCCGGCATTGCTGTGGGACGATCCCTTGTGTCTTGCAGCCTTGGTGCTGTTCATTTTTCATTTTGCACCAGTTTGGGAGCAGTGTGGTGTTGGCACTTTGCGGCTGATGAATCAGGCCGGCGAGAGCAGATCTAGCAACAATGTGCTGGGTGTCTCCCAATTAATCACTATGGCTCGTTCCCCACCCGCTAAAATTACCCCTGCTCAGTCTTCTGTCCTCTGACCAGACTCGGCTACTTCATTTTCGCTTGTTGCACTTTCTGAAACAGCTGCATGGTATTTCACTAACGCTAAATCCCAACGTTAACGAGGCAGTCCTTGTAGAGAGAGGGGGGCAGAGAGTCCATCTATGGCTTTGTTTTCTGTGGCTGCAGCGCCAGCATCTTTAGCGGGATCAGGCTGTCGCTGCAGGAGAGACATCTTCAGTCAGCTGTCCATCACTCTTCCCTGACAGCGGTGACACCAGTCGAGTGGCTGCTCTCGCATTCGGGGCCAGTGTCTCGCCGCTTATTTACTTATTTATTTCCTTGCATCTGAGGGCCCCACGGCGAAACTCTGAGGCGTTGTAAATCCACTCACCGAGTCTTGTAACGCACGAGAGGTCTCTCTGGGGAGCCGGTGGCTGAATATGAATCTTGCAGTGCTCTTAGAAGTGGTGACAGGGCCGTCTCCTGAGTCCTTCCTCCCAGGCACCTCCTCTCAGGCGCTGAATGCTGCATCTCACGGCAGTGCAGCAGTGCCAAGGACAGGCCTGAGGTCAGAGTTGGAAATGAGCCTGTTTCACACACAGGCAAGGCGGAGGATTGTAGAGCTGCGTGTTTATGTGCAGTCATAAGTGTACAAGGACACCTTATTACTCATTTTTTATTACAAGTGAGAAGCAAAATGTTTCAATCCGCAGAGAATGTTCAGGCATGCCCTGCCTGACCTGTTATTTATCCGGAATGAAAAGAGAGAAAGGGCTTCCTTTGTTCACTCTCACAAAAGTTTCTTCTTTGCTTTCAGCTCATCATTTTCCCCTCATTCAAGTCATACATGCATGTAAACTATGTTGACTTACTGATAGGAAACCACAGGCAACAGGCAAAACCATCAAAGAAATACAATAAAGCATAAGATTCAGTATAACTCTAAAGGAGCCTTTGCTTTGGATTAATTTTTCACTGTTTAAGAAAGTAATGTCGGAGTCTGCTATGCAATGTACTGCAGTAGCTTTAACCTGGTTAAACATTTAATATATGAGAATCTATGCGATTGTTTTTCATCATTCTTCTTTGACTGTTTTTCTCTCTCACAGTCCCAACACTGTCTGTTTGGCTTTCTTTTTCAAGTGGTCCTGTTGGTGGGTGTGGCTATTAAAAGGGGTTCAGTTTTGGGCAAAGGCAAAACGATATAGAGCAGGCCCATCAGAAAGCGAGGGTTATTTATGAGGTAATGCAAGTCATTTGTTCAAGGAGCCATAACTGTGAGATTAATGGCACACTGTTCCACTGACATATCACTGATGCTCCATGCAGGCCCGCTGTTAACCGACTGCTGATCACATACTCTGAGCACGGAACACTGCTCTCTGTAAAGAATGCTTACTCAAAGTGTGCAGACAATGCCCTGGAATCTTTTATCCCTCTGCTCCACAAACAAAAGTTCTACCTCCATTGTAAGAGGACCTCATTTTGATTTAACCTGAGTTTCTCTGGTAACACTTTCTTTGAAGGGTCTTATAAGGCATAAGAGCAACATGAAGCTTTCATAATTAGTGCCTTCATAAGCATACAATAATCATTCATTCAGTCATCTGCGATATAGCTTTACTGTATGTTTTGTAGTGATTGTGTATCCTTTATATTCTACTAGTGCAGCTCAAATGTACTGCCAACTGAATATTGAATACTCACTATTGCAAACAATACCAACTCTAAAGTAAATGTTTACATTGGCATGAATGTCCAATTAACGTCACTTGTGCCATTGAAGATTTACTTCATAGCTGTATTGTTTATAATAGCGAGCACTCTACATTCAGTTCATAATGCATTTGAGTTGCACTGGCAGATGAATATAAAGAATATGCAGTCACTACAAAATATATTGTACAGTTCAAATGCATTTGTTTTAGACACTTTTTCTTTTTTCATAATGCTTCCCTTAATTTCACATTTCCTGTGAAATTATTTTTTATTTTTGAGTTAAATTTACACTGTTAAACTGAGTCCATTTGTACTGATGAGATTAGTATACAAACTGAGATTGTGTTAGCTTGATGGATTAAGTCCAGAACATACAGGCAGAAAGTGTAAATAAATGCAGTTCCTGTCTCTGTCTTTCTCAATAGCGGTGGAACCATTAGCGATAAAACATCAAGTTTTAACAAACATGTTTTTGATGAGACAATAGATAAGAACTTTTACTCATCAAATTAAGACCACTATAATATCTGGTTATTTAATTTTAAGTGCTGGTTGGAATCCATTTTTACTAGATCAGTTGGGCTGTCTAACAAGCCCAAAAAATATAATTAACCATTTGCCTTGAGCGTTGGACACTGACCCAGGCGGTTTTTCAAGGAGTACTCTTTTTGCGCCAGTGAATAAGCAGAAACAGCTGCTGAGTATTATTTATCCATTGCAAACCAGACATGTAACTTAATCAGAAATCTTTGGTGTATTGGGTACATTTTTTCGTATTTTGTTAGTTACTTTTAAAGGTCTAATAACAGGTTATTTCATGCTCTCTAATATCTGCACAGATAGGACCCTATGATTAAATGTGATTCAGAACAGCTGTAAGAAAATATCATAGTGCCAGTAATTTGTAAGAGTTCTTTTCCCTACAACTTTCCACATTGTTTTATCCTAAATTGTTACAATAGGGTGCAATTTTAGTTTTCTGTCATTTAAAATTACGGTTTTAGCATCAGTGGTGGTCTATGTTAATGTACTGCACTTATTTTATCAACAAAACAATTCATTTTATTACTTTATGTGTTTGTACGACGTGTTTGTACGCCATGTGGTAGGGAATGGGAAAGCTCTCACAAGGACTGCACTCCTCTGTAGCACTCTGTTATCTGGCTTGTGCTAAATGTTTAATGTGGTGCCCAGTTCCGGAGTGCAAATATCATGACCTCAGCCTTTTGAAAGATTTAAATTTCCCCGTCTGTTTTGAGGCCCTATTTTTAGCCGTTCTGAAGATTTCCTGGTGTGGCCACAACTGCTCTCATGTGTCCGAACCCAGGGAACAAATCTGAAGAGTTGTGCAGCTCCGTGTCTTTTAAGGAGGTCTGTTTGATTTAAACTCAGTTTTCAGAGACCAGCAGATGCCCGAAGCCCCCAGCGTGCCACTCAGACGCAGAATACTCCATTCTCTCCATTTAGCAGGGCGTAGTTGGGAAGGCAGCATCACCTGAATAAGCAGGGCAGTGGCACCACCGGAAACCCTCACACATGGAGGCTAGTGAAGGCTGATATGGCCGAGGCTGAATTATTCCTTTACCTGCTGATTAAAATGAGAGTAGAGGATACATTATGCAAGCCTCAGGTAGTCATATCAAGTACACCTATCGCACTGTGGAAGAGCTTATGGAAACTGTAGGCTGGGTTGCTGGAAAGGAACTTGAGATTGGACATCAGTCACATGTTAAGCTGTGACCCACTCAGACCTGCCCAGCAGAAAAACAATTTGTTCGGTTATGTGAAAAAAAAAAATGATATATAAATGTTTCCCAGATTGGCCAGTAGGTGGGGCCCTCAGGCTGGAGTCGAAGACCAGTGTTTTTTTCCAGTGTGAGCAAAAAGCATGTGGTTTTCTCATGTCTGTACAGTTGTGCTTTCATATGAATCAAATCAGAGACGCCAGCAGGACAACCAAAGGGTGCTAAGTGGATTTTTCAGCGTGTTTATCATATTTCACCCGTAGGATAGATAGTTATGCACATTGGACCCATTCGCACCTTACAACTGTTCGGTTTCAGATCATGTTAGAACCTTGAGAGATCCTGTCATGTTAACATTCAGCAGACTGACCAATGTGCTGTGGGAAATTAGGCAGATGGAGACATGAAGCAAGCATGGAGAGAGAAGCTGTAAAGTACAGACAAGTTAATGACTGCTTTGTGCGAGGCATGATGGGGAGTCCTTTTTATGTGACTGTGGTACCACACCGGTGCTTCTAATAGGGTAGATATTTTAATAGGAATGAATAGTGAATCTGACAGGCATAAAGAGAACACAGACAGTCCAGTCATCGCTAAGTAGATGTAATGAGACAGAGTGTGAGAGTGTTAATGTGACCGGAGGCCAAAGAATGAGGGAGTGGACGCCGAGGAGAGCAGAGCTCACACAGGTCCCTGTGAAGAGCACAAATGTCTGTTCACCTCAGGTGTAACTCATACCAGAAGGCCTTGGTCACATTCCTCTGAGCTGAGAATATGATAATGTGTGTCAGTTTGGTGGGTGAGGCAAAGGTCAGGGGTAGGATGACAGACTTTGGTTGAGGTCAGGGCCTGTGGCTTAGTCACATGACCACAATGTGCTTCACAATGTAGATGCAGTGCCATCAGTGAGAGTAGGTTACTGGAGTTCTTGTGCCATTGGAATATTCATAAGGTACATGTGCATTTGTTGTGGTTAAGAGCTGTACTATTATACATGTTCACTTAGAATGTGCATGATGAAAATCACACACTGTGAAGTCACACACTTTCCCTACCAATTGCTTTGATCTATTTGAGTCGGTGTTGCTGAAGTCTCATTGAGTGGCCCCTGGTAGGGTCACCTCCTTGGCTGTGTGGAGCCAGTCTCTTGTCCCTGGAGAGGAAGGTTAGAGTGACGTTATGACACCTTGTCTGCTCTCAGACTGACAGCTGTCATAGTGAACGGCTGCCGAGAAGAGATTGCTGGAATGAGGGGAGGAATTAGGCTCAAACTATTTTCTCTCTCCCTTCAGGGCGGCAAAACCCCATAGCGTTCGCATCTGTGTTCTGCTATACATTTTAAAGATGTAAGAAATGGAGGTTTTGGGTACTTTAATATGTGGTGGCAATGAATGCAAATTTAGACATACTGGCTTGACTGCACGCTACAACTAAACAAAAGGACTCGCACATTGTTCCTCATAATTGTCAGGATTGTTATTGTACAAGAAGATAAGCACCTGCGAGTACAGAATAACACTGACTTGAAAAGAGGGCTGAATTCAGTAAGCAGGATGTTTATTTTGGAGTTGTTTTGCACTGAATGTAAATGAAGCCGGTTGTCAGGCATTCAAAAAATGATAAGACTTTCAAAGCTAAATCTCCTTACACCAGCAGTACAAATCTTTCAATCATTTCATCTTTTTCCTTTTTTAAAATATTCAATTTCAGAACATGCATCACTTGTGTAAACGGTATGTGCCTTAGTGAAGAATTAGGCTTATACCAATGCTGAAGGTAGGTTAAAGATTTAGATTACAGCTTGACAGAAGGAGACTGAGGTAGGGATTAACGTAACCCCTGTTTTAACTAAAGTGTTGGAGTTCTTTAGATAAAGGATTCGATTTCTGCTCCCTGGGTCTGTTGGTAATGTTCTAGAGTGCTGTCAAGGTCTTCTTTTTTTACATCAAGGGGAGGTATATAGTAGACTGATAATGACAAAGTATAAGGCCCAGTGGTTTAAGGTCTTTTTATTATGTTTAATGCATCAACACTCTGTGTGCAAACTGCTTTCACAGACAGTAAATCTGCTAAATACATGCAGTATTTCTCACAGATATTTCTGTACACAGCCAAAGAGCGATGTACGAAGTGGCCACAAATAACATAGCACTTAAGATGCTCTTGTAACAGCTGAGTGTTTAGAATGCACAATGGCACTGAGCATTCTTTTCTCTCACACACAAACCTGTTTAGAAGGAAGCTGTTTTTTGGGAGGGAAAATTTCTAAACACTTACAAATGGCAGTACGCTAATAAAATCCAAATAAACTTCTTGTAGATAATGGGTTTCCTCCCTCAGGTTTTGGATTGACCCAGGTAAACCAGATCGAAATCACACCAAAAACACACCATGACACTTTGTACAAGTGTCTCACATAGACATTTTATCAGTTGGATGCACTACAATGTAGTTTAAGGATCAGTTGTTGTGGAGTATTTGATTGTTTTTATAGAGACAGCAATCCAAAGCTTTACACAAATCTTGACATAACACAGATTGCTGTAAAGCTGTGTGATCACGTGATGGGGTCACTTTCATGTGCTTCATGTATCAGCTTCAGAAGCTAATAAAACAGAGAGGATTCAAACAAACTTTAGCTAAGACCAATGAAATTAAATATTATTTGGTAAAATGACTACCCCTGCTTTTCATCAACCATTGGGGACTATACGATCCAGCTGATATGATTCCTGTGTCCCAGGAAGAAACAAATTCCTCTTAATATATACAATGAGAGCTGACATAACAGGCTTTGCTCTAAAGGCTCTAAAAATACAGCCTCCAATATTCCTTCACACTTTCTTTTTCACAGCCTGGACTCCAAGCACCAGATTGTAAAAGCCTTTAATGACACATTCAAACCGCAGGGTTTCCATTAGGACACGGTGAATGTGGAGTGCGAGTGGAAAGGCCCTCGTACATCTGGACCCTGGAGCAGCGCTGGAACCGGTTTCCCCCCGCTGCCTGCCGTCCTCATGTGGAGCCCCCCACTCTGTAACAGCCACAATGTCTGCAAACTTCAGCTCAAATGGCTGCCAGGAGGGAGAGGGCATTTGTATGGGGAGAGGGAGACAGGCCTGTTTTATTGGAACCATAAACCTGCTGACGTCACTTCTAGTAAGTCAGCTTTCAGCGAAAGACTTTTATGAATCAAAGTGGTGCTGTAATTCCTCTCGGGTCAGGCTTCACTGTGGAGCTAATGTGGGTTTTATTAACCTATAAACCTGTTTCGTTCTCCCCATTACCTGCAACTCCCCTGTCAATAAGACCTCCATCCCATGCACACGTTTCTATTCTGTCCTCCAGTAATTGCATCAAATGGCCAGTACTGACCCATATGAAAACACAATGATAACTTACTACATATTGAGAAGTATGTAGCTGCTTACTAACGTGTTTTAAGTGTTCTACTAATTAAGGTTTAACTTATCGAATTGTATGTATGCTCTTAAAATAGTTCCTTTTTCACTATGGCCACAGGTGCCTTTGGACAGTTGTACTGCACTGCAGAAGCTGAAAAAAAAAACAATTTAAGCCATTCTGAGCTATTCATTTATCATAAAATGTATCTGGTGCATGTTCTCAGGGTTTGCAATATGACTTTTGAAAAGGCCAATGGTTAACTGTCTAAACAACGATGATAGAGAGACCTAGATAGAGAGAACTTCATTTGAATGTTTCTGCTTTTCCTTAGAAGTCTGTAACTGCATCACAATGCTTAATAGGAATGGTACCCAGCACATCCACAAGGGACTGCATACTTTATTTCATTACTCAACACTGGTTACATTCCAAATGGCAGTGAGGCTGCATTTTGACATGGTTCACCAAGTCCTTGGAGGACTGTTTAATTTGTGCGCATGTGCACAATCACAGGGAAAAAAATATAAGTCTATTTCTGTACACTAACACCTGTGTAGATACCAGCCTCACTGAGTTGTCTCATACAAAAATATCACTCAGTCAGGCATGTGTTTATGACTTTCCATGTTTTATGGCCAGCTTATAAATCATTTTAAACATCATCTAATTATAAAACCTGGGCCAATGTCAGCTTGTCATGTTTGTCCTTCAAGCCTCTATAATTTGTGGCTGCGGAGATGGTTCCTGTCCCTGGTGAGTTAGCTTAGACCTGGCATACCCAGAATTCCCAGATCCCCAGAGTGGAGAGGGTTTCTATTGCGACTTCCATAGTGAGCTTTCCCGTGACTTTGTAGTGCTCCACTTTACATTATACATCTATGAGCCACAAATTCAACAAGCATACAATCCCGTAAAGTGTCAGGGAGGCTTAGTTCCCAAAACCACGGTGCATTTACTGTCACCATAAAAATCTCTTCAAGGACTGCTGGGAAGACCTCAAGGACCGACACAGAAATGTGCTGTTTTATACAAACACGTCAAACAGCTACAAGCCATTCAGAATAACAGTCATTACATGGTAATTATGAAATACATCTGCTGCTCGCAGCATTAAACAAGATTAGACAAATTGCCACCATGTATGAGGACCTTTGTTTGGACTTGCCTCGGAAAGCACCGTAAATAACAGGTTGTAATTTTTTAAAAAGCTGGATGTTATCTCTAAGAAAATAAATATATGAAGTATATTTTGGAGGCACTGAAGGAAGAGCCTCCTAATATCTATAAATGGCTTTCTCATCATCGCAGTCTGTTTACGGAACCCAAAGGAGAACGCCCGGCATTCCAGCCTGTGGTGTCTGGCAGATCTGCGAATCAGGTGGGAGGCACTCTTGCTGGACAGAGAGGGAGGACCACAGAGGCAATACTCCTGAATGCAAATCATGCCACCGCTGCAGTGACCTAGAGGCCTATAGCCTCATCCAGAAGCAAGACTTAAAAAGTCATTATCACTTTATGCGAACATCCCTCCCAGTGCAGAATTATAAAGATATGGATGGTTGCCCTGTAGTATTATTCCCTGTTGCTTACAGTAATAGCGCAGCATTTGTTTTTCCTGCCTTCCCTTCATCTGCCCCAAAGAGTGTGAGCAGTCTCCTGAATAGCAGCACTTGCTTAACACCCAGAAACAGCCTCGCCTGTATTCTTTGTGGCAGAGAGAGCTGTCAAGCTTTCTTCCCATATTATAGGGGAAAGCAGGTTAATGCAGCCTCGTAACAGAGGCAGAAATAGGAAGAAATCATAAAAGCAAAAGCACACGACTTTGGCTTCGCCCTGGGCACAGAAATAAAATAGTGTAGCAACATAAGAGTAATGAGGACTTCCAAAAGCACATGGCAATGGCTGTTTAGTTACTTGATTTTTGGAGGAAAAAAAAAGACTACAGGCAACATTTGGAGTTGACAAGCAGTATTTAGGTATAGTTTTATTATGCACGACAGTTAGTCCCCGAGGATACGAGAGCTGCAATTAGATACTGTGTTGCTTATTTTAAAGGAAGCACAGGGCTAAAAAGCTGTGGGGTCTTTGTAAGATCATGCTGGGGAGAATGTTAATTATCAGGCCTTTATTTAGGCAGCGAATTGTAACTAAACGAGGACTGGAATGTCTGAATAATGTATGACAGTTGAATGTGATGAAGAACCATTGGACGAGGGTGATTAATGCGCCTCTGTAACAAAAAGAGACGTCCTTCAAAACCCCACCACAGGGTTGTGCAGGGCATTTGAAAAGACATCATTTTGTAACAAAATCACATTGATCAAACCGCAGCTCAACCATACTCTTACTGCAGACTCATTGCCTCTCAACTGGCTGCAGTCACAAAAGCGTGATACAAAATCTCCCTTTTTCTTTCTAATGGCATGAATTTATTATGCAATCACAAGAGAACAAGTGAGCCGAAGATTTCTAACTTTATTTGTATTTATTTGTATTTTAAGCATCTTTTTAAGCATATATTTTAAGCATATTTTTGCACAAAGACAAATACAGGAATAATGGAGAGTTAACAAGCAATAAGGCGAACTGTGATCACCATAGCTGAGCCTGTAGCCTCTAGATAGATAAGAGGACATCCATTAGGAAATATCAAGAACAAAATGACAGATAACAGTCAAATGTAGAGCTCAGTAGTGCTGTGGTGTGCTGTGATTTTCCCATCTGAGCTCTGTGTTCAGTCCGGGATGTGCAATGTGTGCCGTTTGAAGGAGGGCAATGCACCAGCTCTGAGGGATTTCTTCACTGAAGGCATGGAGCCCCTGAGAATCACTTCAGGGACAGGGAGAAAGCTGTGGAGACTTCTAATCCAAATTCTCACAGGTCGCTAAGCTGATTGTATTTTTCCAAAGATTGGATGATTTCAATCTTTTGTCCTTATGAAACATGAAGATGAAGATGAATATGTGAGAGTCCATAATTAACTGTGAACGGCATGTGGTTGCAGGGGATGTAATTTTTATCTTGGAGCACTACTGACCAGTTATTTGGCCTCTTCCTTTCTTTTGCCATTAACCCTACATGGTCATGTGACACTGACTGCTGCTCTGACACGGTGAAACACCTTATTAGAGTATTGATGCATGTGCACCCAGCTCCCTGAAAAACACACAGCTTCCCATGCAATCTCCATTCAGTGGCAACATTGACACATTTTTTGCTGCATTCAATGAATGTATTAAAAAAAAAAAGAAATATTTTAATTAAAGGTATCAGGTTTAAATTTCCAAATTTTTGCTTTCACCCTAATTTATATGGTCAACACACACCACTGTTGCTGTGGTTTTAATGGGTTAACAACCCCACAAGATAAATCGATTGCTTTGTGCGTTGTAGCCATATCTCTCAGTAAGGCTCTACCTTTGTGAAAGCAGTTGCCCTCCGTGCGACAAAGAAAGAACGCCAAATTCATTCGAAGCAAAGTCACATTATTTAATCCGTGAAGGGTCACATGACCTTCACTGTAGAAGTGTCTTTGAGATAATGGCTTGGAGCTGAGGCACATCACATTACATCTCACAGTCCACAGGCATGTCTGCCCACGCAACACCCCCATTTATTCCTGTAGTCATTTTTATTGATGTTTGTGTATGTCCTCTTTTAGAAGGGAGGGGGGTCTGCGCAAAGGTATGCCACACATAAAGAATAGCTTGTTTGGATGGACAGCCGCTGGTGCACCTTAGGAATTCCGTGACCTGCAAACTTAACTCCAGAAAAGTAAAAATAAAAGCATGGGGCCTTAATGATTAAATAACTTTGCCCCTTCAGATTTATTTTCGTTTTCTTTCATTTTTTTATTTGCTTGTCAGAGTTAGTGGAGCAGAAAGGAACATCTGAGCTTAATGAACCAAAACCATTCAGAGCTGTCAAGGTGGAAACCTGAGCAGAATTAAGATCTTCTCTGGGGCTGGTGGCGAGAGGGTGGGGGGGGGGGCTTTCACTGTGCGGAGGCATAACAGTAGGCTGTGGTGGGGCACAGAGCAATATTAAACATTGGGGTTTAATGCAGCTATATTAGCTCTCAGTTTACAGTATGTAATTGAGGATGATTTACAGTACAGGTGGATGCCAGCACAGTCATAGACAGTACTCAAGACAGCTCAAAGAACACAAGCGGTTAGGACAGAAGTGACTAGAGAGGGAAAGCTGAGATGTAGCTTCTTAACAGTTCATCTGTGAGTTAGTAACATCTGGAACCTCTGTGTTTTCCTCCTGGGGGATTAGGTTCAGGAAGGGTAATACCATGTCACTGCTGATTGTAGACATCATGTGATTGTGACTGTCAAGGTGCCTCCCTCAGGCGTCTTTGCTCCTCTAGTCGCCACTCTCAGACCTTGTTCTGTGTGTTATGCAGACATTTCTTTGAATGGGCAATCTGGGAGAACAGAAGAATGTGGCATAGTAGTACAAAGCCTGCTGGTTGCTTGTTTTATTCACAAATGGGACGCTTGTTCTTGTACCCATTGCCATTGTACTCAATGCCTCAGTAAATGTAAATGGGTAAAAATAAAATAATAACATGTATGCTATGTGATTCACTAAGTAAAATATTGTCTGCTAAGCCAGTGTAACACTGGAGACCTCTCACCATTGCTGTGTAGAAAAAAAAAACTTTATTTCCTGCACTGCTTAACAGTCATCTTTGCAAGGTGACATACCTTCTGCTGCACACCAACCTCTTTTCATATCTAGTATATCATTTGTATAGAAGAACATCCGCGCCCTAAAATAAAACAAAACAGACAATCAAAGAATATATGATACATGAATTGATGTATGAAATCGATATATACTGCACATTAATCAATACGTTTTGGAATAGCCAATACATGTTGATTAGTATACTTTGCCCATTAAAATAAAGCCATTTTATGTATTTACTCTGGTTGAGGGCCCTATTTGGGGGATCTCTTTCACTGTATGAAACTTTATTCTTTTGCAAAGATACCTTTTCTTTTATATATACTATGTTTTGTTGTTGTTGTTGTTTTCACAGGCTCACAGCATAATTTCTGGAATTGTGCTGCATATCCTGTGCACAGTAGTGAAGGCCTGAGCTGAGATGGTAATATGTGCAGACATACCACAGTATGTGTGTATGCATTTTGTACTGCATTATTTATCTCCAACAAGACAAACTGTACTGTCAGCGTCAGCAGTATACATACAGAACCAACATTTATGGCATGATTTGCATATGTGCCAAAACCAGCTATTATTTGAATCGGTAATTGTGTCTGCGCATAATGTTTCTCATTTTTAATTTACAATACAACACATCCATACTTTCTAATATTTTCAAAAGAAGTTGTTGCACATGTTGTATAAAAAAATGCAGCATTCTTAAAGAACACATTGATTTGTGCTATAGTAGCATTTAATCAAATCTCTGTTGAGGAAATATGATGCAGACTGCATCTTTAGAAAGTGCTGACACTCTGAGGTGCTCCACAGATGTTAACTCCATGATCGGAGTCTCTGTTCTTTATAAATAATTGTCTGAATATGGAAAAAAAAAACGACAACGACAACAGATCAGTCTTGTTTGTAAATGTGATGACTCCAGGATTCCAATGGCTAAGTCCATGGGTTTGGAGTCATGGGATAAACTATGGGCCAATGTAAATGATAAATCAAATGGTGCACTGAAGAACAAGTTCAGGCTTAAATGCTGATGGAACTAAATGCAGCATGCACTCTGGTAATCAGCAGAGCTGTTGCAGGAAGGTGCTTGTCTAACGGAATTCTGCTTCAGCAGGATCACTTGTCTGCCCAGCGATACCTGTTCTCTTCCCCAGCAGATGAATTATTATTCGATATGTACATTGATTGTGTCCATCAGGGGAAGAAGCACAGCTACGCGGAAGCCAGGTGTGACCACCACACTAATGTATGGAAAGAGGAGGGCATCACTTTGCGCTCTTTAATCACATCAGAAATACAATTCCTTTAGCTCAGACAGATTATATAGATCACACAAAGCATTGAGTTCAAAACAAAGCAGTTCCTTAATCAGGGTGTTTTAATTACCTTATGAATTTTTTTGTGAATAAAAGTCATATGGAAAGTATCAAGGACAAGTGTAAGATAAGAAAAATAACTAGAGTTACATATTATATTGGGATTAAATTGCACATTTGGGAGAGACACAAAGTTACCCGTCATGTTCTTAAGAGTGTCACCTTGTGAACATTGGTGAGTCTGGTTCTGTACTTTCTTAATGTGTCTTGTCTGTTTCTGTGAAAATTGTTTTACCTGGAGCTTTAGCAATGGGCTTTAAAAGCTTAGCACCTTCTGTGTGCAAATTCCCTGATCTGTAGCAGCTTCATTGTAAGATAAACTTTTAATATTTTAATAAGATACTTTTAATTTTAATAAGATAAAACTTTTCCTTTCCTATGGTTTATTACCCTGTTTCCTGCAGATGATGTATAACAAATTTCAAGGGCCTTTATCTTATGATACAGGATAAAGGTTCATTTGTGTGAAATGTTGTTGGCAAACTGTAAAGGTAGTTGAAGCCACATTGAACGACACAGAAATTTATCCTTGACAATTTGCTTAGCCCAACGCCGGTAGACACTGCACGGTGAAACTGAAGGTTCTACAAAATTTGCCTCAAGTATATGTTCATGTTAAAAATGCACTGGTGTGGTGTGTGAGGTTCAGTTTTCAATCCCATGCATTATCATGTTCTTGATGATGGCAATAGGGACAGTATGGCTTGTATTATATAGAATTGTGTGGCTTGGTATGTTATAGTATAGTATGACATTGTACAGTGGTGTATCCCATTTGCAACAAGTTAAGTTTCATAACACCTGGTAAAACAGCTATGCTTATACAATATGCGTTATCTATTCAAATGCATTTGAAACTCTGCAATTGGCAGTTAATTCCAAATGCAGTAGTTGGGTGGCCTGGATATTGTTTAAATTCTGGTCGTTTTCTGTTGCACCACCAGAAAAAGGAAACATACAGCACCTACGTAGCATGTCTCTACCCGTCTTATGATGTGTCCTTGTAAATATTTAAACCAAGATGAGGGCCCTGTATGACATCATTTACATTGTGCTCAGCAGGGAGCCTCCTGCCCCACTGACAGCAAGCACAATGACACAACAATAACACTTCCATGAGCTGCAGACTGAGGAAAAAAAACCCACACATTTCGTGATTTGAAATGTAAAACTATCTGAACACATCTGAGCCTCTGGCCACGGCCATATGAAACCAGTTCTGCTATCAGCCTGGAGCCTGAGGACACAATCGCGCAATGTGTTCAGGAAGGGAGCTCTGCTTCCATGTGCCACGGAGCTGGCCTTGATAGCCATCAGTAATAAACTTTTGCCAGATCATTGCTATTATACGGTTATGACTGAAGTGATGCAATCGATAGCCCTGCGTGGGGTGTTGTGATTACTGGTCCGCCCGACCTGCACTGAGGTCCTGAGACATGTGGGGGAGGGGCTGTGAAGCCACAGAGAGACACGCAAATTCACACTATGCCAGAAGAGGCTCCTCTGGAGCTGGGAGCTGGGGCCTGGCCTTGTACCCAAAAAGCAAAGCGTGCTCTCCACTGTACATGACTGATAACCCAGAGCACAATGTGCCCCAATAGGGCCAATTAACTAGGTCGGCGGAGTCTAACAATAGGAGCCAAATGGACCTTGTAACATGGAGGATAAAGACAATGTCCTTCCCTGGTGCAAATAAGACTGGACTGCTCCACATATGTATGAGATGCTGGTGTGCCTGAGAAAAAAAAATCACATGAATATATTTGAACAAATAATGTCAGTCAGTATTCCAAGTTAAATCACTTGATAAACTGATGTATAGCCTGCTGGAGTCCAGTAGAGGAAATGGTACACCCCTTCCTGAGTGGATGAACTGCCAAATGCTATGATTCACAGAAAGGTAATGTCATGTCTGCTGCCTCTGTGGCCTTTGTGTGCCAGGAGCTTTGGCAAGCCCAGTGAAGCACCCTAAACCGGCATGTAATCCGAAGTATGTTTACCACTGCTGCCCATTTGTGCCAGCTCACTGTATGTGTGCAGAGACTTAGTGCTTATCATAATCTGTAGATTGGTATGGCACATCTCTGTTCTTCATCTTTAAGCAAACAGAAGGAATGCCAGTTTTTGTTGCTGCATTCAGCTTGATAATCAGCAAAGGAGTTGGTTCTCACTTTGAAATTGCAGTGGGCCCTCTCTGCTGTTCCTTTCTCCATGATCACCGCATGAATTGAAAGGGTCTCACCCTCACTCACTTACTGCAGGTTCAGTGATGTAATCTTCACATGACACACTTCCAGTCCAGAACAATGGACTCTCTGTGGAGACGTTAGCCTTAAAAACACTGCCTACCCCCCGGTTGCCGAGTCCCCCCGTCCCCCGGCCCCTCCAACTCCCAGTTTTCTTTGAAAAGACTACTGTGTCAACTACTATGTATTGATGTAATACATAGGCAGAAATGAGTGGAGATGTGAAAATGATGAGGAAGAAGTTTACTTTGCTCTGAGACGTGCTCCGGCATTGTGAAGCTCTCTCGGTGTGGGCCCACGGCACTCTCAGGAGGGCCCGAGGAGTTCATTGGTTCTGGAGAATGTGCTCTGGCTATGCTGTGACTGTGTGTGTGTGTGTTTTGTATTTGCTCCGAGGGGTGATGAAGCCTCGGTTTGCTGAGCTCCTGTGTCCCTGTCTCTCAGGGGCTCCGGTCTAATCTCTGGATGGACGTTTGGAGGGAGGATTGCGTGTTAAATCCCAAACGTGCTGACAACATGCTTTTTGAACCTTCACCCTGTTGACAAAAATAACCCTGGACAGCACAGAAGGTTGCAGACCGGCACACCTCGGGCAAACTTTGTGAGCCCCCGATTTAATAATGAAGAGAACATTCTCAATACACCATGGCTTAACCCTGAGCTGCATCCTAACTCACAAAAGTCCCAGTAAACTTTTACTCAGCTGTCCCTTTGAATACTTTCTATTAGCCCACATGGTTTAAAACGTAATTTAGCAATAAATAACACATCAACCAAGCATATTTATTTTTTGGCACAATGGTTGATGTGATATGTTAGAAAACATGGCTTTCATCAGCCTGCCACTTAGGCATTAAAATACATGAATTTTGAAAAGGTCCAAAGTCCTCCTCCAGTCTTAAACAGGCTACACAAAGCCCATACTGTAATTTGAAATAAAACAATGATATCCAAAGTTTCTGATAATTAAGGGTGTGTGTACACCACTCAGTACAAATCCAAATAGTGCCTTGCTTAAGGCTTTGCACCTCCCTCTGTATTCACTTGATGTTAATCTCTGTGGTTTCTATGCTGATGTATTGATTTTTATGGTTGTTACTTACTAACGCCATTTCCCTCAATACCCTCTAAAAGTTTAATTATCATGTTTGCCTGTTCTTCAGCATTGATCCTTCATTCCATATATTTTTTTTTCTTCCTGAAGTAGCAATTTTGGAGAGTACTGTTTCATGAACAAAGCACTGAAACCCCCCTCCCCCCAGATATCTATGAAAACAGTGAATTTCTATTTCTTTTTAAAAAATTCACTATTTGTGGTTAAACAAATGTTCCAATTTTGTCAGTATGCTTGAAATGTATCAATGATTGGACACAAAGAAAAATATCACAAACAAGGTCACTGTACAATGTTGATCGAACTTTATCCCTGTTGAGGCCTTCGTGTGATGACTGTGTTATTCAGCAGAAACAAAACTTTCAGAACAACTGAAATGAATTTAACTTTTTGAGCACCCAAAACAGAACTGAGACAGATTCTCTGGGACATCTTTGACTTGGATTCCTGAAGGCAATATATGTCCCATCTGGAACATAGTGTCATCTCATCATACCATAGAATCTTTGTTCAAATCACAGCATTATACTGAACAACAGTAATCCCACGTACTGCCGTTAATGTGTTTGGTAATTAATTATTTGATGATTGAACATCATCACATTTGAAGTAATGATACAAGTTGCTGACCTACTTTACAGGAGTATACAAATGCACAGTTTGTTAATCAGGGCAATGGTTAAAAATAACATTTGTAAAATATTTGGTCTGTTTTCCAGAGATTACCATGGTTGAAATATTTCACATATCCTTTTGTGAAGTTAGTCTGAAAATTTTAAAAATTTTAAAAGGGCAGTCTGTCAAAAAGTGATCATTTTAAATGATACTCTCCCAGGTGAAACAGTTGTTATGCATCTTCTCAACAGAAACATGAATCCGGAACCAAAGCAAGTCTTCAAGGTAGCCAAGTCACTGGAGAGATACCCTCTGAGGTGCCTTGTGCTAGGGAACTGGTAACTGAACACATTTTTAGAAATTGCTGCCTAACAGCATCATAGTGGGTCTTCGATGCTTAAAAGACCTACCTTGCTCAGTAGTGCAGTTGATTATGGGCTGAAACATGTGTAGCTTGCCCATGAGGGGATTTCTGTTTTTGTCAGTGGTCTTGTCTGAAGCCTTTAGTCGCTGTAATGAGCACGGCTGTGTGCTTAAGCACAGGTGCATTCTCACTGAGAAACTCACCATCCCCACAGGACACTGAGGATAGAGTGTCGCTTTGAAAGCAGCTCTCCTGTGATGTAGGTACTCCTATCAACATACTGTAGCATTTCACCTTGTGTCAATGTCGTAGACATTCACAAATGGATCTCATTATTAGGTCCACAAAACATTAATGCATTGTGACTTGATAAAGAATAGAGCAGGTCTTACTCTTATTACAAAGGAAATTACGAAAAGACAAAAAAACTCACACTAAGTATCTTAAGGACATCTCTCTGTAAATTTCTACATTGCGTATGCTACAGAGATGGAATATTTTAGCACAATGTGATGATTTAAATATGATTACCCTTTTTTATAGTCTGGGGTTTTGTTACATTTTTTGTGTATGGCCAACAGCAGATTTATTCTGTTAATGTTACTTCGATATATTGTGCGCTGTAGCCAAAATATTCCATCTTTGTTGGAGAAAGCTTAGCCATAAGTGAGGTGTTTGTGAAAATCTGAATCAATTTATAATCTAAGATACATTTTTAATGGTAAATGACCACTCTATCAATGGATTTGGATTAATTTGTTACTAAAATATGATGACCATGATCAAATGTTGTTTTATCAGGTTCCTTGCTATTTGAAATAAACAGTAAATATCGCAGGAGGTCTGTCAGGTGTGTGTGTCCAACAGGCCTGGATTTTAATGCTGTTGTTTAATTGTGCAGCAGTTATTACTTAGCTTTTATGGATTTTTTGTAACAGCAGCATCCACAGCTAGACTGTGAGAATCTTTGAATTCCTTTTAGCTTAGGAGTTTCATTCAAAAACAAAACTGCCCATTCACTCCTGCACACCTCTGCCAAAGCTGTATGCATTTTTATGGGGTAATTCTTTCATACCTTGTGTGTGTGTGTGTGTGTGTGTGTGTGTGTGTGTGTGTGTGTGTGTGTGTGTGTGTGTGTGTGTGTGCGTGTGTGTGTATGTTTGGGAGAACTGGTGTTGTACCTAAAAAAGTATAAAGCAGTTACCTCAGACAGGGTTCCTGGAGATTGGAGCACAGATTCACATTTTATGAGAAAGCAAACTGCTCTAGAGCATGACATATAAGACATGGAGTTACATTCCCACTGCAGAAGCTCAGAGTCTCCCGGCAGTCACAGCATATAATTATTGTCAGGCCTATTCAGCTTCTAAGAAGACATGTCATTTAAAGATGGGGAAAAATAAGTGCAGCACGCCGAAAAATGATGTACTTCAGACATCAGCTAATAAAACATGTTATGCCCATAATGTACACAAGAATCTGCTGCCTTTTGAATTGATGGGCAGTTGAGGTGTTTGTGTCTCTACCTAATGGCAGTAGCTACTGTTAGTTTTCAAAAGCGCTGTCTTGTCATGCAGAGACTGCTGACATTAGCTATGCTATTATGTTATCCGAGCAGCAAGTATGCTTATTCAGGCAGGCTTTCAGAGACTCAGGTTTCGGTCCTGGGCAGATATTTTGTGTGTGTGTGTGTGTGTGTTTGTGATTTGAGGAGTCCTGGAGTGAGAAGCAGGAGAACCAGAGAATTTACCTGTAAAGCTATAATGGTCTTGGACCTCTTTTGATTCATAACTAACGAAGTAGATAGTTTATGCAAATATTCCCGTCAGCACCCGATCCATTTTTACGTCACTGGGTTGTGGCATTGCAATACCTTTGTGCACATTAAATCATTTTAATTATAATTAAGACACTGAGCTGCATTCAATCATTTAATTACCACAAATAGATGGCAAATCAGTTTTGCGTAAAACCAGTAGTTTTATTTTGATATCACTATAATTATTTTATGTGAGGTGAACAAAGGTAACACCATTTAATATAGCATCAGCTGCTGATGCCATATTTAAGATATCATGGTTGATAATCATGCAGAACAATCAAAACAGGTTTGGAGTAGTAAAGCTCAGTTTGCTGCTTCCCCTGTTTTACAAGTGTGTACATACCTGTCTAGGAAAATGCTGGCATGCTAGTGTGCACCTCTACACGACTACACCTTGGTAACAGAATGCTGGACTGTATGTCATCAAGCCTTATGGGAGAACAGCTTTTTGGTGGCAAAGCAGTACTGTGTTTATTGTAAACCCGAGGACAGTCAATCAACTCTGTTTTTCTCCATTGTTTTAAAACCCTTTGGTGGCAGTTATTGTGATGCCAAGATGTTTTTTTTTGTTGTTTTTTTTGTGGAAGAACACCAATTCAGGAATAGTTTACAAAAGGCAGACGAAATGGTGTAATTGTATGTAACATCAGTTTCAATGGTTGATGTAAGAATAACACAGATTGCAATTTGGACTTGAAATATATCTTACTGGTGGTCAGTTTCCATGGTGACTGCCCCCCAGTGGAATAAGGTCACTTCTTCTGAATTCTCAATGTCATTCTTACAATGTGCTTCACAAACCACCACTGGCAATATACAGTGACAGCTGAGACTTGGATTATCATAAATGGGGAAGGCGTTTTCGGAGAACACAATGATACAAGAGCATGATGATGTACACATATTATAATTGTTTGAGCCCTCTAATCATCATATACAGTATGTAAGCACAGTGCCCTCTATAAAGGCAAGATGCAGCTTGGCAACCATTTAAGAATAAGAAATACTTTATTAATCCCGAAGGAAAGGTATAAGTTTTTCTTTGTAGAATTCAACAGTGCAGCACATAATTGAGATGCCCCAATAATGGCATGCTTTATAAAATATTCCATTCTATGCATTATCATACTTGTGTTCCCAAACATCACATAAATGGCCATCACTTCAGACCTCACTTAGCGGAGCCAAACTATGTGCTGAAGCACAGTTGATGCATTATAAATGAATACCCTGTGTATTTCATTAAATAATTGCAATGAATCTTACATATTGTTGGTGTTATTTTTACTATTAATATTCTGTAGCATGCTGTGCAGTCTCACAGTGAGTTGTGGGGGAGTTCATACAAGTTACATTTTTGGAGTTACAATGAAGATTGCAGACCCTCACCCCTTTGGTTGAACCTAGCCCTCTAGTAGTAAAACATTTTAACTTCACCCCTCTGATGCGGACAGACAAGTTACATGGGGCCAAATGCAAAAGCCTTTGGGTAAGAACAAACTTAAAATTCATGGGCAAAGTGTGCCTGTATCTATACAAAACTAATTCTTCCACAAAACAGGTATGCTGTTTAAGTACAAAGAGTTAATTACTCTTCACAAAGAGCTCTGTAAAAAAAAACCCAACTCTGGATGACCAAGACCTTCCGAGGTTTCAGAAAAGAGAAGACATACCAGCCACTTAACACTCATGGCACAACACAATAAATTAAGTTTTTGGTGGAATGCCCTCACACGGTCATAGCACATGTGTTCTTTCTAAATGTTCTGTCTCACTTCAGCACTGAGGGCAGTCTGTGAAACAGCATTGTTGTCTTTACCAAAAACAGTCCTTTGCTTTTTTGAAACATGTTGTTGAATATGTTGTTTCAGACGGACTGATTACAGATATATAGTTCTATTTTCATTTTCATTGCATGCAATTTCATGTACCAGGCGTACAGTAACCACATAAATGTCATGTTTCATGTTTCAGTTAAACATAGCCAGTGTGTAGACCTACTGGAAAGCCTTAAAAGCAGTATTGTTTTGGCAGAGGAATGAAGCAGACCAGATTAGTGGATTGTTTATCAGACTGACTGCTGAAATGATACTCTGTGTGTACTCCTTCGGGTTGATGCAATGTAAATTAATATTTTAGACGTGTGATTATTATTAACTGTAGTAGCCTTTAACTGACTGATGAAGATACTTGCAAGATATAAAAGATCTCCCTATCCATACAGAACCAGTCAAAGGTTTGGACACACCTACTCATAGAAGGGTTTTTCTTTTTTTTCTGTTTTCCACATTTTAGAATAATACTAAAGACACTGAGACTGTGAAATAACACAAATGGAATTATGCACTGAGCAGAAAGTGTTAAATCAAGTCTTATATTTTAGGTTCTTCAAAGTAGCCAAAAAATAGTTTTTATAATTTAAAAAATTTGGAAAATTGGAAAGAAATTCATACATAGGCATCAACTTCAGTATTTATATTTGTCTAAAAAAAATTCAAGCATTTAAGCATAAGTCTTTAGATCAAAATGTCTTTGAATGCACATTTCCCATTATCATAATCAGTTGTGTCCAAACTTTTGACTGGTACTGTATGATGCCCAATAATATCACCAAACCAGTATGTCAGTTTCTCACCAACCTAAACTTGTTAACCTAAGAGGTCCCTTATCCTTGGTACACAGAATAACGGATCCATTGGAGCTGGAACACTGCACTGAAGCAAACATAAGATACAATACTCCGGCAGTCCCTGGCTCGCATGGGACCAGACCCTGAATTTCCAGTGAAGCTGAGATCATCACAAAGCCAGTGTTAATTAGAAATGTCAAATGTCATCCAGCCTATTTGGTACCTCTTTCAATATCACTCTGTTGAGCCATTTTTCATTTTCGCTGAAATATGTTACAGCTCTTGAGTGTTTTACCTGCTGTGTGACCACATTAAGAACACTGCTCTGAGTGACAGGCTTCCAGTAGAAATGCTCCGGCTATAAGGCTTTCCCTTATTCATTCTCACGAGCTAATGATTTTTAGACACTGCTTATGGACAATGGGCTATTATACCGTGGATATTGCTTCAGCTTGAACAACTGGGAAATTATTACAGTAAAATAAATCTGTGGAAGTAATGTTTCATAAAGTGGAGCAAGACACACAGTGAACAGTTTCATGATGAACATTTCATTAAGCATTCATATATATAGTTTTAAATGAATGCTGCTTTCATCCTAATATTAGACTGATAATCACAGCTATTCATGATTACACATTTGAAAATGCATTAAAGGTGCATAGGTATCAGCTGTAATTGCTCTGATCGATACACTTTTTTCAAGATGCCCTGCATTTTACTCATGATGTCTCTCACATTGAATTGTCCATTCCATACTGTTCTGTTAAGAACAACATTTTCTGAAACATCAGCTGTCCAATTGGTTTGTGTGGGGCCAACTGAGTGACACTTGGTGCATATATTATATGCACTCCCATCTGTCAGATTTATTAAATACTGATTTTTAGGTGAAACAATGAAGCCACCCTGACCCAATCAAACTTCAGCAATTGTCTGCAATATACAAATGAGTACATCTCATTAATTGTTGGGTCAATCAGTGTCATATTGGGTTGCAGACATTTAGGGCCATAGGCTGTCTGCCAAATTTGAATTTATTCACTCAGAATGGCTCCCATTAAATTACTGCTCACAGCTATAAGGTATTTTACATATTGCCAATTTTACTTTTTTTCTACTTTGGTCAATTTTTTGCACATCTCCATAGCATTGCTCATTGTGGTATTTCTCTTTATGACCACCATTTCTTATTTCAAAACAGCAATACAAAACATCAGTATAGACATTGTAATGCATGAACAGAGTCTTTCAAGAGGGATAATTTTTTTGTGCAGGGAAATTACAGTATTTTTGTTTATGAAATATATTTCATGAATGATTACACTGATTTGCCATCTTTGATGTGGTACAAGTGAGAAATCAGAGAGGAGTGTCACTTCATCTCTTCTTTCATCTCATCTCTATCCAAATATTTTACATGTGCAGCAAATCGCTGGAGAATGTGTTTTCCTTTAGCCACCACCCGAGAAACGTAAGAAAAGTACGAAAAAAATATACTCCATAACACAAGGTAAAAATACAATGAAAACAAAAGTGAGTGGAAAATGCGGCGAGTAAACCTGGGGGCGTGAAGTGGGCCGGATTCATTTGGCGGGATGTGAGTATCCCGCCGCTCATTTGATTAAGGGCCTTGACAGACAATACATGATGAATTGCGCCGAAAGAGAATTAAAGTCTGTCATGAAAACGGGGGCCTCCATACCGAGATTAAACCCTCTGCGGGTCGCGTCCTCCTGGGAGGGCCTCAGTGCTGCATGGCAGCCCACTCGCCCGCCCGTCAAGTGCCTGGCTGTCAGCCTCCGTAAGACTGAGGGTGGGGAGGGCACCGTGTCAGATTCCTCCGGGATTTCAACCCCGTCAGTGATGGGAGAGCAAAAAGTTCAATAAATTTTGTATCCCCACCTCTGCTACTTCACTTAAGTGCTTCGCATAAAAGGTGGGAAACGCTCAGGAGCGGGGGATGATTTGTCCCCCATTTTGAAAAGGAGAAAAGAATCGGGCCTCACTTCAAAGGGGCTCTTAAAAATGTAATTCGGCTTCAGATGTACTAAAGTTTTTTTTTTCTTTTTTTTCTGGCAAAAACATTGCTGTTGTATCTCCATAAACCACAGAAGGAGTTGTAAAGCAGATTATATCTGGCCCCAGGGATCGGTTTAGAGCATTTATGTAATTGAAATAACAGGAAAAGGAGAGAGGCTTTTAAAACAAAATGTTTCCATTAAATTTAGAGAGACATCATTGAATCGCACATGATCCCTCACTCTCCGGCAATGAGAAAGTCATTTTTTTCTGTTTATAATGGATTTTGCCCAGCCAAAAGATGCAGGTCAAAAACATAAATAAACAGAAGTCTTTCCTGTGTGTTTTGTATCGCCTTTGAGTCACCTTTGAAATATTGTCTGCCTTCAACAGCAGGCACTGCTGTGCCAGCTACCCAGGGATATGTGCAGAGCTCCAAAATGTGTTTGGCTTACCAAATATCTGCTAACTCATTGTATTTAAATGAATGGAAGAGCAAGGCCTTAGAGAGATCAATTCAAATAAAGCATTATTAGTATTGGAAATATATACATTACACTAGCATTCTTATGCGGTATTCTTGCTGAGAGGGCCTTTTTCTAATATTGTTTTACTGTCTAGCCAGCAAAAACAGCTGCATTGAGTAAGAATATTTGATTTAAAAATTCAAAAGGAGTGTTATGCATGTACATTCAGGTAACCTCTGAGCACTACCTTCAATCACTGTGTCAAATAACCAGGCTCTAACCTGGTTATGCTGCACGCTGGATAAACACTACTGTGCTGAGTAAATGACAAATTATTGCATTAATTTCTATTTTTTCCTTTCAGCTAATGAGTCAAACGAAGCTGCGATGACAGAGAAATAAAAAAGTGGGAAACATTTCTGTCAAAACCAGTTCTCAGGGGTAAATCATATAAAAGCAGCCTTGCTTCTGAAATATTTTAGATTTATGGGGTTAAAATCTAATTTGTATCTATTTCCCTGGCTGATCATTTAAATATATGCTATTTTAAAAAGCCTTTTTAACATCAGGGATACAATTTGGCTTTCTTCCTTTTCTTCTTCTTGATGATTAAAAACATTCCTAGAAACCCACACATACATTTTATTGGCTAGTCCATTTCTATGTAGCTAAGCTAACGCGTACAAATGGTTTCTTTGAAGAGAGCTGGAGAAGAGCTACTCTGAGTTATTTTCACGACTATCAGCTGATTCCAGCAGTAAACAGGTCCAGACGTTACCGTTGGTGTCGAATCTCACTCTCCCAGCTGAGCTGTGTGTGCTCTCCGCACACACGCTGAGGCGCAGTGTTAAAAAGCCTGCAAGGTGCCGATGGGGAGTTTATTCAAGCCTCTTGTGTGCGTCAGGCCAGGACACCTCGACCATGGATTTATGTAATGTATAAGTATCAACAAAATTTTGGATATGGACATGTTAATCTACCTCTGCCTTCTCCCCAAAAGACACTGTCAGGGAAATTTAAACCTGTTACGAGTGCCTTTACAGTGTGCTTTCGTGGAGGATATGGACAGGTTCTGCGCGGTAAAGACTGGGAGAAAAGTGGACGCTGATTCTTTGTCAATTAATTCTGTCTGCAGGGGCTTGGATACTTCCAGAAAAAATATTGTGTTTCATTTCATTGTACTTATTTTTAAAAAGAAGGCATTAAGGGTTTGCATGAACTATATTTTCATCAATTCCATTTTGCTGTTTCTCTTTATGAGGTTCATCCTTGCTCCATAAATTCAGGCTACATAAAACAACAGACAGTATTAAAGGTATAGCGTGATGCTTTCCTCTTTCTACACATACAGGAATGTTTGGGGTTGCAGGGCTTCTTCTCTGCTGAAAAAAAGCTGTGAGATCAGTGTCTTGGTTGTCATTACTGTGTGTTCAGATGCACTGCTGCCCTGCTGGAAACCAGGCTCACTGGCCCTGTTATGCCTCTGCATTAATAGCTGATCTGAGGAAGAAGCAGCTATGAAACTTTGGCCCCACAACCTTTTTGGTGCCAGCCTGATTACAAGCAGACCAGGGGTGGGTTAACAAACTGCAATGTATCAGTCAGTGCCTTAATCAGCTATTGCCAATCAGAAAGCACATTTGCCCTGAACTAAAGAATGTGTGTGTAGCTTGTTCTTCTTAGCCAGCTAGCTAGCTAAAGACATCATTTGCGAGAACAAAAATTTGACAGCTATGAACTTTTTTCCTTTCGAAGGGTCTACTGGTGGTTCTGTTTAACTCTGTTATTTTGTACTCAAGAGTACTCCAAGACTCATTACAGCCTAGTTATTGCAATGGAAAACCAAGCAAGCCTTACCAGACAGCCCTAGCTAGCAAAGTTCCAGCAAGACACAGCTCTGCGTGCTCATGTGAGAGGAAAGGAGGTTATGTGCTGACTAGAAGCTCTCTGTCATAACCTCTGATAGTCATTAGTGGCAAATGACAGTCAATCACTGTGGCCTGGCGTTTCACACTCTGCGAGCTAGCCCTGAGCCTCGTATATTCCTTTAATAGCCAGGGATGACGAACTATCACAGCGGGCGGCCCGCTTTACTTCCAAGCTCCTTTATGCCTAATAGCACAAGACCCCCGTATAAAAGAATTCCAACTATGACAGGCTTTCCATGGGAATCTGTTGAGCAGCCAATTACTGCGGCTCTGTACGTGGCAGGGCAGCGGCTGTGACTGAGGATTTAGACCGGGTGCATTTCTTCCTGTGGTTTCACAGCCTTAACTCAAAGTTCCTGTTCACTTCACATCCTTTACCACAAGAACGAGTCTTTGCCTCATAATCCTTTGCATCGTGTCTAACCCCCCTTCCCCAGCCCTTTGTTTCACGTGAAACCATCTGGAGCTGCTCTTACTCATTGGGCGGCTCTGTTTCCTTTAGATAAATCTTTATCCAAATGTTTGGAAGGACCAGCACCTCCAAACAGTCTCATTAATCAACAGAAGGAAGCCATTGCTGTGATGAAACTCCTTATTGCCAAATACCAATAGTCTATACGTATAACTTTAACCTGTAATCATGCTATTTGCAGAATTAACATTTGCTGTCTTTTCTAATGCAGGTCTTTTCAAAGACAACCTTTCCTTCAAAGAAAAAAATTAAAACAAAATGCATTCCCTTTGAATGTGTATATGAGTGGAATATGTAATATAATATATCTCACTGGAGCAATATTTATGCTGCAAAGAAGGCTGACAAACATTATTGTTTTGGCATTCAACCTGAACCTAAAATACCCTTGATGCCGTTAGTGCATTACTGTCTTCTCCCTTAGCGTATAACAGATAGTCAATTATAGTGAATGTAAGGAAAGTTAATGATGAGCTGAGGTGAGCTGCTCAGCCTGTGTCATATGTCTTTGTTCGTTGTCCTTGTACAGCTTTTCCCATATGTAGGATTTGTACACAGAGGCGATATAGATAATGCATTTGTCACAGGGTAAGTCATTTTCCAGTATGGTCTGAAATCTAATCAGTTACAGATGCAAAGCCTCATCCTCTCCTCCAGACAATTTGGAAATGCAACAGGCATTTCATCATTGTCTGTAAACCCATTCCTGCCCAGATTTGGAACCTTTCTCAACATCCTTGGATCAGTCAAACTCTCCTCGGCCAAAAACATCACTGCTGGAATGTCCCTGCAGACTGGCCATTTCACAACTGTGATCATGGGGTGATGTGAAGTGGTATCTTCTGGCATGACTAAACAAACATTTGGACAACTGCTGCATGTTATATTTCAAGTTCCCTGTGGTGAATGCTATGGCTCATTGTATCCCAAATGTCTGATACAAGTTCCAGAAACGAAAGTTTTATATCACGTCAGTTGCACAATATGAAGGACTTGCACACTGTTAAAGGGTAACTTCATTTAGATCCCATTATAAGTTGGTGAATGTTTTTATTTAGTTCAAGTGTGATCTATCAAGGAGTTGATCTTTCATCTTAAAAGGCAGTTGAGAATGATTAAGTGATATGTCAAATAACTTGTTTTGCAGTTATGAGGACCATTTTTATCGTTAAATACCCTTAAAGCATCCTGCATTGTGCCCTACTTTTCAATCAAGGTCTAAATCGAGAGGTAATCTGACATTTCTGAAAAAGCTATCTCATTTTAAGACGGTCTTCTAGGTACCTGTACCATCAATATAGGTAATGCAGGTGCCCACTTCAATTCCAGAACAACTAAGACAGCAATTCTATGTCTTATTCTTCAGAAAAATCTCAGGTCACTTTCAGGTCAGGACTTGCTGTGATGTGACAACTGGGATGGCCTCTCCTGGATTAATACCTTTATTGCAGAAATCCTACCTCTGCAGCAAGGCTCCAAGATCCTCATCCCCCACTCCCAGGAGGCGTCCAAGAGTGAAATTGACAAATAGAGGTCTGTCTTCATCATCTGAAGAAAGATGAAGTGTGTTTAGTGTGCTGTCTGAGTAGATAAATAGGCTCTTTCTGAAACTCACCTGTAAACAGAAACTTGGAGGATGCCTGAGCGTTTTGTGCGTAATATTCCCAATCTGTGACGCCCAAATTTTCCACTGCTCAGAGGTAAAAGTCTGTAAAATACTGTGGTTTATATTATTCCCTGAATCAGGGATGATACTGGAACATAGTACCTCTTCTCTGTCTTTTGAATGGTAAATGGTATTTTTCCCTTGCAGCATTTTGTTAAAAATAATTTGCTTGTTTTTGTATAAATATTTTTATTTGTAATATAACAATGATTTTTCAAGCAATTGTGAAGATTTTCCAACTAATTTGATTCTATATTCTTCTATTGCTAATAGGATAGTAGTTATCTGCATGTGTTCTTCATGGGGTTAAGCATTGATTCGCCATACCAATGGCCAGTAAATGATTTTCCTTCAAGGTGAACTCCTGTCAGAACAATCACTTGTGTGTTTTCCACACGTAACTCGCACAAACATCTCTCTGCACGGCCAGTAAAGTTATCTATCCAATATCAATTTGGCACTGTTTGTGTCTCCAACAACGGAAAGCTCAAATTTGACCTAAGAAGGAACAACTGGAGGGGCATGACATTTTTCATTGGACCATATTCTGCTTCCTGATTGGTTCTGTTCTCTGTTGGAGCACATCTTTCTTGTCTTTGTAGTCTATTAAAAAACAGATTAATAACCATAAGTTTCCCCGATTTATCTCTCTTATGAAGACCTGCAGGATGGGGTATTGACTGGTGTTGAAATTTATGGCTGGATTTTGCTGTTGTGTCACTATTTACCCATAAACCACCTCTCTGGTCAATGCTACATGGCAAGCCAGAAAGCCTTTTTTCGTTTTAGAGCAGATGGCTTTATGGTATCCTTCATAACTCATTGGGTAGAAATAAAAGTCTAAAATATGACAAACAGTGGACTCTTCTTTTTATTTAAAAACAGCATGTTCATTCATTTAGTCAATTTACACTTTTTACACTACTGATATTAATATTATAATCTGAGTTTGAGTTTACACAGATCACATGATCTTCCAGCACGGAAGTGTTCATCTCAGAGGAAATTAATAGCACAGTAATTTATTTATAAGTGCTGGTTAGAGAATTGCCCCTTTCTGATGTATTTTGTATCATTTGTGTGACAATCCTGACAATCAAATGGATGTACAATATATACATTGGAACAAAATTATATTGATATTACATACTGCTCAGCTGCATTTCACATGGTAAAGAGCAAGCTGGGCAGTAATGCCAAAATGTATTTTCTCGGGTAGAATATTCTCTTCTCTCAGTGTTTCAGCACAGATTGAGATGCAATTTTGTATATCTGGCAAATGCCTGAGGCAGAATATATCAGACAAATTTCAGGAAAATCAGTTTACATCTTTTCAGTTGCATAAACTTTAAAACATAATTAATTATATCAGTTCATATATTATTTAGATCTTTATAGTGTCCATTCACATCTCCTGTTTTCCTATACAACACTAAAATGCAGACATATTCTACCTCAGTAAGTGTCTCCAAAAATAAATTAATTAACTATGACTAAATAAATTAACTTTGACTTAAAACAAATTAACTATGACTAGCCTAGTGATGATGAAATACAAGCATGGGCTAGCTAGAAAGATCATGCTGATCTTTAAGCTTGCAAATTCACTTAACTAAACATTGACCAAATTTGAAATGTAGCTAAAAATTACCTAGCTTACTGGGTAGCCATCTAACATTATATAAATATATAGCTCTATTTTAGAAATTAAAGCTAGACAACAACATCTGGCTAAGACACTAACATTCTATCAAATGTATGCTATTATAACGAACACTCTTGTATGGCACCGCATTCCCTGGCTTAGAAAGACTGACTTGTTTTAATATCTAGCCATGCTGTCATCCACCACACAACCGACCCACTACCGGGTAATCTATTTGTGAGAACAACTAGGAGACAGTGTATAAATACCACATCAATGGGTTGCTGGACTGCATGTACATACTTAAAATGAATGCTGTGCCTAAACACTTTGGCAGGTACCCTTCTGTCACAACTCTGCCTATGGCCTGTGCCACATCAGCCCATTGTGATCCACTTCCTGGGGAAGAATCTAAGCAGATTTGTTCCAATATGTTTGCTTTAGTGTCTTCAACCAGAACATCCATGGAAAATGTGGTATGTGTATTGTGTTAAACATATATCATATTATCATCTAAAAAATGTGAAATGATATAATATTTAATGTAAAAAATATTTTGTACCATACATATAGGATCTTCATACATAATAATATTTGCTTACAGAATGGATGCATAGTGGATATTTCACATTTTAAATACATTTAGATTAGTATATGAAAAATACATTCTGGTCTAAAATAAAACAATTTTCAGTAAAAGTAAAAGGTTCATCTTCCATACAACTAACTATAATTAACTAATTATTATTATAATTGAATTGTAGTAACTATAATTTCAGCAACAGCAAACAATCAGCTATTTAAATTGTATGTTATGTCATTATCTTCTAAGCATGAGGCACACATAAATCCTTATGAATGTTGTACCAATTATATTTGTAAAGCAGAGGAGGGCAACATGTTATGAAACCTCCATTTTGTCACTACCCAACTGCAGAAAGACTGCTTGTGTTTTTCATTATGTTATTCAGCTCATTTCTTATACAAAAAGAGGGCTTGTCAGGTTGATCTATGATATTTTGAATGGGGACACAGCATAATGTTGTTGTTTTTAATGCCCAGTTTTGACAGGAGCAGATGGTAGTAGAAGGACAGTTTTTGCTCTGCTTTTAAAATTTAAATCTAGAAAAAAGGATTGCTGTGGACCTGATTGTTACACATATGACAGACTTTTACCAAGTATCAAAAACCACTAAATGGTGAAACGTTTGGCTTAGATATTTGTTTTTGTTTTGGAATATGATATCATGTGGTTTGACACCATAAAATGAGTTCTTTAGATAAAGTATTTATGTCTGAGTCTTTGGGCCATCATCACATCAAAATAAAACATTTTACTGAAAAACACTTTGCTGTTTGTCTTCAGAGAAATGGTCCTAGTATTGCAGATTTGGAAGCTGTGAATTCCCCATGGTGTAATACTCCTGTCGTGTAAGAAGCCATAAGGGAATGCTGGCTGCCAGTGAACAACTTTTATAACCTTTTGTCCCAGAATTTGAATCACCTCAGAAGAAACACATTATGCAGATGAAGTAGGGTATGATCAACAATGACCCTAAAATAGGAGGGGTCTTCTCTGATATATGTAAGTTACAAAACGGTAACTACTCCATCCAAAAGGTTGGTATGTAGCCATGTCCCACAGGACACAAGGGAAACATGACTGTGTACACCGTTGGGAACTTATAAGTGTGTTTTACATCACACAGAGAAACAAGCTGCCAGTGGTCTATAAATAGGTCCATTATTGCACCCAAGACTAAGCCTTGCGGGAAGGTTGTTTGCTGTTTGCCTGAGGTGTTTTGAGTTGTTGTGTGAACCTGTAGACTCCATCTACCGCATATCTGTGTTTTACTACTCGTGAAAATTGTCCATATTGGACATGGCATAGTGATAAAGGCTTTTAAAACCCTTGGCTTCTGCAGATGAGAGAGCCATCAAGTTTGCATGCAGTGAAATTCTATTAATCAGCAGTATGTTTTTTTTTCTGCATACAATTAAAACTTTTTTTTTCTCCACTTATTTTGCTTGAACTTTCTGGTGTGTTCGTAAGAGAGGGGATGGTCTTGCTGCAGTGCCATATTAAATAAACCATTTGTTGGCTGAACACAATGATCTCCCCTAGTCATCACTGCCATTTTGATGGCACTCTGCAGGGTCTCTGGGTCACCTTTTTATCATTTTGCTACTGTGACAATTGAATGATAAGTATCTCTTGTCTTTATGAAGGATCTATTGAAATAATCGCAGCACATATTTCTGTACACTTTGCATACTACAGATCCCATACTGCTTTTTACAGCTGGGAGAGAGATTATGTAATTGTGGTGATATGTAATGTAATGTTGTGTAATGTAATCTCTGCTCAGTTGCTGGACATCAAACAGCACTGTGGTAAAGAAGTTCTTCTGTGGGTTTCAAGAAGAAAGACAACTGTGGCTTGTAAATCGGTACCAAGAGCCAGGTGTCCCTTCACTGTGACAAAGTTCAAAAGGATAAACAAAGGGCAGGAGACACAAGTTGTGACAGATGATCCATGCCGCTGTCGCCCCTTGGGCTGTGTAAAAAGTAGGACAAGGCATGTTCAGCAAGGATCCTCTGCCTTTCTCCTACCAAAGTCACTGAAAGCGGTGGGTGGACTCATTGCCTCTAATCAACTAAAAACAAGTTCCCTTCAACAGCATCTTATAGCACCCCAGCAGCCAACTGTGAGAGAAAATAATCAAGTCAGAAATAAACCAGTGTTAACATGAGAGAAATATTTCCAAAAAAAGCCACGAATGAATAAAATAATATGATAATTTTACATTTGACAATGATGCTGTAATTTTGTTTTATTTTAAGAGGTGTTTATGTCAAGACCTTTTTTGTCTTGTCACTTATGGACAAAAATAAATATTCAGCTGATGAAATGAGGATGGCTTGCATGTGCTGTTCCTTTAAACGCGACAAGGAAAAGTGGGAGTGCTGCCATGTTTGTGGAAGATCCCAAAAGTAATAGAGGGAGTGCAGCTTCGTCGACAGAAGAGCCTGGGTGGCATTGCATTTCAATCGGCCCAGTCAGGGCACAGACGTGAATGCCTTTGACTCAAAGAAACAGTTGTTATTTTTCTGTGCAGGAGTTGAATCTCAGCGACAAAGAGAACATCATTGTATTCTTCTATTTCGAGCCTGGTTATTGATTGGATTAACCTGATTTTCCCCTTCATTTTTGCATTCACTGTGCCTACTGATGTGTTTGCGTAATGCTATTTTGTTTCAGCGGTTTGGCTAGCATTTCATCAAGGTCGTTGCCCTGAATGTGTAATCTAGCAATACAAGTTACAACCATATATTGTGATTTAATTATAAGACTCATTCCTTTCTTGCAGCATCGGATGCATAACTACCTGTATTCATTCTTAATGGTGTGATCAGAGTACTGAATTAAGCAATTGTCTTTAAACAGAATGTATTGTTTGCTTCTCTGCTTGAGAAAGCAAAAATGGAGGTTCTTGATCATTATAGAACGTAGACTCAGTGGGATGTTTCACCTTTGCAAATATTACATGGTAAACCACTACAAAATACAATTCAATAATACCATTACTAATCCCACTCATTCATGTAGGCAGAAGATCTGTGAAAACGGAATCATATTTTTTGTGAAGTCCATCCAACAAACATGCAGACTGGGGCAAAAATGCAAACCATATGTCATGTTTTATGCCCTGTCATTAACATTGAAAACACTCATATTGAAAGTACATGTTGTTGTTAAGAACCATTTAGGTTTCATGGTAAACATATGTAGATACGCACAAGTATCTAGAAGTATACATTTAAATGAACACTGTCTTCCTTATTTTAGGCCTGTTCAGAATATAAGCATTGTCTGATTTGTCTGTTTGGTTCAGCATGTAGAAATAATTTATATAAAAAACAGGTGAAAGTATGGGTGAAGACAAGTAAACATCATCATATTTATAAGTACAAGTACATTTGTGAATGAGCTTGTAATGTCTGCCTAGTATTTGTAGATACTACTTTCGTGTTAATTCAGGTTTTTATTCCTTCTAGTCCTTCCTTTTATTCCTTATGCCTTATTCCTTATTTATTTAGTAAGTTTTTATCAGCATTCTGGCAGCCTCCTTTTTCAGAGGTATAGATCAACAGTGTGTATAACTTGTGCAATGCTGTTATGTTGTCATTAATAAGTGTCTTGACTCACTTGCTAATGCCTATATATCCCTGCAGCCCCAAACCAACCCAATGAATCCATGAACTACTCTCGCCAACCTCCACCCCAAAGTGTCCACTCCTACCTCACCCTAATGTGCTGTATTTTCCATTTTCCTTTCACCACTCATGAGCTCAGACTGCATGCCAATCCAAAACATCCAATTCGTCAGATTTTTGTCATATATTGGTTATAATGATACATTTTTTTCATTATATTTGACAACTGAAACTGTCAAAATTTCCTGTGAAACATTTTTATTGCATGCCCAAAAATGGGATGTTGACTTCCAAAGTTCAAGGCCAGCACCCCTCTGGTGGCACTTCCACACCAGTGTGGCTTCTTATCAGTGGCAGCGTAGTGCAAGGGTGAAGGACCAGGCCTTCTGACCCAAAAAATACTGGTTTTAATTGCAGATGTACTAGTACTGTTATATCCTTGAGTGAAATATTTAACCAGTTTTGCCTCATCAACTACCAAAATTTACAACTCGATAATATCTTAAGTGTAAGCTATGTAAACCATAGATGAGAGCATCATTCAAATAAAAAGAAAAAAAATCAAATGAAATCAATACATAAATGAAAACAATACAGAGACTAGCAAAAAGGAAATGCCAAAAATTCCTAGGAAGGCATTTGGGTGGTCTGTCTGGCTTTTGTTCTTGTGCAAAAAGTACCATAATGTTAGACGTTCATTGGCCTAAATGCCTAAAATGGCAAGAATGATGAGGAAATGCAAAGAAAGAAAAACACTTGCCAATGTCACAAGTGCTGGTATTTAATGGCAAATGTATTAATGTCTCTTGAATAGCCTGCTATTTGGTATTCTGCATGCAGCCCACGTTTCTGTATTATTAGCTGCATTTCAGACAGAAATTAAGTGTGTGGTGATTTGGAGCATGATCCAGCATATAAAAAAATAATCTTGTTTAATATCTTTCATTGTTCTCATTTGAATTTTTTTCCACTTACTTGCAAACTTTCATTTTGCTTGAAGCGATGATAAAATTAAACCCGGCATTTTAAACGAAAAAGTAATGATGCATTAAGAAACTATACCTACCATCATACACTAAAAGATGCACTCTATTAATGTTGTACTTTGATGAATTATTTATTTCTTATGGCTTGTTTGGGAGTTGATTTTTGACTTAAAACATGTAAACCACCCTCTTCTCTTAATTTACAATCAAATTTGGCAGGCAGTCTTCATAAAATACTAAAAGGTATTTTAAAAACTTCATAAAATCACCCCACATCTTACATATAACATATTTCCTTTTTGTTCAGTTTGTTCAGATTCAAGGTTGCAATCTATTGTAATTCACTGTGTGTTTGCCTGTCTGTGTGTGTGTGTGTGTGTGTGTGTTAACGATGAAACATTCAGCTTTTCTTGAATATACTCTTCTCTGGCTTTTTTAAGCACATCCAGGAACCAAGTATTATGAGATTACTTTTTAATTCCATGCAGATTCAATGTTTTAATAGAATCAAGTGAAAGCATTCATATGAACTGAAGTAAGACACGTAACTGTGCCTTACAGCCCCATTATTACACATAATCAATGGAGGAGGTTGCTTGAGGCAACCATTTGCATGCATACCCCATTAATAAAATTGGTCTCATAATGTATGTAATGTTTCTATAGGTCTGGACACATTTCTAATTAATCCAACACATTATATGAATATGTGCAATGTGTGCTTAAAGTAGAGCAAACCATTTAAACCATATTTGAAATTATACAAAGCAATGTAAAATACATGTAAAATATCAAAATATGTAAATAACGGAAAACACAATGCATAATGTGATGATTTCTCTTGCACAATGCGCTACAACAAATATAGTTTGTATACATAGAAAAATAGAATTTCATTATGCATATATTTTTTAAATCTTATGATGTAAGAGCAGCCTTAATGGGTCAGTACTGTCTCTTTTAGCCAATCAGGACTGCTGCACAGTGTCCTGATGATGGCATCTCAATGATTACAGTGACCAGATGATAGATAGAACCTAGGCCCAGTATTTAAGCCTGAACTACAATTGATGTCAACAGTCTCTTTCTCATTTTATTCTGAGCAGGACATCCAGAGAACTGCTGAAAGGTTACATCAGTATTCATTAATAGTGGAAATGGATTAATATTTTAATGGGTCATGCACACACACACACACACGCACGCACACACATACACACACATACGTATTTCTGTTGCAGTTCAAGCCATATTGTCAAGCCAAGGTCGACATTATGTCCAGCAAGCAGCTTGATGATTTCTATCCTGTTTATGACAAGAAAATGGTGACAAAAGTGAAACAAGGCAGCAAGACTGTTAAGGTACTTAAAGGTATATAGCTCTGTATGACATCAAAACAGTTTTGATGGCTTTTAAAAAATATTTTACTGTCATTGTAAGCCTTGTCGAAAATGGGGTTTGTTCCAATTCAGATTTGTTTACTCACAGGACCTTGTAACATACAAACACATTAGAAAGAAACAGAACAAACAACTCAGCTTTACACAGTTGCCACTGTTCTCAACATCATATACGATGGCAAAGTTTTTGTGTTGCAATTTGTTAAAATACCCTTTGAAATGTAATGGCATTTATGTGCATTACAGTTGCTTAGTGTTTCCGTTTTTCTCAATGTGTTACAAGGAGACTCAACAAAACCTATGCTTGTTTCAACAAAGCTAAGAACCCCATTGTGAAACGCCATTCTGTACTGTATATCTGCGTTATGAGATAGACTACTTCAAACTCATTGGTGCCTTTGACAAAAACAAAACAAAAAACAAGCCTGCATGAAGCTTGAAAAAAATTAACACATGGCTTCACATCACACCTGAGTTACCACTGACATGTGTATTGTCGTGTTATACAACTGTCCAAATAAAAGATAGATGGGGCTGCAAAGTTCTTTAATCAGGTTGTTGAATGGGTTTAAACTAGGCGTGTTAACTTTGTGTATCCATTCACAAGTTTATTACATGCTTTTTTCTCTGATAATAGAGCAGGCAGAAGCAGGAGGATTGAGAATTCACTAGAGCTTTGGATATTGGCGCATTCTAACATGTCAACATGAAAATTGTGTGTTTTTAAGGGAGTTTAATAAGAAATTCAATCTAACGTGTTTTCTTATTTTTAATGGAATACTGCAAGACAAGAGGACAGACACTCTGTATTCATTTTAAATGCATTGTTTGCTTCATCAATTTAAATTTATTTGCTGCAGCAGAAAAGACAAGTAAATGTTAAAGATTGTTAATCCAGTATGGCTTTCAGAATGTGATATTTAGATTGCAAACAGGGACATGCTTTATGAATCCATAAATCAGAGCAAAATGAAATTTTACAGACCCCAAGGTTTCTGTACGTCATCTTCCATTTGACATAGTGGAAAAGGACCTAAAACCTACAAAATAATCCACAACTGCTGGTGTTTTATTGATGCCACATTTTTGCATCTTACTGTCCCATTCATGGCTCATTGAATCAAACCCCCAGTGACAACATCCGTTCCCAGGTGAGCTCAAAGAGACCTAGCCCTTCTGGAACTGAAGCTGGAGCAGCTCCTCTTGTTATCACCAACTGGAAGTGAGGCATGAAGAGGTCAAGTGATTTGACTGCGCTAAACAGCTGAATCAGCAAACCCTGGAAACCATTGTGCTGGTCGTCAACCTCAAGATAACACTGCCTTGATACACTGCCCGCAAAGCTGTAGTGTTTTTATAACTGTTCTGTGTGTGATCACATTCACTAAATGGCTTCCTCACAGTACTGTGGATAAAATAAAGACTTTGACTTGCAAGGCATGGGCTGCTTTGTTCACCTAGCTCTTTCCTTCATTCAGGCCTTCTAACATAGCTTCAGTTCACACACATTACTCAAACATGCAGCTGGATATTTACAGAAGCATTTTGAACAAAGTACTTTGCTCAAGGTTACAACAGCAATGTCACTACTCTGGCTCCCACTTCCACACAGTTAATTACAAATTAAACAGATCAGATTTGTTCATTTATATTCCTTTGGGATTCTTCTCTGGTTTTCGTTTAACCTTTTAGCGAGCATTGAGGTCAAACATTTAGGCTACATATGTTTCAATATACTTTTCTTGCACATGCAAGTTCCTTTCCGTTTATTGAAGGTGGGGGTGACAAAATTGATGATGATCTGAAATGTCTTCAACTTACCATTCTCCAAAATGAACAAACAAAACTGCAAGGCTGACTAAATTGAACATTCGCTATAAATATTAAATATTCGCTATTTGTTCCATGTCAGGCACTTTCTGTAGCACCTATGACGGGATGCCAGCTGGAACATAGGTCGAATGTGAGTCAATGTTAGGTTGAAATGGGTTTTCAACTCAATAATAGCTAAAAAAATCAGGGGGAGTTGTTCACAGGTTACTCCATACTCATTTCATATGACTACAGACAAGCCCACAATGCATAGAAACACCATACAGAATATTTCCCATCCCATGTCTTATACAGCATCTGAGAAAACGTGCTTTTCTTGAGTGAATAAACACCTTGAGTGTGTCCACCAGTGGACATCAACTGAGCTGAATACCTTCCTGATTTATCATTGATACAGCAATTTGGTAAACAAGCTCCCTCAACAGAAATAGCTGTGGCTTGAGTGATGGCGATTGCTTTCTCCCATCCAAAATCTTTTTCGCCCTCCAGCCTGAATTTTACACCACATGTCTGAGTCTATCAGTGGGAACTTGATCCTCCCCCTCAGCCCCAAGGGAAAGGGTGCTCTGCTCTCCCTTCTTCCTCCTGCAACAAGCTGACTGTTAATTGACAAGGCACTCCATGGCCAGAGGAGATGGGTTTTCAAGTGTGGTGATGTCAGGCCTTGGTGTCAGCTTCCCATGAGCAACTTGTTAAATTGTGGATGGAACAGAGGACTAAAAAACTAGGGGAGAGCTCACACTTTTCTTTCACTCTTCTAGTACTATGGGGAAATTATTTTGGTGACTTTAGGTACCAACGACAAGGACATTCTTCCATTTGCAGTATTACAGGGTATCTGTCAAAAACAGGGAAATTCTACTCAATATGTGGATTGAATTGGAAGTGAGGCAGGTTGAGGCAGTGTGACTTGGACGCTGGATATTGTTTCTTGGATAAATCCATAATATCATAGTAAAATGCATATGTAAAGGTGGACTAAATGACAAGTATGTTTCCATGGTGAAATAATCTCATAAAATTAAAATACTGATAAACAATAATTATTACTACTGTCACTGATAATTATTGGCGCATTGATTACCTACAATACAAACGACAAACTAAAGGCATACATAACGTTCGTGTGCATTTAAATTGTAATCGGTGTTAGATTGAACGACGTTGTTTAGCATAGTCCAGCTTTTACTGGCAGAACTTCACTTACGAAGTAGGGTATTTAAAAGGTAAGTCTATTACTGTGCATGATAAAGTCATGCCCATAACTTGTCTACATTGTCTACATATGTAATTAAATATGGTATTAATTTAATTAAGACATGTTTGATGCTACAAAATAAGGATGACTATGTTAAAAAAAAGATATTATTCAACTGGTTTCAACTGCTAGAAATGTGACCTGCAAATCGCAGTGAACAGTCTTTCGTCCAAAACTGATTCGGGACTCAATGCTGTACCTCAGCATTGCATGCTAGTACCTCATGTACTACTGAATTCTTTTAATATGGGATATGCAAATTGTTACCCGATTACGGTTAGATACCCGCAACGCACGTCTCTAAATTAGCCCCGTACTTGCCCTGCGTCGTCAGAATTAGGAATGAGAGAGGAAACATTGCAAATGACAGTGACCACTGGGGAGCCGCGAGGTCAGCTGTTTTCTGCAACAGCCACGGTATTTTGTTCCGGTCCATACCAATAAGACTATCGTCTTGTTTCGTTGACCAAAACTACAAAGAAGGAGATGCCATCTTGTCTGTCGGGATGAACCACATTGCAGTTTATTGAATGCAGACTATTTTGGTGCGTGTAACTGTTGATCAGATATAGATCATCAAATCATACGTGAAGAAATTCAGTGAATGCAGAAAGAATGATATAATTTCACATCTATTGCAGCACATAACCTGAGAACCATGTGTTGAAAGAACACGTTATTAGTTTGGTTTAAATTTTTTTTTTTTTTTTTTTTTTTTAGCAAAGTAGACCCAATCCAACAATAACACGTTTATTATGTAATGGGTCCCCTAAGAGACAAAACATTTTACCTATAACCATATGTGTCTTAAGTCGAACCAAAATACTTAAAATATTCTTTCTGGAGAATAAGAACATATCAAAAGAAGACTAAATTAAATGAACAGCAGGTTTCGTTTGTATTGTCCTAACAGTGATGGTTTTCTTAGTGTATTGGCGTTTGGCAACGCTAGGTTCGTACCGCACGACTTGAACTTGAAACCCTGCCCTGCCATTGAATCAATAAATATAAAATAAGCATATTTGCCTGTCCTAGCAAATGCATGCAGGGTAATTCAGACAAAGATCAGAGACGGCACTATTGCATACAAAAGAGAAAATAGTACCAACAGCATATAGATTTATCTTAATGTGTGCCACAAGCAAACTAATGCATTATTTGTGTGGAATATAATTTTAAATAAGTTTGTTTTACGTCTGCGCTGATTACAGTATGTGAAGTAAAGCCATGGCAGACAACGTCATATTCACCAAGGACAATGATAGATCCATTTTAAATCAATATAATTCTGAACAAAGCAAGCTGTCTAACACGGACTGATTGAAATGGTGGATATATACATAATGCATGAATATTCTGGCAATAAGTAATCTAAAGTGGGTGTAGCATGAAATCTGAATTCATTTAAGTGCCTATAGCTTCATACAAGAGAAGGCGTTATATTGCTTTGATTATCACATGCAGAGTCTTAGAATGAAAAATTGGCTTTGGTAATTTGAAGTGAGCCTTTGTCGTGGGGAATAGATATGATGTGAGGCATCAGTTATCAACGCTGTTTTTATTTAGTTAATACTGTGTGTAAATTCGTCATTTTTTTCTTTCTTTCTTAAGAGTAGGCTGCCTTCTTGTTTGCATGTTATCACTTCGTATACCTTTAACTTTTCTTTTGTAATTACAAGGTTGTCTCCATAAAAATAACCAAGACACTCACGTAAACAATGAATTTCTGAACAGGTCATCCGACAACGTCGTGGGAGTGACGTTTATGGCAGATTAGAACTCTTTAAGATTACAGATCGCATACTATTTGTACGAAACAATAAAGAAATCACAGTCGCACTGGTAAATGAACAGATCGATTATCCACTAGGATCGTAAACAAAACAACCTGAATCAGAAAACATTTTCGAAATAATTTATACATATGGACAGTAACTTTCGCCTAAAGTTTCTCGTGTTACAGGCTCTGGTGTCAAAACCTATTTCATTGTTTGTATTTAAAAATAAAATAAGCAGGACCAAGAATGCAAATTTAGGCCTTCTTAATTGTGTGTTCAGTTAAATCTTACACAGCAATGTTCATTTGAAATGTAGCTTACTTAATTGTACTTGTATGTCGCTAAACCTTCAACTGACTTACACGGCAGGAGCGAATCCACATTTACAGAAACGAATGAGTTTTACAGTGCAGACATATTCGACAAAACATGCTCAGTTCCACAAGGACAGTCGTTACCTGATGCCTAGTAGCCTACAGCTTTCATTGCTCCGTCCCTTTTGCGGTCGCATACACGTTTCACTATAAGCGTGCGTTCGAAATAGAGCGATTTCGGGGAGTCTGTCCGTGATGTGGTCGACTCTTTCTGGTGGAAATTTGCACTGGGGTTACTTGGAATTATTTGGGTCGATGCAAGTTTGTGAATTCTGTGCTCTCCGTCATCTGAAGACATTTCAAATGTCTACTGGGCTGTAAAACGCGTGTTTTCCGACATTGCCAAAAGATCAAGGCAATGTAAGTTTGATGGTATAGGCCTACTCACTGCCCTCGAAAAAGAGGTCAGGACGTTTAACATGTGTGATGAATTTTATGAAACGATAAGACAATTACGTACAATGTTTTTTTCTCCTCTATGAAGCGGTGAAATGTTTGACATCATTTGAAAATCACGCTGTAAGTAAAGATGGCGTTCGTACTGTAGACAGTTTAAAAGCAGTTCCATCTGGTGCATTATAAACTAACCAGAATACTGGTCAATTAAATACGAAAACTTGATCCTTATGAATGAGGTGTATTGCCCATCACGCGCCTTGCACATTTACATTTACACATCCCTCCTTTCTTTAAGAACTCAGAATATATTCACCCAGTTACCCAATTATTTAAACCAAGAAACTTGTCAACTTGTTGTTACATAATATGTGTGATGACATATGCGTGCGCATTTAAGTGTTTAAAGTGTTCGATATTTTGCTGAGCCTACTCAAAAATACGATTTCAGCACACTTCAAAAAAGCCAGAGGAAGTACATGCAAAATAGTTGGGAATGTCCATTTCGAACGGACTTCTAGAAATAAATAAATCGGGAGAGAGAGAGTCCAATATAAACAAATATGAAACCCCTTTGAAACTGTAGTTCTGAGGGTAATTGTAAAATGCGTTCAGATTGTTTGATTGACATTGACACATTGAGGGCCAATTGTCTATAATTAACCAGAGGGCGTTAAATGTACAAACGCTGTATTATATTCACCGACTACATACTAAACTCAGATTTTTACAATTTTACGAAAGTCAGATTATATATTAGGCCTAATGTTTTGCGGTAGACATATGGGTGCCTTCCTTTTCGTTCCACGCTTATTAGAGAGGTTCGCCATGTGTTCTGTTGATGCTTGGCAGCGGGATATGAGGAGACGATTCTCATTGCGGATTATAGGATGACAACCTATCTATCGTTTAAATTTTCAAACCTAGCAGTGACCATATCGTGGGAGTTATTGCTGTTCCCATGAACTGGTGGCGCATGATCACCTTATAGCGTGAATTGATTGCCGAAAATAAGAACGTCAAAATGTGCTATTGACATTTTAGCAAACACATTGTCATTCCAGAATGAATCACCAAATTATAAGGATGTGCCTGGATTAAACGATTTTTTTAAATAAAGAGTGAGTAACATATATGGAAATGTGGGGGCTCGATTTTGATGTGGCTGTAGCCTACTATCTATATGTATTGAAGGGAAAGAACCCAAAGTCCGCGCCTACATTTAAAAAAAAAATACGTATAGGCCTATGTGTAAAACAGTATATTTGCATTGAATGGAGAATGATTCTGGTTAGCTAAATGTACTAAAAAGGGTAGAACATACTATGTTCTATGCTAAATGTTACTTAGTCCTTATTTGTACCTAAAAAGTTTTAAGTTCCTTGGTTGCTCCAAGATACATTTTGGTCGCCTGTTTCATTACTGGCTCCAACTAGTCATCGATTTCATCCTTAATGTGATAAATATTCGATTTTGGCTGACAGCTGTGAGTTTTCGGAATTTTTAAATTCAGAACAAGACAACCACTTTAATCCCTGATATAGATAACATTTGGCATTACATGAGTACGAAAATACCACTCGATTCCTGCCACTTTAACAGGAATACTCATAGAGAATATCGTACAAATTGTAAGACAACATTCCGGCACTCACCAGCGTTAACCAAACACCCTGGGTTTCATGATCGGCTCAACAGTACATGGAGACTTCCACTAATGCAGTACTTTTGAACTGCCGTTGCGAACTTCATTGTGTCTTAATTATTATTTGTAGAACAAAATGACAACTGTACTTTATTTTTATCCAAATAAATACAATATTTCCTATACTGGCGCTCCAGATTCACGAGTGTTTTGCTTTAAATTCAAATCACTATTTACCCTAGTCCCTACATGCGCTTGGTCATATATGCTTTAGGTAAACCCAGATCATTTAAAGAATGCTGTAGAAAATGTAATGAATTGGCTTGTCAACGCTGTCCCGGAGTTAATTTGTGCGATATTCAATATTGCGGAAACATTGTTAATCAGATTTTTACTCTATCGCGATGCACACTGCTACAGGTTTAGGCCTGTTCCATATAGTCTTTCTAAAATATGGATAAGCCGTTTTGTAAAAATACAACTCTTTTCAACGTTTTACAACACATCAAAATTATCCCAGGTTATTTACGTTTTATATTTTCATTTAGCGTGTGGAACGCTCTCTCTTATCGTACTGTTACCGTACGGCTTAATAGTGCCATCGTCAGCAATCTATTTTTGAGAATTGGCAATATTTTCAGAATGATAGATGAGCTGTTTCCAGGGCTTTTTCAAAGCGCATGCTATGGTTTTCAAATGTAAGTTGTGTGCGATGAGCGCTAGCTGATGCAAGGATCACACTCCAAGAAAATAACGAATTGCGCAAAGCGACAAAGATTCGCAATTGGCTTATGATACAAGATAAACGTTTTACTTACCGTCGATAAAGAGCAATTTGTATGATTTACTTAGCATATGGGCTGTTATACCAAGTATGTTTTGGTGAATATCTACAAGAGATTTAAACAAAGAACATGTAGGCCATGTTTGGTGTTTGGTCATTTATTAACAATGAAATCAGGATTGCATGTTGAATACATACCCATGTTAATTTACAGGTTCTCGAGTCATCCAAAAATAATACCGCCAGCAAGAAGAAACGTTTTCTGAAACGCAAAAAAGCCGAATCCAAGTCTGACATCTCATTTGGTTCAGGTGGCTGTAGGAAAAGGAAAACGTCGAACCACAGCCGCTTTTGTTAACAATAAAATGCATTTCATTTGCAGAGTACGCTTAGAGATGAAGGACCGGGAAAACAAACGACTGAAGAAAATAAGCTTAGAGGGAGGTTGTCATTCACTGCTACTCCACTGATAATTCAAAATCTTTCCGCATTCTGTCCAAGCAGCCATAAGCCTTGGTGTTGCATTAATTTTCCGCGCCATAACAACCCTCCCCCATTCTCAAAATTTCCCCTTTCTTCCTGCTGATCCTTTGGTCAATTTGGGAGCAATCCAGTGTTGAGTCCTCCAAAAGTTGCTTTCCTTTCATTGGGGTTGAAATGGTGCCGGGGTGATATTTAAATGAGATCTCCCTTTGCTATATCGTTCAGGCATTGCTTTTCCCCTTGACTCATTACTATTTTAGTGTTTTTTTTCTTCTGCTCTCCAAAATGGGGGGAGCCTTGAAACCGCAACGTCAGGGCTTGGCAAAGGGGGGTAGTTTGAAACCGCCCATCCCATGAACTCTTTTTTATTAACTGTTTTGTGTTACCTCCGAAATGTAACCAGAATGAAGTCCATACGTACATATACATAAAATTGAGCCAGTACATTTCCATTTCACCCGAGTCTGACGGTCAGTATATATGAGAGCTTAATGATGCTGATGTAGTCATGTGATTATCCATGCCTTTCAGACAGGCTCGCAAGAATTGTTTGGGAAACATTCACAGGATGAAGACGCATGTCGCTTGATTGCGTTAGCTGTTTTGAACAAAGGTGCAGTTTTGATTTCAAAGGAATATCGTTTCATAACGATATATAAACATGTAATTTAACTCACTACACAAAGCGCAACTGTATAAACAGTATTTATCCTACTGTAGGCCTCTCTCACAAAAAGTAAAACGAGCGATTTTGTGCAATTCTGTTTGAAACGATAGGTTTCCTTAACTGGTAAACAGTGCTCCATTATGGTGGTTCTTACACCTGCAATGTCAGTGACAGTAATAAAGGAACTCATTGCGCAGCTAGGTTTTTCCACATATCCTGCACAAAGTTGTTTGTATATTAAGCAACGATGGCTTTCGTTCATATTAGTACAAACTTCCTGACGCACAAAAATACAATTTACAGGCTCGGTGTCGCTTGTGATTAGTACACGGTCTACACTGCAAAGGAGAGACAACGATTAGACTTAAACCTCTTTAAATGATAAAATCTCATCGCAGATAGGGAACATAAGCGCGCATATTAAAAACATATTTTTAGAACTTTCCCGGTGTCTTGAATGACAGAACCAAGCGTAGATTAACTGAACTGCGTCCACCACCAGGTCCGTATTCCACTATTTTGATTACTACCGCCTGTGTAGAAGAGCTGCCTTGAAACGGCCTTCCTAAAAATTCACACAGCGTGTTTTGATCACTCAGTCTTGAAGGAAGGGGGTCTAGAAACCGCACAACCTCCTTGGTTCATAATTGGTTTTATAGGACTGGCAAGGAGCCAAAGTGTTTACATTGAAGTGATCGGCACTTGAATCCACCAATTGCAAACCTTACTGCAGAATTTTGCTGGTTGAGTTTAACGGGGCGGGGTTTGTAAAACAATGCTTGTTTCATTGCTGGAGTTTTCCGAGATCTACAGAGAAGGACTTGCTAGGGACTTCCCCCCAAGGTTAGTTTACAGCGTATCTACGGATGGTCTGTACATGGAGTATTTGAAAGCTTTTTGTAAACTTCTGGATTATTGGACTTTTATAGTGGGACTCCATCGCGAGTAAGGACTTGACATTTTAAGTAGGGATTTTAATTTGTAAAGGATAACATGGATAATTGAGTAGGAATTTTACGTATATTTCTAAATGTAGTTATAAAAGTTTTCCAAGAGGAGCAATGGTATATAAAACGGGATTTCACTACGTAATGGGTTTCCAAAACCTAAAATCCAGCATTCCTAGGACCTGAGGATATGAAAGCATTGTAAGTTGTTTTGAAAATGTTGTAAGAAAAGTTTGAAGTCACAAAGTCAGATGACGCATTTCAAGGAATGGGAGCCTAATCTAAACAAAGCTTTAGTTATTTTTCCTCCCTTTGCTGATGAGGAAGATGACCAGTCTCGCTCGTATAAATTGTCTAATTGTATCTGTTATAAGAATCACGAAGTGAAATTAGTCAAAGGAACAGTCTTGTGGTAACAAGGCTCTGAAAGTTACCATGTTCGCTACTAAATTTATTGTGTATATGTAACTGTGTAATTATCGATAGTGTTATAATTGGATACATTGATAAAAGAATAAAAGAAAATCTCAGGGTTTGACACCTTAACGATGGAAGACCTCCACGCGGAATAACCACAACCGAACCGTCCTGTTCTGTGATGAAGGAAATATTGGAAACTGAGCGAAATAATATTGAAAAGTTTAACAACTAACGTGGATGTTCATTGCTTGAATCTCAGGATTTGCTTAAAACTGAAACATATTTGATAAACGTTATGCATCGACTTTTGCGTGTATTTATTAACGAACATTATTTTTGAAACGTGGCTGCAGTTGTGCTATAACCAGCAGAACAAACGGGCAGCCGAATCCGAATGTAGCATGTCATTGGCATTTCCACAAAATGTGTACAGCAATAGCAACCGCATAGCATTAAAGTGGTATTCCGAAGTGGAGGCGTGTTATATTTTAACCGATTTAGGCTGCTGTGGGTTGTAAAGTACGTTGGTCACCAGCTACAATCAGTAGCCTATTCACTTCGCGTTTCTTTTCAACATCACGTAGTTTTACCGTCGGATTTAGGTGCATTTAATACAAAACAGCCGCATTACTAAGTCAGATAAAAGCAATTAGCTGTAACCCGTATTAAATTCTTATATGTATGCTATGTGAGATGACATACCTTTTTGGAAAATGGGGCAAACGGGCATGTGTCGCCAAGCGGTAATATTAAACGCAAGGGCAAGTATATTAAATATGCCCACAGTTGATATTTGACATGAAACTAAGCTGCAGCGGTTTTTAGAAACGATGCCGTAATCGTATGAATTTCAAACGCCATATGTAAGGCGGATATTTTTAAACAGATGTTTTGAATAAACTACAACAACAGAAAATCTATGATATTCATGTTTTGCGTAAAGCAAAACCATTAAAATGCCTGAACTGTACTGAAAACTAGGATATTAAGGTGTTTAATAATGATTTGAATGCTTACATTGTGCTGGAATGGTCTTATGATCAAGCAAGCCCACTATGAGCGTTTTCCCGAGTACATCAGACGTTAACACATCAAATGCAATATCAAGTAATGTATCATAAAATAGGTAGGTTACAGCAGCGTTGGTATGTATTTAGTAAAGCTGACATTTAAACGAAGCTCTTGCGTTCATTTTTGTTTTTCAGATTTTCATGATCAAACTGAGCCCTAAAAAGTTTTTCTTTTTCGTTTTTAGGTCAGCAGAATGATTGATACAGACGCTGATTTTTACGGAAATACAGGGACTGTTTAACAGTCTGGCTCTCTCGGAATTTCTGGTTGGACAATTTCTTATATCAAGTTCATCTGTTTTGGATAATGGATGGCCGAGATTTCGGACACCCCAGATCCGTTCATGTTCCACCGCCTTTGCTGTCGGGACTGGCTATGGAGTCGCACCGACTCGGAGCAGCCGCCGCTGCGGGGAGAATACCTCCGTCCCCCGGCCACTTGGGTACAGGGCACCCGACGCCCCTCCATACTGGAAAATATCTGTCATCGGCCATTAATCTCCACCCTCATCACGGTGAGTGCTTTATTTTTATCTTTTGCATATCTGTTAGGGTGACCTCATGTTAATGAAAACGTGAATCCTATTTAAATACGCTTAAAACGTATTATCAGTTATTTACTTTGTAGCATGTGTTTGTAAATAGATTACGTATATAGACTAGCGACCACTGTAGTTTCTTATAATTTCTGTTGGAAGTTACGCGCGATTACGATTTACGTGCTCCCGATGTGACGCTAAATATATTTTTTGAAGACTGCTTTACATTGCTGTAGTGTAGCCCTTCACGAAATCTGAACGCTGTAGTGTTTTTGCATTAGCTTGTATGATACCAAATGTCCACCCACCTAAAAATCTAAATCGTCATTATGGCGAAAACGTTTATAGTAAAATCACACATAATCTGCGAAATTGTGTTGTAACATACATACGCATGAAAAAACATACGCGAGCGCGCGCGCGAAAAGAAGTTGGTGCAAATGGTCTTAAATCAGTTTAAAGTGTAGCTGTGTTGCAGGAAACTGTAGCAAATGCTTGTCTTTCAGATGATCTTTAATCATGGATAGCCTCAACAAGATTTTATAGTGACTCATTTATAGGTGCTACCAAGCTAATTAAATTTTCCTCCAACTGTTTGTGTATTTTCCACTGAAGTGGAATAATAAGCACAATTCAGCAAGCTGTGAATATGCCCTATGAATCATTTCTGAGGCATTGTTATGGCTTCATCTGAAAATATTTTTTATCCAAGATAAACTGAAAGGCATGCGCGCGTGCGTGTGTGTGTGTGTGTGTGTGAGAGAGAGAGATAATCGTTTGATCGTGGACTTGATGTTTAAAAGCATTTCTTTGCGCTTCTATGCATAACATGTAGAGAAAACGGCGTTGTAAATTCAGTGTGCCAGTGCATGCATCATATGTTCAACACTGAATTTAACGTCTGTAATGTCATGTAACGTCTAAATGGGTTTTATCTGCATGTGACTAGATATGGTCTACATGATCTTCAAAAATAAAAGAACTGTGAGGACACATGTCACAGAAGAGAACTTCGTTTGAAATTTGCAATAAAATTAGATTGTCCAAAGTTCCATGGCAGAACTACAAATCTGATCACTACAAAACGACAAGATCCCCCGAAAATACAAGGCACGATCTAATAAATTAGTCATCATTAACACCCTTATCAAAATAAAGCCCCTTGGATTTCAGTGCACCATACCAGCGGTTTATTTCGGCGAAGAGGGAGTCTACTGACACAAACAACAGAGGGAATTTGTTCCCTACTCTCAATACATGCTGGAGCAGAGGTCTTCATTCTTGGCTAGTATTCACAATGTACTGCAATAAAGGGACGGATGGTAAATTTATTCTGTGGCATTGTGTATCCAGGCTGTTGGGAATATGAACATCTGGTTATGCAGTATTAGCAATGTCTATGATTGTATTAGATGTTGATGTCTCACAGTATTGTCCTGTACATGCATTATGCCCAGTGTTGCATTATTACTGAGAAAATGTGAAGGTTTGAGTTGAGTTTCACATGAAACATGCTGCTTTTTACATAGTGCTGAATATCCTTTGTATTTGTCATGCTAAATGCAAACATTGTGTAGTTTTTTTTTCCCCAAGCATTACATTTAAGATGATGTGCCAGTACATTAAAGACTCAAAAGTAGAGGGTAAAAGTAGACAATAGAGAGAATACTAACAAAGAAAAGCCCAAAAACTCAACAGTGTCTTGCATAAGAAGAGAAGAGTGCAGGAGAGTTGGAGAGAAAGCAGCTATTTAAGCAGGCTTCATCTGACAGCAGCCTGATTTCTGAAGTGCTTCAGCTTGTGTTAGAGATGACTTTTTGTGTCAAGGAAATGCTTTGTTATCAGTGGTCACCAGTGGAACTGATATTTCAACGTGTCTGGTGTTATCTACACTGTTTAGAAAAAGTTGTAAGAAGTTTTTTTCTTTTTTGGAGGAGGGGGTGGGGGTGGTTGGTAAATGTCTGTTTCGGCATCATCACATGATTGCAAAAGGCTGTTGTCAGTTGTTGTATTTGGATTGAAACATTTCATGACCTTTTTTAAACACTGACGTGGACCAGATTGTGAATTCATGCTGTTTGTGAATTCATGTATTTTTACTAATATGATACTGGTGAGTTTTCCCTTTAAAAAAAAGCCTCAGAAACAATATGGTAATATTTCACCCCTCCCACAGAACATATTAAAAGGCATGGTTGAAAGTGGAAATGCGATTACTGAAGAATTACTGAAGAATGTAGTTAATTATTGAGACTGCACATGAAATGTCACCACATATTGTCAGTGGCCTCTGCTGAAGAAAAAAAATGTGCGGATCAGCCCTCATGGGAGATATGTTTCCATGGATGAAAAAGGGTGGGGGGGAGCGCTGCATTGCTGTTGTATCAAAGGCATGTTGCTTTATGCTCAAAAGATTTGTTTAGGTCTCAGAATAGGTAAACCATTGTTTTAAAGCATGTAAAAACTGGAGAGAATGTGCCTCAATTTGGAAAACAGACATTTCTGTGATCAACAGTGAGTTGTTTCCTCTCTTGTAGGTTTGTCTTCTATGCAGTGCGGAGTTTGCTACTGGTCTTTGACAACTTTGAGATTAGTGTCATTGGTCAAATTCTTAGAGCATTTGATTGGTATGTGCTCATAAATGTTTTGTGGACACTGACATTGTGTAAATGAATGGAATCCTAAAAGACTGTGGGCTCAATCATATTCCACTGTTAAGTTCCGCAGTCCGTATCTTTGGAACACAATGTCCAGTTGTGTCAGCGGACATACCGAAGGCAGATTATCCTCAATAAAGACGAATCACTGTACTGAACTCCCAGTGATTCAGAGGATTGTTTTTCTCTCTTGTAATAATCCTTAAAATCAACATAATGACTGTTAAAGTCTATGAAAAAGAATGTCAATATGTAGGTTTTCCTGTGATTAATTTTAGCGAAACTGGGGCAGCTACAGTAAAAGGGCTAGTGTCTTCGTAGCACAGAAGAGGCATCACCATACAGAAAAGTTCCCTTAGATCTCTGCCCAGTATGATCTTGGTGGGTTGTGAATTTTAGATGCCTCTGTGGGCGTGTGCGATTCCAGAAAACTCTATTTATAGCCCACGAGGAGCAGTATCCGATAGATTCTGCTTAGTTAGAGGTATCGCTGAAGTGAGCCATTCCTACATGTACCTCAACATTTTGTTTTTTTCTTTCTTTTTGGTTTGAAAAACTGAAGGGCTTTTTGAATAGAATGCAGGACATGCTGCTTCACTGTAGTTCATAAAATGAAGCCCCCTACTTGGAAGGCAGAGATGATTGCTCAAAGCCCCTCAGTACTTTTGGAAATTTGGAATCTAGCAGTTAGTTAGCTAGAGTTCTCCATTTTCATCGTGATCTTATCTTATATCTTATCTTCTATAGAACATTTTTGCAGGCTGGAGCTGTGTTTCAGGTCTGAAATTTGAAATTGTGAACCAACAAACTCCAATCTGAATTTGCCTCCAAAGTAATGCAGTAGCAGGGAATACACAGCAAGCTACCTCAGTGGCTAAAGCACCGAATGGTCACTAGTACAGGCCATCCTAGTGTTTTTTGAAAGACGTGACAAATACGCTGTGAGATATTAGCAGATGATTTAAAAAGCATGTTCTTGGCAGTAGTGTGAATCAGACTGTTTCTTGATTTAAGAATAGTAGTGTTTTAAAAAGCATGAATGAGTTCAACCACAGAGTTTTTTTTATTGGCATAGTTCCATTCCAAGCAAGATTCCATTGGATAAGAAAGGGTTAATTTAACCTGGAATCATATGTTGCATGGCAGGCCATTTAAAACTGTAATATTAGGTGGATACTGGAACAAAGTGGGGACATATGAATTGCATTTGCGGTGGTTTTGGTAGGCTTTCAACAGTAACTGTACTACTAAGGATTGGATCAGTCTTTTATCTGTGTTATCTCCTCTGGCGCTCAAGAGCAGTGAAGGGCAGAGAAGTACCCCCACTCCACAGTTTGGTTGGTTCTTAGTCCATTATGGAATTTGGCACAGATTTAGCAGTATATTAAAGGGCAGCGCAAATCCCAAGGCACTCGTCCTGTCTTTGAAAAAGGGAATTGGGTACCCTGGCATGGTGGAGCTTCAAGTGGCGGACGTGCTCTCATTACTGCCCCTGTGCCTGGTGCATTGAAAACGCTTGCGATGCCGTATTGTAATGCTCCGCCCGTCCCTCCGGTGGACCGAGGAAGGGGTTGTGTGTTTACCTTTCAGAGAAATTCTTTTGGGGACCACCTGCTTGAGAAGAATGCCACTGAGTGTCTGTTGAGAGGTGGAACCACTTCAAACGTCCTCTTGGGTTGCAAAGGAAGGTGGGGAATAAAAAAACAGCATTCTGTCTTGTGCGGCCTGTGTTGTGGTCACTTTATTATTGCAGAACAGAGAGAGAAGGTACAGGACAAATGGGCCCTTTAATGGTCTAGGCATTTGTTAAGAAAAAGCATGCTTGTCGATTGATGCAGGGCAAGGTCTCCCCTCCACAGGGGAGCCAAAAACAACATAAAAACCATGTGTAACACCCTGTTTCAGTTTGTTTATTCAAATTGCCTTTTCTGATGGAGCAAGAAAATATAAAAGGATGAAAAATTGAGATGTTTCAAAGCTGATTACTCAGAATGTGTGTGTATTAAGTACAGCTGTTGCAAGCATGTAAACATGTATTTCTGTGTTCATAGTCTGGTTGCATAACTGTACTGCTCTAAGCTTAGTTTTGTCTTTAACCTTTTGCCACCTCCCTTATATGTATGGTCATTTACAGACAATTTCTCTTGTATTGTTGTTGATGTTTCCACCCACATGTAGAATGAGCTTTTCTGGCAAAATTGTGGAAGATGTTATAATTGTTAGCAGTACTGGCAATAACTGTGATTGCAGTGATCATATTTTATTGGCAGTATGTTACATGCCATTTGTTTGTAAAGCTGAAAATAATTAATGCGCATTTACATCATTTTGATGTATGGATTTGTGTTTGCATTTGTTTTGTGCCCCTTATAGCAGCCATTGTTCAGCCATTGCAGTTGTTTTTATTGTTCAGGTGATCCCACTGTAAAGAAGTGATCTGTTTTTCAGGTTATTCATTTCACATTCTTGGTTCCAATAGAGGCAAATAGCTTTGTTCCCCGCATTAAATGCTGCTACTGGGGATCAGGCAATTTAACCACCTCACAGTTTAAAAATAAGTGTTTTTATTTTGTTATTGTACTTTGAGCTTTTTTGTTGAAAGGCCACAACAAGTTGAATGATTTTTAGTTGTAGATTTCTTCAATGGAATTCTGAGTAAAGGCAACAGCTGTTTAACAGGCAGGCTTACACTGTGAAATCAAAAATACTGCTACTAATTTAAGCAAATCCCAGAAAGAGGGAACATACTCCTACCACAGACTGTAACAGAGATTTGGATGAAAAACCTAATGGTGTTTCTGAGAATAAGGTAAATCCACAATGATTTCTGAGCGAGGATTAAAAACATTTGTAATGTCTGTGTTTTCACTTGTCCCCGGAGTTGTAGTCTGATGCCCCAAGGACCAAGAGAACATTTTGCAGCTCTGTACCTTTTGTGTTTGAAGGCCATCCCATTGGTCAGCAGTTGTGTATTTCGTTGGCGTATGTCATAGTAACATTGAGTCTATAGCTGGAGATATTTTATTGACTGTATAAGATTGGAAGAGACATATTTGACTTTGAAATATCCATTCAGCTTTTTGTTTTAATCACGGTGGCCCCGTCTCTTGACTTTCCACATTTTCATGACTGGTCTAGTGCACTTTGACTGTCTGCTACATGTGGGCCAAACATGCCAAAGCAGGTTTTGGTTGGTCATGTATCACATTGTTTACATCAAGAAGGTTACTGTTTGACAGCGCTTATTGAAGGGGAAATTTCATGACTACAACACAATATCCCTGTAGGGGATTTACAGATACCTGGGATATTTGTGTTTCGTGAATGACTCAATTTCCTTAGTACTGCTTCCAAATAACTTTTGGTTTTTCCTCAGCACCGCTGCTCATTAGCAGTAATAAATTCACTACTTTCTGAAAAGAGGAAAAGACATTTTTGTTTCCATCAACATCATTAACATGCTGTTATTAGAGCATGTGTTGAAATATGTACACAACTAAAAATGAGAAGTCTTTTAACATGAGACCTTAATGCTAATGGACTTTGTCATTTGCTCTTGTTTGCATTTTTCGGTCTGTTCTAAACCACTCATTATTCTGTCAGTTTTATCTGTTCCATCTCTGGAGCTGGCTTTGATAAAACATCTATGTGGTAAAACAAATTGGGGCCTGCGTAGGATAATTAACAATGTTAGTGAGGAAAGTTGGTGCAGTCTGCAGTGGTGAAAATCTGCATGCTGCATGGCTCATTCACTCAGTGCCCAGTGGAGAGAAATGGCCTGATTAAAGCACAGCTCTCTGGGCTTACCAAAACATTGCTGTGGACCTGTTTCCAGCTACAAAGCCTGGTGCAGTTTAACAATCCTGAATTATTTAATGCTTTCATTTATTTAGTCTAAACTGTGCTTGTATAAGCTTATTCACTAAAAATGCATGGAAGTTACGAATTGCAGTAGGAGTCATTGTTGGAGCAGTATCAAGCCTTTCAAGAGAAATACTTTATATAGGCCTCGGGACAAAAACAACAAACAAAAAACCTTGATGAAAAGGCATTTGTTATGGTGGTATTTAGTTTTGGTTTATTGAGAGAAGAATTCAATACTGAAACAACTATTTAAAATTGATCAGTGCTTTTAAATTCAGGGTCTTGGTAATTATGTAGTTATAGAAAGGAGGGTGGGGTGGTTGTCTGGCAGTGCATGTCAGTGGTCAGGTGGGCTAAACTGAGACAACTGCACCTCTGTCCTGGGTGACCTGGGCTGGTCTTGACCGCTGGCACATGCTGCATGGTCTGAGTGGAATGTGTGGAGCAGGTCTGTCACACACAGTGTATCACACAGAGATGAAATGCACTGCAGCTGTTCCTCAGTGTTTGGTCTGCTGCCGTTTTGCATTTGCCTGCCTTTTTATTGAGTGTAAAATTGTATTTCGGCCACTGACAATGAGCATTCCTTCTTTTAATGGCTAGGGTATTAAAGTGGCGCAGGGATTAAAAAGCACTTCTGAGTAATGCAGTGTCCCTGTGTTTTTTTTTCTGTTAATTTCTTTGGTTGCAGTTGCTTGTTAACCGCAGCGTGTGATTTGGTCTTTTTTTCCCCAAGACGGGGGGGAAATAGCAATTAGAAAAACACATAAATTCTTTTTTTTCTGAGCATGAAGTATATATGTGAAAGGGCAAATATTTGTTTGGCAAGCTGTATAATGCTTTGAAAAGATTGTTAAAATGTTGGTGGATTGGTCTCACTAAGGTGTGTTTTTTAGCAGGAAGCAGTTTAATTCACATGTGGTACCTTTATTTATTCATTTATTTTGCTATTTATGCTATTATATAAACATTAAATAATATGTATTAAAGGTCTGTACTAAAATGTAGAGATGGATGACATCTGTAAAATGAAGCTAAATTCTGACTTCTAGATCCCTGTTCTCAAAGAAACTAACTTGTTTGTGAGGCAGATCTCCGTGTGTCACATTTTCCAAGTGCTGCATTTGTAACACTGTGACCTCATAACTTCACGGAAATAAAATACATCACCTTGACTTGTTTAAAGGCAAACAGGGAGCTTTGAATAAAGAAAGCGGACCTTCCTGTCACAAGGGGGACATATCCTCTTAAAAAAAGAAAAAAATCAATGACAGGCAGAAAGATTGTAAATTGACAATGGGTTTATTAGGGTCTAGGAGTTTCTTTGCCCAAATCCCCTTTTTGATATTGCTTTAAGCCCCAGTAATTTCCCTCCATGCTCTGACCAGCAGTGACACTCCCTTCAATAATTGATGAGACCCTTATTTAAATGTTGAGCAGATTAATGTTTTTCTTGTGTGTTTGCGTGCTTGTGTTTGTGTGGGGGAGAGAGGGGGGAATGTGTGTTTGTGTCTGTGTGTGTGTGTGTGTGTGTATGTACGTGCTCAGGGTGGGGGGGAAGGTACAGGGTTATTTGTCAGTTGTTCAGCTTTCTTGCCTTTTTGATAAAATAGAGAAGTACGCATACGCCCAGTCCGACAGAAGGGGTCAGAGATGAAAGGGCTTTTGCTAAGTGATTGACCTCCAAACCAAATAATGGGTACCATTTGAAACATGGAATACTCAGCTTGGCCTGCACTGAGGCTTGTGCTCAACCCATCACTTTATCATCTTAAAGTGATCCCATTTTCCAGCTGATAGCTGCAGAGGTCTCAGAAAGACACTTCTGCTCTCTGTCTGAAAGCCTTTGTGATTCTGACAGATGAAAACCTAGTCTGAAAAGCAGAATTTCAGTTCTGTTTCAGAATTTCTGAAATAATGTTGGTATTTCTTGGCAAATGATTCTTTTCACATACACAACATCTCTGAATAGGTGGGGTTCAGAGAGTTCTTTAGCTATCCCTGACACTGTTTATTTGCCAGATCAGTAGTCTGACTTATTATGTCACTATTGTAGATACTAATGTGTTCTGGATGAGTAAAAAAGCATGCTGAAATAGAGCTATTAAAAGAGAGGAGGTATTTATTGCAAGTACTCCAGTGTTTTTTACAGTGTGAAGCTGTAGCTGTATTCTCTAGTGTCGCATAGACTATATACAGACTAAATTTCATTAATTTGGTGTGCTTCTCATGGATAGTTCAGTAACAGAACTCAACAATGATGTATGGGAGAGGACTAGATTTTACTGCAGCCCAGAGAGGTAACTATGTTCGTATTTCATGCGATCT